>NC_064624.1:37700941-38300941 GCF_023898315.1 Schistocerca nitens | reverse complement strand
CCGCCAGCTGTCGAATACATAAAAAGTAACACCTGAATCTGTCTGCCAGCGATCTAACTGCATTGTTATGTAGTCTCATAAGAAGAAAAAAGTCCTCACTGCATTCCACAGTAGATCTGCAGCCCAACCGGGTGATGTGATGTGGACCTTGATGACGCTGCTTGCTGCTGGGCCCCTATCAAGTCTCAAGACACATGAAATACATGAAATTTATAAGTGGTGGCTTCCCACCGAATATGTAGCAAATTAATGTACATTTTGTTTGAAATATTTGCGGCATGTACAAGCGTCGTTGCCAGAGATCGATGTATTCATTCTCATATCATCATAATGAAAGATAAACCAAGACCAGTAACAAAACAAAACAAAGCACACAAAAGCCCCTAGACTGAAATAAATTATCCTCCCATGGCCCCTGAGATAAAATAAAAATAAAAATAAGAATGAGATCTGAAAAAGAAATAAGAGAAAGAAAAAGAAAAAAGTCTCAAAGGATACCCAAAATGCAAAATAAAGAAAAAGTTATCATAGGTATTAACCCTTATGGTATTAGAAGAATGCTAACCGTGTAACAAGTAAACGGTAACCATTCTGGGAGGGGGGGGGGGGGAATGTAACACCTCGGTTCAGTTTACAGTGATAAAAGTTATAGAAAGAATAATTTAAAATTAAGAATACAATTTTTATATTGGAAAATAGTGTAGAATCAGATTTCGGTAATTGCAGATCAAAATTATAGTGTATCAGCAAGTAGTTTAACGTCTAAGTACAGCAAAGCCACGGAAGCTCCGTCATGGAGAAGGCAGTGACGTTAAAGTCTTGTGATGAAAAACCTATAAAAAAGCCTGATCGTTATTATTGCCACCATTTTTCCTTGATTGTTTCGTTAAAGGGCGGGGAAGCAGTGTCAGTCAGCGAGACAATAATAAGATTGGAAATTATCGTGTTAAGATTCACGGTAAACTGTTAGAATATTACGGAAATTAAAAGTGATATAGTGAATGATCTCTGCCTGTTGGTAGCAACGGAGTATTAAGGGGATTTTAGGACTTTCGTGCTAGATTGGAACTTTACGGACATATAGAAGACAAAAACTCAAATTATCTGCTGATACGAGTGAATTCAGAGGTACCGGTATTCAGATATTAACGTGTGGACTTTTGAAAGTGTCGTGTGGCGTTAGTTGCGAATCTGGACATAGAGCGCGTGCATATCGGCATTTGCGGACTATTTAGATTCCTCCAGGCTAGGAACCTTTTAAATAGACCATCATTCATCACCATCTTAATTCTTGAATATAGAGTGAAAGTCAAATACAAGAGTGTTGTACTTATTTCATTTACCTAGTACTAATCAGTGAAGGTTTTATGGAACCAAAGCTATTCAGCAGTAAGTCAGCACCATCCAGCGGAAAGCGTAGGCATTAACTAACACGCTAACTGAAGTGAACGTTTACGTGTTTTACGGACTGCTTAATATGAACTTTTGCGACTGTTTGACGTCCCCACTCCCTTCAAAAGGTGGCGCAGGCTGTCTTAATCATAAAAGGGGAAAGTTTTAGCCGGGCAAATTACTAAATAAAAGCAATATTTACAAGACTCACAGTAATAGAAAAACACAAGGCCCGCACCTCGTCGGAAAGTCGTCCCTGTCGCGTCGGGAAGTAAAGCCGGAAAACCTACCGACGATACGTATCTACGAGCAAACGTCGACGTAGAGTACCTAAAAAGGGAACCACAAGACATTTGGGAGGTGCTTCACGTACATGACATTAGGGAAGAAAACTTGCATATCCAACCTAGAGGTCTGATGCTTAACTTCTTGAAAGAAATTGAAACCGTACAATGCAAAACTATCTATCCAAATAGTGCCCTTAAGGCGCAATCTAAATTAAGGCATTATGGCATGTTTAATAACAGTATAAAGTGTTTTCAGAGTAATGCTTTGTAATAGATAAACCCATACTCTATATAAGGGGTGTCAGTATTCAGTATTTAGATTTATATGAACGTATTTTTACTCTTGCTTCTGCCATCTATCATTTCCCTGGAGCTCACACTATTTCTCTCTTCCACACTGGAGTGTGATAATTTAAATTTTTTCAAACTTTCGTTCTTTATACAGCCAAGCTGTGTTTCGCTGCAGAGCCATGCTTACGCAGGGATTGCTGATCTGGTTGCAGTTACCACTGGATATAGGTCACCAGCCCACATTTTGGTCCAATTCATATCATTTTGACGACGAGAACGCTGACAAGCCGATGCTTAGGTGAAGCGTTGCTGACAAGGAAACTCTTATAGGAAACCCTCCAGCAACAAATCAGAGAACTGCAAATGGTAATGTGGGGTCTGACCTGACTCACTTTTGGCAGCTAGCCCTCGACTGGATCATCTGTCCCTCTCATGAGCAGTATGCCCCTCAGTCTGTTAGTCGCCTCCCAAGCGCCACTTGTATCCGTTAGATGTTGATTTCAGATAAAAAAATTCAGACAGTTGTATGGAACCACAATCCATTTGTCATTTTGGATAAATTCCCTCGATTTTCATGCACTCCCAGACGCCCAAATCCTAAAATTGCCTTGCCGTCGCCAATTCCTGTATGCAGATATCATCTGCAGGATTCGAATACACTGTCCACTTTGACATACGAATATTTTGTTTTGCCGATGGATGCCACGTCTCTGTTACACACCTTGCTGCACGTCGTTAGCGCTTCGTAACACTACACTTTCCTATACATGTGATGGAGTGGTCTAAGGCGCTACAGTCATGGACTGTGCGGCTGGTTCCGGCGGAGGTTCGAGTCCTCCCTTGGGCATGGGTGTGTGTGTTTGTCCTTAGGATAATTTAGGTTAAGTAGTGTGTAAGCTTAGGGACTGATGACCTTAGCAGTTAAGTCCCATAAGATTTTATACACATTTTTTATACATGTGTTGAGCTCGGCCAGACTACACTGTGAATCGTTTTCCCAACTTGTCTTGTCATTCAAATGCGTCCACATATGCCGCGCTGCGTGAAAACTCGCGTGGGCCGCTACTCCCCAACGTTCCGGCCACAGAGGTCACAGAGGCATATCCTCTACGCCGCACTGCCACCATATCGTTGTGGGTGGCAGTCCCGCCCGAGCCACCGCCTCCGTCGCTATGCCTTCATTCAGCGAGAGTTCCAGTGACCACCGCGAGTCGGTGCCACATTTTAGAGGATCCTGTTCGTCGTTCCTGCCGTCGACGTGCCGTTACTGACGTCGATGCCGTCGCCGGCGCATCTTTCCCTGCCGAAAAATTAAAGTAAGTCCCACTAGCCATGCTTACTTACACTCTGTCGCTGCTTCTCTGTGAGCTGCCGTCGTTGTAAATCATTGTAATTAGAGCCTAATTTTCATTCAAATATTGTGACACATTTCTTGTCCAAGTTCCGTGGTTTCCAGCTAACTGTTTTTCCTGTATTTTATAATCATGTGCAAGAGCGGCGGAAGCAGCCGCTGCTGGGAATGCCAACACGGACCCTTTCCATACATCAGCTGAACAAATTAATATACTTACCTGTCAGAAGTTAGTGTTACGGGAATAGAGTGACGAATTGGCGCAAATGGATAAAACTGAGCACAGATCCTGTTGGACAGCTGCAAGTTTTTCAGGAACTCCCAGAGCTAGTTCTGCAGCATCTGTAGCAATCATTCCAACAAGCTCCTCTGCAGTCTCTCTTATACCTACTGTTGAGTGGTACTTAAGTAAATAAATAAGTGAAATCAAAGTGAACTAGAAATTAGAATATTAATGAAAAACTTGGTTTAGTTTAGAGAGTTACATACTGGCAAACAGTGGGCAGAACAGCAGAACAGAAGAGACAATGACCGTGAAGTCAGCAAGTTCCACATAAGCGGACGCTGTCAATTCAGCCGTCAGGGCATCGCCCGACCGGCTCACGTGTTTCTCAGTTGTCGCATGTGAACAAAGGCCCTCGCCTACATCCCAAGAGCCAATGACCGACGTTAAGAAGATTCTTCGAGAAGCTTTCCAATGTGACAGAAGAGGCAATGACTGGCTCACGTGTCTCTCAGTCGTCACATGTGATCAAAGGCCCTCGCCTACATTCCAAGAGCCAATGACCGACGTTAAGAAGATTCTTCGAGAAGCTTTTCAACGTGACAGAAGAGGCAATGACCGTGAAGTCGTTCACCTCCAGTAAACTGAAGTAAATAAATACGCGAGACGCAGTGGGCCCGACGGACGGAGACAAAGACGAGAGACGGAGACGAGAGATGAAGAAGACGTAGAAGTGAAGAAGCGTAGCAGTAGTCTTCAGTCAGTTTTGGTGCTGAAGACCGTCATGCAAGAAGAGACTACATCATGCACAGACACACCAAGTCCGCTGCTGTAATGGAATAGCAAGCAGCAGCCTCGGCGCCAGAAGACAGAAGTTAAAAGGTACTTGAAGTCTGATTTTTACGTACCCGGATGACTCGTGAGGACGGGAAGGAGACGGCCTCACATCAGCAGTCACCTGTGAGCTGGGATGAAGATCTGACAGCCGAAGACTGGCAAGCGGGAGTCCGTTGTTCGAGCCCGGGACACTGGCCTTCCCCCACCGCGCCGCTCCGCTGGCCGACGCACAACACACACGGCCGCTTAGAGAGGAGAAACACTGGGACTCCACATCCAAGGTATCACCATCCGATGCACGACTTCGCTCTCAATAATTAAACAGGCCACAGCGCGATGCGCGTCTCCAGTCAGCTGGGCGAGACAACGACACGAGATACACACTGCCACGCATAATCAGACGCCGCCGATGCTGCAGCAGAAGGCTACGCAAACGACACAGCTGCCGTTCTCCGAACCAGAACATCCAGTAAGATACAGTTGTACGAAACTTTCAATAAAAGTTATCTTATGTAAAAATGCTGTTTCATTCTACCTCATACCTGAGCCAAGGAAGAACCCACCCTGCCCACATGTTGTTAAGAGAGAAAAATTGATTAATTTAATATTTTCACCCTGACAGAAAGCTTTAGAATGCTCATCCTGACAACTGACTAGCATCAAAAGAGAGAACCCAGTTACATTTAGTATCAGAACTGTTACATTTGGTGTCAGAGAAGAAAACCCTTGGCTGAATATGAGGTGTGAATGACAGTCACTAAAGGTCCACAGTTAGTATTGTTTAATGTGTGAAAGGATATAGGTTTGCATAGCAGTCGTAATATTTTCTTTATTTAGAAGTGCATTTTCTCTCGTGATTTTAAGAGTTTGTCGAAAATATTTAAACATCTTTTTCATTCAGTGTAGTAAGGTTTTGTAACGAACAGTTTGTAAAATGATGACACGAAATCGTACAAAGTCAGAGTCAGCACCACAAGCGGTTTCTACTGAGGAAGCTATTCAGAGCTTAGTTAATCAGATAGCTCAGCTTAAAAATGATAATAATACATTATTTAAACAGTTGAGTGAGGTTAGGCCAACCAGTTCAGTCCCTCCCACCCTAGATTCGTCAGCAGCAGCCTTAGTAACTCCTTTTTCAGGTAAACCTGGCGAGGACATAACAGCCTTTCTTGATGATTTAGTAGCAGCTGCAAAGTTAGGATCATGGTCAGATGAACAGCTCTTACAAATGACAAAGTTAAGATTGCTGGGTGAGGCTAAAGCACGCGTATTATACCATGAAGAATTACGGAATGCTCCAACATTTGAGGAATTGAAGAAAGGATTGCTTAAACGTTTTCAAAAACAGAACAGCTGTAGATTTTATAGGGAACAGTTAAACACTATCACTCAGAGGCAAAACGAGTCGTTAGAAAGCTTTGTAGATAGGATTAGAAAAGTTAATATTAACACCTATCAGTTGACAACTAGCGATGAAGCAAATAAATTTATTTTACAAGAGGCAGAAAATAGAGCTCTGGATACATTTTTACGTGGGTTGCCTCCTGAAACGTCCCGTCATGTCAGGGCAGAGTTTCCCAAAAATTTAGCGGAAGCTGTATCTGTGGCGACGGCTTTTGAAGAAATTGACATTGCCACCAGATACAAGGAGAAGCGAAATGTATTTTCAGCAGGAGTACGATGTTTTAGGTGCGATCGACAGGGCCATATAGCAATAAACTGCAGACAACCTCAGTGCACTAATTGTCAAAGAATAGGTCACACACTCAAGGAATGCAGGCCTAAGAAAGTTTTTGGAAATGGAAATCAGTTATACTCAAAAGGGAATGTCGAAGCCGCCGCCAGGCGTTCCCAATAAAATTTAATGCCATTAAGGCGAATGTGAAGGCGGGATGCTGGTTATCTGCTACCATACAGGATAAAGAGGCAAGGATACTGGTGGATACAGGCGCAAACGTATCAATAGTGAGTAATGAATGCATTGGAGAAAAGAAATATGACCCTCCAAGGTATAGATTGAGTGGAGTAGGAGGAGGTACAGTGAAGTCATTAGGATGTACATAATTGATTTTCTATATTCACGGTGTACAATTTCAAGAAGATGTAGAAGTGGTAACAAAGGTAACTGACGGGTACGACGCGATCCTAGGGTTGGATTTCCTGAATAAACATCACGCTCAAATCGACCTCAGACAGCAAACTGTAGAACTAAGCGGAATAGTGTTTCAGCTAGGTGACACCGCTGCAAAGGGCCCTTTGCCGCAAGATTTCCCTAATCGGAAGGCGAAATCAACTACACTGCGTGCAACGTCCTTGAAGGTTGATTCGTGGGATAAGATACCATCTGGCTCAGGAAAACTTTTCTGGATGACCGTTGACCCCGAGGTACCTACAGATACAATATGTCTAATAGAGCCATTAGAGGAAAATGACGAATTAGATGTATCACATTGTTTTGTACGTAGAAGTGTTGTACGGGTTCAAGATGTTGAGGGAGAAAGAAAAGTACCGGTACATATTGACAATTTCGGAGTGGAGGACAAAGAGTTGCATAAGGGAATATTAGTAGCTACAGTCAGTACTTTTGAAGAAGATTTCATTTGGTCAGATACTGATAATGGTCAGAAACCAGACGCCTATAAAAATGCATTACGCCAGAAGATTGAGCATTTGAAAGGAAATGACAGAGACACGATAGAAGCAGTTTTAGTTGAGTTCCAAGATTTATTTAATGCAGAAGGTCCATTGCCAGCAACAGATATCACACAGCATAGGATTCCAACAGGAAATAGCCCCCCAGTTTATAGGAAGCCTTATAGAGTTCTGCATCACTTACTGCCAGTACTGGATGAATTTTTAGAACAGCATCTAAAAGATGGAATTATAGAATATTCTGATTCGCCTTATTATTCAAATACCGTAATTATTCCAAAGAAGTCTCCTGACGGTACGAAACGATATAGATTTTGTTGTGACTACAGACACCTTAACAAACAAACTATCTCAGATGTTTATCCTCTTCCAAACATTACAGATATCATTGACAGTTTAGGTAACAGTAAATACTTTTCAACAATCGATCTACGTATCAGATATCATCAATTGGAAGTTGCACCTGAAGATAGCATTTTCTACCCCTGGAGGCCACTGGAAATTTAAAAGAATGCCTTTCGGTTTGAAAAATGCACCAACAACTTTTCAAAGACTACTCGATGGAGTATTGCAAGGACTCAAAACTCAGCAATGTTGTGTATATCTAGACGATATTATTGTATTCTCCAAAGACATTAATTAACATGCTGTGCATCTGCGTAATGTTTTTCAGAGACTTAGAAAAGCTAAATTGACATTAAATATGGAAAAATGTAGTTTTGCATTGACAGAGGTTACATACCTAGGGCATGTCATTAGTGAAAAAGGAATTAAAACAGATCCTCGATTAATTACGGCAGTTAAGAACTTCCCAACACCACAACATGTTAAAGAAGTATAAAGTTTCAGTGGTCTCGCATCGTATTACCGAAAATATGTTCAAAATTTTGCTGAAATTGCCCGACCCTTAACCCAATTATTGACAAAGGGTGCAAAATTTCATTGGTCTGAAGATTGTGAATCAGCATTTCAAACCCTTAAAGATAAGTTAACACACAGTCTAGTATTAGCCTACCCAGATTATAACAAAGAATTTATTTTATCCTGTGACACAAGTGGTAATTCAGTAGGAGTTGTTTTGATTCAGAATATTAATGGCGCGGAACACCCCATAGCCTACGCTTCGAGACAACTAACAACGGCAGAAAGAAATTATTCCACAACGGAGAAAGAATTGTTAAGTGTTATTTATGGTATCAAATACTTTAAATGCTACTTGTATGGTAGTAAATTCAAGGTCATTACAGACCACGCAGCTTTAAAATGGTTGCTTCGGTTAAAGGATCCATCTAGTCGTCTCACGGGTTGGGCCCTATGTCTTTCCGAAATGGATTTCGAAGTTATCCATAAAGCAGGCAAAAAACACACGAATGCAGATTGTCTAAGTCGGAAAATAGCACTTTTGGAAGCAACAGGCCGAGATACTGAGGACTGGAGAAAGGCACAAGATCAGGATACAGAATGCAAAAAATACGCAACTCAAAAACAATTTTGCTTTGAAGATGGTGTATTATGCCATAAAACAAAACTTGGACCGCGAATTGTTGTTCCCCAACACCTTAGACAAGGAATAATGGCAGAGGCCCAGGACCATATCCTTGCAGGACACGGTGGACAGCGGACAACCGAAAGACATGTAGCAGAGCGATTTTGGTGGCAAACCAGAAAGCAGGATGTTGCGCAGTACGTTCATAATTGCATTGCATGCGCACAACGAGCTGAACTTTCTCGTTCAAAAATACCCTTACAGAGGCTCCCCGAGGCTTCATGTCCATTTCAAATCATGGACTGGATCTCTATGGGCCATATGATAAAACACCTGCTAGTAATAAATATGTTCTTACGATTATAGATCACTTTTCACACTATCTAGCTATGGTGAGTCTCCCAGATCAGCAAGCAAATACAGTTGCCCATGCTTTAGTTAACAACTGGATACTTAAATTTGACGTACCTGAAGCTATTATCACAGATCAGGGATCTAATGTTATGTCTGAATTAATGAAATAGCTACGCCACTTACTAAAAATACGTAAATTACACACAACTCCGTTACACCCTCAGTGCAACGGACGCACAGAAAGAGTCCATCGGACCATTGGCAAGATGCTTAGTTATTATATTAACGAACAACATTCTAATTGGGATACGTATTTACCAATAATCGTGTCGGTATACAACGCCAAAACGCATGAAGTTACTGGCATGTCACCTTATGAAGTGGTCTATGGCAGAAAAATGCCGTCCCCTTTTGATGTAATCAGGCAGAAAAACGGAAAAGTCGGAGAAACAGTAAGAGATTTCAGTTGAATGATGAAGGATGTGTGGAAAAAGGTTCAAAAATCTAATACAAAGGCTTTGGAACGACAGGAAAGATTAGGTAATGCCCAAGCTAAATATCCAAATTACAAAATCGGTCAGTGGGTGATGCTGTCAACCCCATATATTGCGAAAGGAAAAACGAAGAAATTTGTAACAAACTACAGAGGTCCTTATCAAATTATTGAGATCACGTCACCAGTCAACATTAAACTGCAACTGCCCACCCGAACTACCATTGTGCATGCAAGTCGATTAAAACCTCTTAAGGGCGCTCCAGATGTAATTCCTTCAACAATAGTGCCTGCTTTTCCGAAAGGTAGAGGAAGTACCCGAAAAGGAAAAAGAGTGGCCACGCCAGCACAACATACAGACATGGCACCATACAATCTTCGACCAAGAGTGCGAATGTCCTAGTGGAATCTCAGTAGACTGTGGATAGTATATAAATCTAGATAATTGATAAATGATAACGGTTTATTTTTTAAGAAAAAAAAAGGTTGAACGTAGATTGATCTAGATCTTGTAGTTAACAATGTATTTCCTCTTTTCTTTATTTTTGTTTTTACTAGGTTCGTAGGTCCATAACCATGTTGTTTGCTTTTTTCAGAAAACGCCATGCAAGCAATTCCTACACAAAACCTATCGTACCTCAATGACTCCCTTGACAGTTCCCTTCTGAAGTCATTAAATATGTTCATAAACTCACAGCAAGGCAAAATTGATGCCAATGTTATGATGCAACATGTCTTAAAATTAAAAAGTGAACACAAAACTAAAATTATAATCCTAGGAACGGGTATATCTGGAACCTTTGTGTTGGTGTTACTGCTTTGTACAGTTTTCTTTTATTTAAGACGAAAAAATAAGCTAATAATAATATACCACTTCATCAAATCCCTGTTAACTGGATACCACACTCTTAAATGGTGTACTTCAGTGGTTACTTTTGAGCATTAGTGTATTAATTTTGTTTATTGTACTTCACTCTTTACTAAACAGTCTTATGTTAAAGTAAACAATACTGTAGAATAGATATTCTTGCATTAATATAGGGTAGATTAAACAGGTGTTGCTATGTAACTTTCTAAGTGAATAATCTATTTTTGTTTATTATTGTCATCAAGATTTGTTACACTTATTATAACCATTTATGTGTGAAATATGTGATTCATGAGCGTACAGCGCTTTTGTAAAGTGATAAAGCATTTTCAACATACTTAATGTGAAGCGTGTGTAATCTTCTAAGTCGAGAGTTTTCATTGCTTCTGTTAGTGCTTTTGCCGTGTGAAGAGTGGAGGAATGTTGAGTGGTCAATTCGAGGGCGAATTCCTCCGAAGGGTGGAGGAATGTTGAGTGGTACTTAAGTAAATAAATTAGTGAAATCAAAGTGAACTAGAAATTAGAATATAAATGAAAAACTTGGTTTAGTTTAGAGAGTTACATACTGGCAAACAGCGGGCAGAACAGCAGAACAGAAGAGACAATGGCCATGAAGTCAGCAAGTTCCACATAAGCGGACGCTGTCGATTCAGCCGTCAGGGCATCGCCCGACCGGCTCACGTGTTTCTCAGTTGTCGCATGTGAGCAAAGGCCCTCGCCTACATCCCAAGAGCCAATGACCGACGTTAGAAGATTCTTCGAGAAGCTTTTCTACATGACAGAAGAGGCAATGACCGGCCCATGTGTTTCTCAGTCGTCACATGTGATCAAACGCCGTCGCCTACATTCCAAGAGCCAATGACCGACGTTAAGAAGATTCTTCGAGAAGCTTTTCAACGTGACAGAAGAGGCAATGACCGTGATGTCATTCACCTCCAGTAAACTGAAGTAAATAAATACGCGAGACGCAGTGGGCCCGACGGACGGAGACAAAGACGAGAGACGGAGACGAGAGACGAAGAAGACGTAGAAGTGAAGAAGCGTAGCAGTAGTCTTCAGTCAGTTTTGGTGCTGAAGACCGTCATGCAAGAAGAGACTACATCATGCACAGACACACCAAGTCCGCCGCTGTAATGGAATAGCAAGCAGCAGCCTCGGCGCCAGAAGACAGAAGTTAAAAGGTACTTGAAGTCTGATTTTTACGTACCAGGGTGACTCGTGAGGACGGGAAGGAGATGGCCTTACATCACCAGTCACCTGTGAGCTGGGATGAAGATCTGACAGCCGAAGACTGGCAAGCGGGAGTCCATTGTTCGAGTCCGGAACACTGGCCTTCCCCCGCCACGCCGCTCCGCTGGCTGACGCACAACACACACGGCCGCTTAGAGAGGAGAAACACAGGGACTCCACATCCAAGGTATCACCATCCGATGCACAACTTCGCTCTCAATAATTAAACAGGCCACAGCGCGATGCGCGTCTCCAGTCAGCTGGGCGAGATGACGACACGAGATACACACTGCCACGTGTATCAGACGCCGCCGCTGTCGCAGCAGAAGGCTACGCAAACGACACAGCTGCCATTCTCCGAACCAGAACATCCAGTAAGATACAGTTGTACGAAACTTTCAATAAAAGTTATCTTATGTAAAAATGCTGTTTCATTCTACCTCGTACCCAAGCCAAGGAAGAACCCACCCTGCCCACATGTTGTTAAGAGAGAAAAATTGATCAATTTAATATTTTCACCCTGACAGAAAGCTTTAGAATGCTCATCCTGACAATTGATTAGCATCAAAAGAGAGAACCCAGTTACGTTTAGTATCACAACTGTTACACTACATTTCTGGGAAAGCCGAATGGAGGTGTTACCACTTGCTCACAGAATGTTCACGATGTGGGGCATTTTTGGACTTGGCCGAATGGAATTTTACTAAACATTGTGAGGTTAAAGTTGTCAGATGACAGACGTAAGTATGTTTAACATGTTGATAAAATCTGAAGAAATTCAGTTCAATTCAATTCAGTTTATTACTACGAATCTTAGATCAGTTTTCTGGAAACTCTAAATTCGTTAATAATGGTGACATACAATGTTTCATATCACATTTGTGGTAGTAAATCATGTTAACAGCAACCATTGGTAATATTAAAGTAGAACTGAAACAGAACATTAGAAAAATAATAATTAATTTTAAAAAACGTAAAATAAGGGGAATTAACTCAGGATCTTAAGAACCTCAGGTTTGCCAACTATCTACAGCTACTCCTACTTCTAAACCTATTGTTGATACGCTATTCTACAACACCATTGGTATGTGCATGCTTCGACAATCCTCAAGTCAGTGTATACCCATGTGGATAGTCACTTAATATGTGTATGCGCCTATTATTATTTATAACTCAGAAAATACTTTTGTGAACTGTTGACACTATTTTGATACTCAGAGCGTCCACTTGATCTTGTAGACTGAAAGTTAAGCAGTTGCCTTTTGGATATCTAATGTGAAATCATACTGACTTTACACCTAAAATTTTGGTCACTTGTAATTGTTTGAAGATTGCAGTCTAATTACCTGAAATCTCTCTCTACCTGAGAAAGGGGACATCTGAGAACGACATGATCACCATAACCTTCCTCTCCTCATTCACAGATTCGTGTGTTACTACATCCCACATGGTGCAGATGTTTGAGATATGGACCATGCCCTCGACCTCGATCTCATGCACCATACCTCGTCGCGCACTTTGAATCTGTTCCTGATGCTTGACAACATGCGTTAAACACTCCTTGCAGTGCTTCTAGCGTCCCAATCAGACTGCTATTCATCTAACTTCCAGGCTCATAAATGTCTTTTGTCACTAATATGCATCCTGTGGTCTCATACACATGATTATACTGCTCACACCCTAATCAAAACAGCACTGGCCTGTAATATACCACGATATTCATCAGACATATCCCGACTATCACCAATTAACTCTCTACAGGTTGTAATGGTACTTGAATTACACAACCATTACCCGACCTCGCCTGAACCTCTCGATACCAGTAATATTCTACTGTGTTTCTGTAAAGTAGTTAACGTATTTACGAGACAACATTCAGATTTGATTTCATCGATATGTTTATATTGCAATGATATTATTCTTATGTGTATTCTTTCTTTTGTCACTATGATCTTTGAAGTACTTGTAACTCTGATTTTTGGGGACGTAAGCGATTATTAGTTAGTTGTTAACTTGTTAGACAGTCGGACCTTGAGAAGGTCAAGTCTTGGATGACATGTTGGACAGACGCGTACTGTAGTCCGCTTATAAAATGTGAAATTTAACAGTGACTGTGAGGAAGATGTTTTCAAGTATGTTTTGTATTGTGAAGTGATGTTTTGTGTTTACGTGATATTGCAATAAAAGCAAGTAAAAGGAAGTGTAACTTAAATTCGGAGTGCAGATTTTGTTTTTTACACCACCATTGTGCTAACTTTGAAAGGTTTAATCTTGAAGAATGTTTTGTGAAGCGCATCTACATAACTTTTGAATATAGCACGATAAAACCTAGGCCTCTTTGCATCTGAACTTGGAATCATAACCACCCAGATTTTCAACGATTGAGCCATGATAATACGAGACCAGCGTGGGAAATGCGAAAAGATGAGTGCCTAGTTTTTTCATTATTACATGAAATGACTATTAACTGTGCACTAATGACACCTGCCACATAATATGACTGTTGTTGCCCGAAAATGCAGTATTTAGCAGCGTGGGCAACACCACAATCGTTATTAAATGCTGACCTTTGTTGTGGTGGGGTTGTTAGAACGTGGGGGCTCAGCCAGGATAGGCAGCACCAAATATTCAAAAATTTAGTGTAGATGTGCTTCAGGAAAAGTGCATAGTGAATCTGTTATGAAAAATATTGTCAAATACTTAACAATCAAAAGGAGACAACCACAGGACGAAAAATGGACGCAAAAAACAATGGGACGACAAAGGATTTAAAATAAACACTACGACTGGATTCCGACGGAGAAGACTTCAGCTATAAGTTAAGTAAAAATTCTAACGAATTTTGTTAATTGGTATTGTCATTTCTAGTGGTAAAATTAATGAAGGGGAAGAAATAGTAGGGGAGATCCAAAAATTGATAAGTTAGAATTAATTATGCAGCTTCTGAGTAAGCAGAATGAAAACATAAATAATTTAAGATCTGAAATGAGGGCTGAAATTGACAAAATGTTACGGGAGAATTTGATTAAGCAATTAAATGCAATAAAAACTGAGATAACTGAGGTCAAAAATACACTGGAAGGTAACATAAAGCTGGTAGAATCGAGGGTAGACAATGTGGATAAAAAATTAATTGTTTTTGAAAATGAATTCATTGCTGAAAATAGTAACAGAGCAAGTGAAATTTAGGAACTTCAAAATTAAAATGAATCACTAGATGAAAAATTTAATGACTTGAAAGTAAACAGTGTTAATGCAGTCAGTAGTGTTGAGAAAAAGGTTGACAGTTTAGAATCAAATCTTACCAATAAATTAGACACATTGAAAACTAAAATAAATCAAGTTGAAGAATATGCTGTTAACAAGAATTTCTACAATCATGGACCAGTATGGTCGAACCTGTTAGTGAAAAGTTTTCCCTGTGATAATTTGCACCCAGATGATTTTTTGCACCAATCCAAGGATAATTTTGTGCCAGGAATGTCTGATAATTAAAAAAATTAAATTTGTCAAAAAAATTCTTGAAAGGGAGGCCCTAACCTGGGCTAACCAAAATTTCGATCAGTGGGAAACCTTTGCAGATTTTGAGAAAAGCTTCTTAAACAAATTTTGGTCAGAATCTGAGAAGGGGAGAATTAAATCTGAATTTTTAACTGGACCTATTTTCAGAGGGAGAGTGGGCACTTTGAAAGCATTTTGTAAAGATCAATTGAGAGAATTAATACATTTAGATAAACCTTTTGATGAAATGACACAAATAGATGCGCTGAAAAGAAGGCTACCTGAAAAATTGCAATGGGATTTAGTTCATGTGTCTGATGATTCTGTGGAAGAATTTTTAAAATATGTGGATAAATTGGATAGGGCATTAGAAAGAGGAAATATGCAAAATTTTAACAATGGTGAACACCAACAGGGGGGGGGGGGGTGGTATTCAAACAGGTATGGAGAGAGAAGAGAATACAGAGACAACAGATATGAACAACACGGGGGAAACAATAGGGATCATGATGGTAATGACAGGGACAGGGATAGAAATTTTGGAAACAGAAACAGATGGGATGACAGAAACAAGGGGAAACAAAATTGGAGATCAAACAGAGAAAACAGGCAGGAAAACACTGGACCGCCTCAATGAGGGTCTGCAGTTTTGGGGCGAGAAAATATAATCACAATATGACCTACAATAACAACTGGGAATTTACAGACAGAGGAAGAAGGAGAAATGTAACTTATTATTATAATAAAACCAGTGGAAGACAAAACAAATACGCACCACAAATAACAGACACTCATGTTCAACACCAAATTAATACTTTAAATTTTGATCAGAAATTTTGGGATACAATAAGAGAAAATAATCATGTTCAAAGCAATAAGGTAACTACTTCTGAAAACAAGCCAGATGAGGATATTGCAATTGTGCCAGAATTTTATAATTGGGTAGAGAATAATAATCTATGTAATTCTGAAGTATCTGACGAACATTACAGCTCTGATTTGAATAAGTTATTTAATGAAAATGAAAAGTTATGTGAAGAGAGAGAGATGGAACTTAATGTGACTGTGTATAGGATGCATGATGAGGAAAGTTTTGATTTTGATGAAAATATGGAAGCTAATGATGTTGTTGAGAGTTGTACAGAGGTAAGTAATGGTGAGATTAATGCTGTGGGTGAGTATCAAGTATTCGTCGAGATTATTTCAAGTGAAGTAGTGAAGCTATGTGATAATGAAGTTGATAATTGTGAGTATTATGATGAGGTACATGTGGTTAGTAATGAGGAAGAGGACACTCATGCATCTGAAGAACAGGTAAAGTTAAGTCAGTGTAACCAATTTAATGTAGCAGAGGACTGTAATGTTGTGACAGCTAATAGTATGAAGTATTTAAACCTACATATAAGTTATGAAGGAAAAGGTGAAAATTTTTTAAAAATATTATGGAACAGTTGCAATTACAAAACAGATAGGGAAGAGTTGTGGAACTATTTAGCTAAAATTTGTAGAAGGTGGCAAAGTGTAAAATGTAATGAATATCTATTGTATGCTCAACCTGTTGTATCCATAGATGATGATAATGAAAGTGTCAATGTGTGTGTGAAGCTGTTAAAAACTGATCAGGAAAATAATGAGGGTAATTTTAGAGAAATTGAAAATGACCTGTTACATGAACCATTAAAAGAGAAAGTAGAAAAATGTGAATTAGGATGTCCATACATTAAAGCTAAAGTAAAAAATTGGGATGGTAAATGTCTCATTGATACAGGGAGTCCTATTACAGCTATTTCAGAAAAATTCAGAAATGAAATTAAAGACAGTGTTGATTTTGTTGAGGGCCCTGTGATGGGAGTAAAGATAAGAGGAGCTACAGGCAAACACAGTAAAGTCATCAAATGTCAAGTATTTTTATCATTTGAAATAGAAGATGTAAAATTTGAGCAGGATTGTCTTGTTATTCCAAGTTTAGAAGAGAACATATTGTTTGGCATTGACTAGGTGTTAAAGGTAAGTGCTGCATTTAGCTGGAGTGAGATGAAGTTAATTGTGTGTGAACCCAAAAGCAATGTTATTGTGTGTACACAACTTTTTATTATGCACTGTGGAGAAGGTTGCAATCATGACAGGAAAATCATAGACTATGAAGAGAATTTGTATTGTTTTGATAACAAGCCTGAGCTACATTTTTCTGGTCAAAATTATGAAAACCTAGTTAAAAGCAAAGTAGAGGAAGCAATTAATTTGGACAGTGATCAAAAGAGACAGTTGAAAAATTAATTGTGGGAATTTCAAGATTCAATGAAAAACCTGGAAGAGTCAGGAATTATCAGTGCACTTTACACCTTAAAAATCATGAACCTTTTTTCCTCAAGCCTTATAGTATTCCTTTTGCAAAAAGAAAAGACGTAGAGAGTGAGATACAAAAAATGGAAGCATGGGGTATAATCGAAAGAAGTAACAGATTATAATAATCCTTTGGTGGTTGTTTCCAAACGTGGAGGTGGTGTTAGACTTATACTTGATTCTAGGCAACTTAACAAATTTTTGAAAAGAGAAAATGATCATCTAGAAAATATAGATGAACTGTTACATAAATTTGAATGTGTGAAATTCATGAGTAGCTTAGACTTAACTTCAGGCTTTCACCAAATTTCTTTAGAAATAAATTCTAGAAAATACACTGCATTCTTGTATGGGGTAAAAAGTTATCATTACTGTGTTGTACCATTTGGACTAACTGTTTCTGTTGCTGAGTTTATCAGAGCATTAGATCTTGTTTTGGGGGATGAACTATTGTCTAAACTTACTGTATATGTAGATGATATTTTGATTTCTGGAAAAACATGGGAAGAACATTTTGAATTGCTAACACAGGTGTGTAAAAAATTAAGGGAAGGGGGTATGACCTTAAAGTTAGAAAAATGTAAATTTGGAGTAAGTGAATTGAAATTTTTGGGACACATTATTTCGGAAAAGGGAATTGAACCTGACAGAGAAAAAATTGAAGCTATAGAGAATTTTCCTGTTCCTAAAAATAAAAAACAATTAAAATCTTTTTTTGGTCTTGCTGGATTTTACAGAAAGTATGTCAGTACTCAAGCTATGAATGCTTCCTGTTTATGTGATCTATTAAAGAAAAATACTGTCTGGGATTGGTCATCTGATTGTCAAAAAGCATTTGATGAGATAAAGAAACAACTTTCACGGAGCAGAATTCTATATAGGCCTGACATGTCTTTACCCTTCTCTTTAATGACTGACAGCAGTGATACAGGATTAGGAGCACATTTATTTCAGGAAAAAGTCGTAAGAGATCATATTGAACACCATTCCATCGCATTTGCTAGTAGAGTGTTACAAAAGTATGAAAAGACTTACACTGTGACTGTAAAAGAACTTTTGGCTATACATTGGGCTTTCAACAAATTAAAAAATTATCTTCTTGGACACAAAGTGATTGTTTACTCTGACCACAAAGCACTAAGTTACTTACAGGAGTGTAGGCTTTATCATAGTAGAATCACCAGATGGGCATTACTTTTACAACAATTTGATTACGAAATTAAATATATTAAGGGGAAGGAAAGTGTTATTGCTGATGCACTTTCTAGGTCACCAGTTGGGCTAAATTTTGATAATGAAACAGGCATTGATGACAAAAATTTCAAAATTATGTATTTGAAGGGGTAAAAGTGGAAGGAGAAACTTTAAAAATTTGCAATGACATTAGGAGACACCAAAATCATGATGGAAATTGGTAAAAAGTTATTTGGGAGTTAAGCAAAAGGTAGATGATTATTATAAGGTACACAAAGGAATTCTGTTCAGAAGATTAAGACCTGATTTGGATGATTGGAAATTATGTTGGCCTGAGCAGCACATAGACACATTAGTTAAGTATATACATGAGAGCTTTGGACATTGTGGTTCTGTCAAATGCATAAAAAAGATTCAGGAAAACGTCTATTTTTATAATATTGCCAGAAGAGTGAAGAAAAAATTAGCAACCTGAGACTGATGCCAAAGATTAAAGGTGAGTAATCAAACATGCAGAGGGATGATGCTAAATATTTTGCCCGGCAAAAATTTAGAGCTGACAGCTTGCAACATTTACGGACCCCTCCCCAAGTCAAAAGAAGGTTACAGTTTTATCTTTGTAATTGTTGACATATTCTCAAAATTAATCAAATTGTATCTATTAAGGAAATCCACAAGTAAACAGATTACATCTAAATTAACCAGTGATTATTTCAATAAGGTAGGTACTCCACAAGCAATCTTGTCAGACAATGGCTCACAATTTACATCAAAAGTATGGAAATACTGTTGAAAATGGGAACATAAAACATATTTTGATTTCAGTTTATCACCCGTCCAGTAATCCAGCAGGAAGGTACATGACAGAGATAGGGAGGTTGTGCAGAACATATTGTAGTAAGAACCATATAAATTGGATTGAATATGTAAGTGATTTCGAAGACATAATGAACAGTTTGCAACATATATCCACTGGCTTTTCACCATTCGAAATTATGTTTAACAAAAGACCCACTAGCTTTATTACTGAACACATAGACTTTACAGTTTGTCAAATTTTGTCACCTCAGGAGAGAGAACAAATTGTAAAAGACACCATGAAAAAACAAGCAGATTACAGAAAGAAAAGACACGATGCAAAAGGCAGGTTTTCACACTTTAATATTGGTGATTTGGTTGTGGTTCAAATGAAAGAAAAATCTAAACTTATGACTTCAGAACTAAAGAAATTTTTTGACATTTATATAGGACCATTTGAGGTGAAAGAAAATCCTCACCCAAATGCTTACAGATTAATCTATCTAAAATCTAGGAAATTATTTGGTTTGAGAAATGTAAGTGAATGGAAACCTTATAATTCTGATACCTAGAATGAAATTTGCAAATCTCAATAACATGGAATACAAGGAAAATTTTTCACATTTTATATTGTTTATGAAGTTTGTTTCCTACCATGTGATATGGAAACTATATATGGTACTGAAGCTTACTCAATGTAATTTCTATTTTGATGACATGTGATATACATACTATTCATTGAGTATATACCTAGATGTAAGAAAATATTTTGATGGTTGCCTCTGCATTTTATTTTCTTTGTGTGGTAGGACATGGGCTATTGTAGTTATAGTTTACTCATGTTAGTTATTAGACATTTGACAATCATATTTTGTGCTAACTACTATTTTCTTCACGTGCTGATGTCATTTAGCTGAAAACATTTTGTTGCTGTTATTATATTTTCTGTGCCTATATGTTGAAAAAGACTGGCATTGGAATATTATGAACAGGCTATGCCTGCTTATTTGCCCACTTGACAGTTGGGATTTTTGAAATTGAGGACTTTCCACACTGTGGAATTAAATCATTCTTTTGTGTATTATTGATGAACCATTCTGTCTGCCTATGGAGGCAACACAAAGATACTGACAATTGTCATTTTTCCTAATTTTGTCTTTTTATATAACATGTTTAGAATTAGTGTGATACCTTTTGATATTTTGCATATTATGTTGATGAAATCAAGAGGATGCTTGTTGTAAAATCCAACCTCTACTTTTCTCATTTTGATACTATTTTTTTCTGTTTTTGTAAGACTCAGTGTAGCCCTGAGAATTTTTCTTCCTTTGTACATGTCATATTGTAGGTTTTTATGCTACAGTTAGATTGGATCTGTATTGGGGGGGGGGAGGTGAATATTGGGATAGACAATATATATCAGTGATGGGTTTCTTAAGCTACTGTAGGGAGATTATCACACTCATCCGTTCTGCCATGTCTGCATTGTACTTTATATTGGTGGGTGGCTGTTGACATTCTGCTCTCAGTTATATTTTTTGAGCCCTCCCCTTTTATTGCTTACCCTACTGCCTGTCAGTGATTCTATTCTATTTTTCTTCTGCTGATGAGAGGGGGCTAGGCTGAACTCTCCAGTAGTACCTATTCCTATCTTTCTTTTCCATCCACATATTTTGAAGTATCGCTCCTCCCTTGTTGCAGTGTCTGTAATTGTACCATGTCCTTATGCTCTTCCATACAGATCAACAAGCATTTGTTTTCTTAAATGCTGTCTGGTAATACTTTTCTTTGTCACAAATTTCCATGCTAATGTAGTAAACTGTATCTGGTTGAATAACTTTGAAATTAATTTCCAAATTTTTTTATACACTATCATACCATATTATAGTAGAGTAAAAATTCCAATTACTTTCACATCAGAATGTTGAAGGCCTATGTATGATAAAAAAACTTGCTTATGACATGTCACAAACAAGATTTTTTTAAAAGTAATGTTAGGAAATGAGAAATTTAATGTGTGTTGCAATACATAGAATTTTATTGAATATAAATAATTTTTAGACTATTATAATCTTTCATATTGTTTCTTTTACGTCATTCTACTAGTGATTGATCATTCTTGGTGATACAATATAACACTGAATATTTGTATAGAAATTTATACTGAACTGAACAGTAAAGCCTATGTAATAATTTCAGATAAAGAACCCACCAGCTTAAAGAAACTATGTAAAGGAAATACCTATGGACCTGTTATTAGAGGAAAAACTTTACTAGGAGAACAGGAACTACAGTGGTGAAATGGACAGTGAGTTTCATTCATTCATAATACGAGACCAGCGTGGAAAACGCGAAAAAATGAGTGCCTAGTTTTTTCATTATTATATGAAATGACTATTAAATGTGCAATAATGACACCTGCCACATAATATGACTGTTGTTGTCAGAAAATGCAGTATTTAGCAGCGTGAGCAACACCACAATCGTTATTAAATGCTGACCTTTGTTGTGGTAGGGTTGTTAGAAGGTGTAGTGCGAAAGTCACAGTGAGCTGCAGAAGTACGCTCCACTGAATTCGTCGCAGTGTTGCTTTGTTGCTGATTAATCTAAGATGATGTGTCAAGATGCTGACAGTAAGTCCATAATGGTGTCACAGTTAGCTTCGTGATATGACCACACCACATGAAATAGTAATTTGTAGTCAGCAGTACCAGCACAGACAATATTATGCATACTTTTGGCCGCTTTCTGAGTAACAGATTTTTAGTGTTCTATACAGTTTTTTTCTCGACTAGAAGAAAGCCTAAATATCTACTAGCAGAGCTGCATTTTGCAGGTATTCTGTCAAGCCTCAGGGAAGGATTCCTACTAAGAGAAAACCTTCCCTTCAGAAGTATGTATGTGATTTTATGAACAGCTATAGTCAGTTTGTTGCTCTTGCACCAACGCTGCATCTGAGCAAGCACATCACTCGCGTTTGCCTTAAGTCTCGTCCTGGAGTCGGCAGACACACCTGCTAGGATGTCACTTGCGTATGTGACAACACCTTCAATAGCATCTGCCCCAGATGTAACAGGGTTCAATACTAAGATCCCAAAGCAGTGGACCACTTAAGGAAATTTGAGGACAGTCCTTGGTAATCTTTTTAATTATCTTTCCCTGAAGTCCTGGCATACGATTTAGCAGAGCACTATTACAACAAATGAGAAGTCAGCTACTACAGAGATCATTTATCCACTTTAAGGCACAAGCTGACTGAAGATTTTGTTGATCAAATACGAGCTGTGTCAGGTGGCACATATGTGTTAGGGTGGGATGCCACATGTAATGACGTGTTAACTGAGGTAGCTAGAGCCAGAACAATTGACGTCTTCATATGTGGAATAAATCTGCAGATATGTGGCCTCACATACTTCACTGCATGAGGCAGTAAGACCGACACTTTTTTGCAAGGAGGCTGCAAGGTTCACCTGTACTCTGTCGCAAAGCAATAAGCTGCGCCACGTTTTTGCAAACGACACGAATTCCAAACGCTGATATGCAAGTAGGGGGATCAGGCCCCACCACCCATCCTCCACGTAACGTGGGTGATGTATCTAGCCCAAGACAGAAGTGTAAATGAGGTGGCTTACATAATTTTAGAGGACAATATGAGAGGAAGAGCTGCCGAAGTGTCAGTAGATACAGGGGCTGAAATTAGAGCATTATTTGTTTCTCTTAATGATAAGAGTACACTTAAATCGTTGCGCTGTAACATTAGTGGATTAAGAGAGAAGTTATACTCCCGTAGGAAAATGTTTTGTAAACCTGCAGATGGATGGTAAGAATTATGGTTTTGCTAGGTAAGTTGGGAGAAGACGCAGAAGGGATTTCAGTATCATTCTAGAGAAGGATTTCCTACATCAGAATTTCAGTGTGAAAATAAGTGAAAGTGTAAGAGCAAGAAGCAGCTGAGAGAAGGAGAATTTGCACAGTAGCGACCTTACTTAAAAATCGGGCCTATGAGGAGTTAGCACATTCCAGTGTCAAAGAAATCTTTTGTACTTGGTATTAAAGGAATATGCTCGGTTGTTCGAGGAACAGCAGTGTATGTCAGTTACTGACGTTGTACAACACGAAATTAGAACTTAATACATCAGGCCAATTGCTTAGAAACTGGACAGGCTCGGAACTGGACAGATTCCTATTTTATCTACAATCTGTTGTTCAGGGTGTTACACAACAACAGCTGACTGTAAGGATAGGTCATTCCTCTGTGAACCCATGCTTGGTCCCTACTTTTGTGGTACCCACAAAGGCAATCAGTAGAGAGAAAGCCTATCGCCTATGCATTAACATACAAGCAGTAAACAAGGTAACTGCCACTGATACCTACCCTCTATCCCATATCGACGAAACATTGGACAGATTGGGAAACAGTAGGTATTTTACTACCTTTTACATGCATTCTAATTACCACCAAATTCCGATTCCACCAGAATACCTAAAAAAAACGCATTTGTGGTTCCATGAGGGTTGTATGAGTTTTTACACGTGCCTCTCAGCCTTAGAAATGCGTCTGTCACTTTCCAAAGATTCGCTGACTTGTTAATAAGGTAATTGAAGCCTACAACATCTTTGGTGTATTTGGATGACATCATATTTTCAAGGAGTACTAAGGAACATTTGGTGAGATTGAGGTACGTTCTATCAAGGTTACAGCATACACATTTGAATTTAAAGTTTTTTTTTCTGCACAGTCAAAGGTTAAGTACCTGAGACATATTATCAGTTCAGATGAGGTTAAGACAGATCCACAGCTAACCAAAGCAGTTGAGACTCTCCCAGGCCCACTAACGCTAAGGAGATGCAACTTTTCTTGCCTTCACTAATTATTATCGTCTTTGATAAAGGATTATGCTATGACAGCCAAATGATTTATTAAATTGTTAAAGTAAGGTGCAGTCCTTGAGTGGACAGAAGGATCTGAGTAGGTTATGAAGAAAATTAAATATTATTTGACAGGTTCACATTAATGTACTGATTCTGAAAAGCCTTTTATCCTTTGAACAGGCACCTCGAATATGCTATCAGTGCTGGTCTTTCTCAGGAATAATTGCTAGCACTTAAATTCGGGGTCAACTATTGCAGATGTTATTTCTACAGAAGAAAACTCGCTGTGGTCTCTAATTATATTGATCTTTTGTAGAGGCTCAGTTTAAAGGACCCCAGAAGTTATTTGACTCGTTGGGCATTACAGCTATCAGAATAGGATTATGGCACATGCCACAAGCCAGGCCGTTCACACCTGAATGCTGATGCACTGAGCCACAAGGTCAAAATGATTCATACTGACATTGTTTTAATAGAAGAATTGAGAGATGTACAATGTCACTGGTACAATTCTCTTCCACATTTTGTCACAGTTGATTATATTGTATACCACATAAATCCCCCTGAGCAACAGAGTCATAATTGCAGAAAGAGTTGCATGTATAATAGCTCAGTATCATGACAGTTCGCAGGCATGTCATAATGGACAAAAAGCCATGAATGCCAGAATAGACACACGGTATTGATAAGAAGTACATACAAAACTACTTCCCTTGTGGTCAGAGGTCAGTCGCACCATGGACTTAAATTGCCTTGCAAACACTTCTAGACGCTACAGACGTTACAAACCCGTTGCAGAATGTTGCGTTAGACATTGTCTGACTGTTCCCACAGACCACACAAAATTATTAATATATCCTATCTGTCACTGATCTTTTCCTAGATATCTAATTCTAGTAGAAGTAGCAGGTATGACTACAGGAATAGTAATGAGTGCCTTTGTCAATAGTTAAGGTTTATAATTCGGAAGCCCTGATGACATGTTGACTGAACAGCGGACTAATTTAATGTACACCCTGTTTCTACAAGTGTACAAATAACTATGAACCCAAAAATAGAGAAACATTCCTTTTCATCCAAAAGCTAATAGCCACCTCCAATGTGTTCATCAAACAGCAGCTCGGATTTTGTCTTACTACATAAACCACTCAGTGACTGGGAGAAGTAGGTCGCTTATGTAACTTCTGCATAAAATAGTCATGTACATGAATCAACTAGGTATACATCCTATGAGGAAGTATATGGACGGTCTATGAGCCCCCCATCTGAATATGATAAACTCCAATCTGTCGTGGATCTGGCAGAAGTTGTCACCTAAAGGCTATCTGGAAGCAGATAAAGCAAAATAAATATAAGCTACCCAGAAACAAGATGAATGAAGTAACAAAGGGTCTGTACTTTCTCAGTGTAAAGAAAGTGAAGACTAAAAAAATTCATGCCTCAATACGAAAAGCCTTATTCCATCACACGAGTGACTTCTGTTTATGCAGATATTCATTTTCTGACCATACAGAGGTAGTACATTCTGACTGGTTACAGCTGTACCATGGTCAAGCTCTGCCACCCTCTGCAGTGTCACTTAGTTCAGCTCAAAATAATTTATAGCAAGGCACATGTAGTATCATACAGAAATGCAGGGAAAAAAGGACAAGTTGCTGTCACCTCATCCTCATTATGCCTTGAGAAATGAGCACCCTTATGCCTTAAGGTCATGGGATTGAGGTATTGTTTGTTGGAACGAGTTTTATGTGGTGCTTTATTCTGTCTATGAGTGATTTCACTATGGGCAGAAATTTATTTTATTGATGTGGTTGTGGTGGTGGTGGTGGTTAGTGTTTAACGTCCCGTTGACAACGAGGTCATTAGAGACGGAGCGCAAGCTCGGGTTAGGGAAGGATTGGGAAGTAAATCGGCCGTGCCCTTTCAAAGGAACCATCCCGGCATTTGCCTGAAACGATTTAGGGAAATCACTGAAAACCTAAATCAGGATGGCTGGAGACGGGATTGAACCGTCGTCCTCCCGAATGCGAGTCCAGTGTGCTAACCACTGCGCCACCTCGCTCGGTGATGTAGTTGTGAGTAATAATTCTGTCATTCAGTCAGTCATTTTGAGTGGCTAGTGCAAACGAATTGTGCTAGACTGTAGAACCAGTCTCCAATTGAGGCTAGTTGGCCATCTTCCTTTTGCAGTTTTTTTATGCAAGATGGTGCAAAAATTGCTTTCTAAAATGGGAGTGTGCCTTGCTGTACTGTAAGTTACTGTATATTAACAGCAAAGTAACTACAGCACTGATAATGTAAATGATTAAAGGGTGACCAGAAATAACTGCTTATAATGTGGACAGGAGTTTAGAGAGATCAGTTGTTTTATAATAATAAAGTACCAGTAAAAGAGAATGTGAGGGGCTACTATTCAACATCATCAGGAGATTTCTATGTTACTCAGTAAAGCTTTAAACCATCCTATAAATGAGAAACGCACTGTGGTGATACATGAAATAACTGTTTGTTAGTTTTGCATAATGTGCACTAAAGATTTTACATTATGTGAAACGGACTTTTTACGAACACATTTACACTATTGCAAACGAGGTTTAATCAGTACTACATTGTTATAAGTTGAGAATTATAGTTTTGAGGTAGAACAATGTTTTACTTAACCAGGTCATAAGCGGCACTGAAGTAAAATAGATAATTGGAGACGTTAAGTAACAAACTGTCTTTCCAGTAGCTGCTATTGATCGAATGGTTTGTTTACAGCAATACATATTTTTCTTTTGCCGAGTTTCGTACGAAAAAAACCTAAACAAATTTTCACTTATTATCAGATGTCATGCTATTTCCACTTTACTATCAAAATTTACTTTAGAATTCACAGTTCTCTTGTCCATAATAGGCACATAAACTTCTTAATTAAATACATGAAGAGACAAGAAATAAGTACATTCATTCATATAACAGTTAAGAACCAAATTTGCAACAACCAGACAATCTCCATATCAAGTGTTTGGAGTTAACACTAAGAACTAATTCATGCAATGAATAACCTACAGAGATCATGTCCTTGACACACTCGCCTAAAATCTGCAAACCACAGCTATTTGAAATTACCCAAGACTCTTGTATTATACACTAGTGGGACGTTATAATGTATAAGACAGTATTATCTCGAAGTTGTGTTAGCCTTTTGTAAACAAAGAATAACTCACACTGCAAGATATTACTAGCAGTCAGGCCAACACGTGCATATAGAGTAGCAGAAGTTACTGTTTGGCAGGACCTTTGCACGTCAGATGATTTATATTCTTTGTATCTGAAGGATAACACAACAAAAGTAAGTCCTTGTCTTCGTAATTTGTGGTGGAATGTATAGTACCACATGTGGATTGATTTGGTGCAACAAGCGATTTATGGTTACCAATTTTGCCATATGCCATAATAGGAAATGTATTACACCTTTAAAAACTATACTTTCCTCGATTCTCCACCTAGTTTACAATAGACTTCAGAGGTGAAATCTTGAACATCACAGGTATGTCCATTGTCAGAAGACACTGTTACATCTTGAGACCATAGATCAAGCATGACAAAAATAAAGGGGTATCAACGGTAGGTCAGGAGAACGAAAGCATTATATACTACTTCTGTATCACAAATGACTTAACTCCATTACCAAACAATGATACTCGAAAGGCACTAAAGATACAGAAGGTGTGAAATGTAGTTTCAGAGCAATGGTTTGTGAAAGGTAATGTGTACCTATGCCCCATTCTATATGAGGTTAAGCGACAAGCAATGTCAAGCAACAGTAACATCTTCACTGTCGTATGGACGAATAAGAATTACTTACAGTTCTACAAAGAAGGGTAAATCCATTGATTGTTGTAACTACACAGTGATGGACTAACTGGTCTTGTTACTGCGACAGTTACTCTGAAAGCATGGCATTCAAAATGGTTCAAATGGCTCTGAGAACTATGGGACTTAACATCTGAGGTCATCAGTCCCCTAGAACTTACTACTTAAACCTAACTAACCTAAGGACATCACACACAGCCATGCCTGAGGCGGGATTCGAACCTGCAGCCATAGCAGTCACGCGGTTCTGGACTGAAGCTCCTAGAACCGCTCGGCCACAGCGGCCGGCTGTTCTACATTACTTGCCACCATTGTGCAAAAGCGGACCTCAGATATTATCTACATCCTCCATTGATTAAAATGTGACATTCAGCAGTACAAAACCACATTTATCAAGCAGTTCCTGGCTGATGCACCTGGCACCACAACAATTTCAGCCTTGCTCACTCCTTCAAGAAGAAATATGAATAATGAATTCTTTTCCCAAAGTGGCCCCCACCAGTGTTATCAGTTACGCTCATGCTCTAATTAAATACTCACTAACCCACAATTTTGTGCATTTGTCCCTCTAGTGATGTGTTTTACCTGCCAGTTAGGCCCTGCTATTTTGATGACGTGAATGCAAACTCATCTGGTGACCACCATTCCGTTTATGGCAAGATTTACAATGCTTCTTGCAATCTGTTCAACTGCTCTGTGCTTCCCTATCTGTCACTAACCAAAAGAGCAGTGGATATGCATACATTACTGATACAGGTTATTTTTGTCACCCTTTCATATCCACTGATAAGTACCACATTATGCATTGACATGTAGTACACTATAAGTAGCTATACAATTAGTCACACCCCAGCGCCTTATACACCTACAAGGTTTATGTGCTACTTGCCAGCACTGCATCACTGAGAAAAACTTTAAATGCTTCGCCTCTTTTAATTCATTTACTTACCTCACATATCTATAGGCGTTCCTGCTCATTTTACATTCCCTTAACACATTTCCCTTTGACATACTTTTATGGCAGCAGAATAAAATTCTATGGCTTAATGACACAAATCTTGTATGGCAGCAGCACGCTCACTTCGATTCCTACCACTCGTAAATTCATTACACGTTGATAGGCTGATGAGAGACGAAAAAGTCTGATTCATCGAGAAACAAGCTCCTGCCCTTCATTTTTGCTTCCCATTATGATTAAATGTAAGTTGCAGTAATTGTAGTGCGTGATGTAACCTCTTTTCCTGTTAATATATATGTTTTCCAGTTCATATTGTCATGGTTCAAATGGCTCTGAGCACTATGGGACTTAACTACTGTGGTCATCAGTCCCCTAGAACTTAGAACTACTTAAACCTAACTAAGCTAAGGACATCACACACATCCATGCCCAAGGCAGGATTCGAACCTGCGACCGTAGCGGTCACGCAGTTCCAGACTGTAGCACCTATAACCGCATGGCCACTCCGGCTGGCCATATTGTCATGTTCTGCGATCTGTTTTTATCACCTAATTTAATTAAAACTGGCGTCAACCAGTTAGGTCCTTCAACAGTCACAAGATTAAAGTCCTAGCCATCATAAGTTTGGACAGTTGATCATGATTCCCTTCCTTGTTCACCTCCCATCCTCATTGCACCACCCATTATATTTTAATACATTATAATTATAAATGTAACCAGTACTCTCAATTTTAATTTCGTTACAGACAATTGAAGCTGGTTTGGCCATTTGCCTAACAGCTAAGCCCTCTGTTCTTTCCCATAGCTCACCAAGGAAGTTAACATTACTGGGTATGTCTATTGGCTTCCATTTCGACATCCTTGTCCTAAATCTAACATCTCCATGTTCATGCCAGTTTACACAATAGACACTTCCAAAATGTGGTTTCATTCTCATTAATTTTCAGAAAAGTGGTGATAGAAACTCACATTTACTTCCCCAAAAAAGTATAGAATTAGCACAACTACAGTAAATCATACACATTAGCCAACTGTTGGTCTAATGCTGCAATATGCCATGCTATAACGTCTTCTGTACTTTCTAATAGCATGCCAAAAACAACTGGCTGTGAATTCAGTCCCCTCAACATTCAGCCCTACTCAACATAAATCATCAGTATTTCTTTGAAAGAATATTAAACTTTTGCGAAGTTTCAAGACAACTAGCACCTGCAAACACTCTATAAATACTGCTGATTAATCATTGTGGTTGCGAAGCCATCGAACCTTGGTACCCTGTTGCTATTGCCTCTACATGAGCGCTATCTCTTTCAGCATGCAAGCAGAAACGACCAGACAATGTGTACTACCATCTCTGTCTTTTCACACTGATTTAGTTCTCCTTCACTGCATTACACACACTGTTTATCCTATGAACAAACAGTCACAGTACCACTCTGCAATGCCATGCGAGTTGGGTTTAATGGAATTGCAGCTGTGCTGAAAACAAATATGGTACCCCTGATCAGACTGATGACGATCGCTGTGATAAAGCTCCCCAGGGAGATTCATTCTTTGTTATGCAGTATCATGAAATCATAGTATCCTGGTATGTGCAGCTCAATCACATTGAAGACAACTTTTTGTTACCAACTGACAATCAATACTGAAATAGTGAGAAATTAAAAACGCGATCCAGCGTGACTTAATAACTGTACACAGGGAACTGTGCAAACTTCCGAAGTGACCAAAGCCTTACAGATCTTGTTGTATAACATCCATGCAACAGTTGCATGTTAACACCCTGCACAGAACCATTCATCCAAGACTGCAACAGAGCTGCCACCCTAATTTAGTGCCAGCTGAAACCTTCCAGCAAACCATAACTAATAATTCATTTCGTGCATCAGAACACATGGTAATGATCTACTCCATGTAGGAATCAACCTTGCTGTAGTATTGTACTGCTGCTATTGTACAACTGTCCTGATCTACAGATGTTTTAAATGTGTAGATATCCCTGCCCATGACCTGCACCAGTTGCAAATCTGAGTGTTATGACCTTCTCTTTCCCTGTCGCCTGTGTAGCTGCCTATGAACGCAATGTTTGGCAAACAGACATCCTGATTGCTTGCAAGGGTTGTCCATCACACTGTCATGTAGTTCGAGTTTCAACTGTGCATTCATGCTAATTATTACAATAGTCCTACCTTATTACTCTGCGCTAGTGTCGTGAATTGTGAAATTGCAATGCTTTTAGAGGAAACTAAAGACTTCCCTTACTCTCGCACTGTTGCTGAAATGCACCCATCTTTATTTATGCCCACTGGGAACAGACTACTGTATTTGGTAGCACAGTCAACTATAGTAGCAGTTCTCTGCTGTGACCATGCATTTACAGTCCAGACTTATCGAGTTCCTCTAATGGTAGACTTTTATTCAATGTTCTTATTACGATGTATCACACCCACCATTAGGTTATTTGCTAATTTCACTTACACACAGAATAGCTTTTAAATTTTTCTGCTAATTTTCCCGAAACATCTTTTGTGCTGGCTCCCAACCGACAGCCTGCCTACTCAATCAAAAAAATCAAAGGCTCGCCTTCTGCAAACCACTGATGAATACTAGCTTGGGAAAACTGCAAGTTACCATTGACCACAGCACTGCACACATCACTGAGTGGAGTAAGCAGGAATACCTACATAGAGAGGTTGACCCAGTGTCACCTCTCTTCCAGTCACTGTAGTTGTCATCAGAATGGTTATATGGATCATACATAATCCAGGATATTGTGAACTATTCAGATCACCAAAACCAGTGGTGGACGAGCAGCAGCTGTTGGGTAATTTTATACTTAAGTGGATTTTGGATCCTAGCGCAATTCAGTCAAGACTCTCGTTTACGACTAAGCATTAGGAGATGGGATGCTAATATGTATTAGTTTGTTTCCATTGTATAATTTTGTCATTTTGCGTATTTTGTAACATGGGACAGCATTACATTCCACTGACTTAAGGACCAAACCAATGACGTACAATTTAACAATTAATGTCAATTAAGAACATGAAATAAGATTTAATAAAACCATGAAAGTGTTACAGTTGTCTTAATGAGATTGGTTTATTATGGATATATAATCAGTTTGTAATGTATCCTTCAACAACTTCGTAATTTCAACTTTTATACTACAAACTGCAGAGATTATAGGAAAAGTAATGAATCTTATTAATATTATTGAGCTAGACCTCCTCTTGTATGGAAATAACCAGCCAGCCTTCGATGATGCACCCCTTTGATGCAGTGTTACAGTATTTCATGATCTATGAGGCTAGACGTTCACAACTGGTAACAACATTTGGTGGCCCCAATGCTGTCATTCCCAACCACAATACTCCATCACTGCCCACTGGCATCACCATTGCACAAGCTTAGCCACTGCCCAGCTAGACAGGGGCTGGTTCTGTACCAGTTATCTTGGCAGCCCTCATGCTGTCTCAGTACATGGTCAGCACACCTGTTGCCTCTGCACCACCACAACACTATCAGTGGATCATTTCAGCTCGCTGCGTATATTTCTACAATAACCAAAATCAGCCAATTCGAAATCTAAATTATTGTACTATTATCTGTAACTTCTTAAATACTTTGGAGTTTTCTATTCCTGTCCACTTTTTTTACTGCATTTTGGAGATTATTTGTTTGCCCTATTAGAACGTTGTATCCGTTAGCAAGAGCCACTGGTCCAAAGAGGCATTTTCAAACACTTAACTACTACTTTAGTAATTTTGAAATAATTAGCCTACTGCTATGGATGGGGAGTGAGACTGACAGACTGAGTGGGGAACACTTTATGAAATACGTTTCACCGCAGAGCTGTGGCTACACAGGTGCTGGTTCTGTACCAGTTACCGCTTTATATGCCTTGTTCACATTCATACCATTCTGACAGTGAGGTTGCTGATGGGACACACTTCCAAGAAGCATTGCTAGTGAGGAAAACCTTCTAGAAAACCATCCAGCAACCAATCAGGCCGCTGTTAATGGTCACATTGGGCCATAGAGCATAGCCAGGACCAATTTGGCTCACTATTGGCAACCAGCTTTCAGTCTGATCAGAGGTGCGCTTCTATCCCATTCTCCAGCACTATGACCCTCAGTCTGGCCTTAGAAGTAAAGTTCTGATGTAAACACCAGTCAGTTGTTTTAAAGTACTCTCCATTGTTTTTTTAAACAATAAACTTGATTACCCTGTACTCCTGGATCCACAACCTACAACTGACTTGTCCTTGACAATTTTTGTACAATAGTTTATTCTGTAGTGATAAGTTTAGGTTATTATTTTAATAGGTGCAATTACACTCTTTAATTTATGGGTATGTACTGTTTTATGTAGGCTCAGTTCTTTGGGTGGTTTTCCGCACACCCAGTGAATATGTTCATTTTCTGCTTACACCTCATGTACCAGAGAAACACTGTATGACCCATCCATAGCTGACACCTATAGAAATTCAGACTATATTGTGCACCTTTTTTAACGTGTTACTACAAATTTTACTGTTTCTTAGAGATTCATAATATGTATAGTCGAAACACTTTTTAGTATACAGGGTGGTCCATTGATCGTGACCATGCCAAATATGTCACGAAATAAGCATCAAACGAAAAAACTACAAAGAACGAAACTTGTCTAGCTTGAAGGGGGAAACCAGGTGGCGCTATGTTTGGCCCACTAGATGGTACTGCCATAGGTCAAACGGATATCAACTGCGTTTTCTTCAACAGGAACCCCCATTTTTTATTACATATTTGCGTGGTAAATAAAGAAATATGAATGTTTTAGTTGGTCCACTTTTTTCGCTTTGTGATGGATGGCGCTGTAATAGTCACAAACATATGGCTCACAATTTTAGACGAAGAGTTGGTAACAGGTAGGTTTTTTAAAGTAAAATACAGAACATAGATACGTTTGAACATTTTATTTCGGTTGTTCCAATGCGATACATGTACCTTTGTGAACTTATCATTTCTGAGAACGCATGCTGTTACACCGTGATTACCTGTAAATACCACATTAATGCAATAACTGCTCAAAATGATGTCCGTCAACCTCAATGCATTTGGCAATACGTGTAACGACATTCCTCTGAACAGCGAGTGGTTCGCCTTCCATAATGTTTGCACAAGTATTGACTGCACTGATGCATGTTGTCACGTGTTGTCGGTGGATCACACTAGCAAATATCCTTCAACTTTCACCACAGAAAGAAATCGGGGGACGTAAGATCCGGTGAATGTGCAGGCCATGCTTCGACAACCAATCCACCTGTCATGAAATATGTTATTCAATACAGCTTCAACCGCACATGAGCTATGTGCTGGACATCCATCATGTTGGAAGTACATCGCCATTCTGTCATGCAGTGAAACATATTGTTGTAACATCGGTAGAACATTATGTAGGAAATCAGCATACATTGCACCATTTAGATTGCCATCGATAAAATGGGGGCCAATTATCCTTCCTCCCATAATGCCGCACCATACATTAACCCACCAAGGTCACTGATGTTTCACTTATTGCAGCCATCGTGGATTTTCCGTTGCCTAATAGTGCATATTATGCCGGTTTACATTACCACTGTTGGTGAATGACGCTTCGTCACTAAATAGAGCGCGTGCAAAAAATCAGTCATCATACCGCAATTTCTCTTGTGCCCAGTGGCAGAACTGTACATGAGGTTCAAAGTCGTCGCCATGCAATTCCCGGTGCATAGAAATCTGGTACAGGTGCAATCGATGTTGATGTAGCATTCTCAACATCAACGTTTTTGAGATTCCCGATTCTCGCGCAATTTGTCTGCTACTGATGTGCGGATTAGCCGCAACAGCAGCTGAAACACCTACTTGGGCATCATCATGTGTTGCAGATCGTGGTTGACGTTTCACATGTGGCTGAACACTTCCTGTTTCCCTAAATAACGTAACTATCCGGCGAAGGGTTGGACACTTGGATGACGTCGTCCAGGATATCAAGCAGCATACGTAGCACACACCCGTTGGGTTCAGATAGCTCTGAGTACTGTGGGACTTAACATCTCAGGTCATCAGTCCCCTAGAACTTACAATTACTGAAACCTAACTAACCTAAGGACATCACACACATCCATGCCCGAGGCAGGATTCGAACCTGTGACCGTAGCAGTTCCAGACTGAAGCACATAGAACTGCTCGGCCACTGAGGCTGGCACACCCATTGGGCATTTTGATCACAATAGCCATACATCAACACGATATCGACTTGTTCCGTAATTGGTAAATGGTCCATTATAGCACGGGTAATGTATCAGAAAGCAAATACCGTCTACACTGGCGGAATGTTACATGATACCACGTACTTATACGTTTATCACTATTACAGCGCAATCTATCACAAAGCTAAAAAAGTGGTCCAGCTAAAACATTCATATTGCTTTACGCACTACACGAATATCTAATAAAAAATGGGGGTTCCTATTTAAAAAAAACGCAGTTGGTATCCGTTTGGCAGATGGCAGCGCCATCTAGTGGGCCAACCATAGCGCCATCTGGTTCCCCCCTTCAAGCTAGACAAGTTTCGCTCTTTGTAGTTTTTTCGTTTGACGCTTATTTCTTGAGATATTTGGCCTGGTCACTATCAATAGACCATCCTGTGCTTTCAGATTCATCTGAATATAAGGCTATTGTCCCGAAACCCGGTTTTTCTTTCCTTTTATTGGAAAATTATATTTAATGCAAATGTAAGTGGATGTTGGCTATTATGAGTAACCTATACAGCATTTGTGGATGTCCTAAGATGTAATAAACTAATCGCATCACTACTAAGTGTCACAGATAAGGTGTAGCAACACAGAACAATGCCAATCACGTAATTATAACTATCTCCAGTTGTTACATTAAATGGAACATACTAAACCACTTTCAACAATAACAAATAGGTAGGAAAACAAAATTAAAAACAATCGTTCTGAAATTAGAAATGAAGTATAAGTACAGATTTCTAAAAACGTCATGTTCATTTACACAAATTAAGAAAAATATCCACTATTCAAACACCTTTGAATAGAACACAAGAAATATTTAGTGCTCACATTCTGATCTCTCCCAAGTGTTGTTCTTGTGTATAGAAATAACTGGAATCAAACCGTTAACACCTAATGTTTGTTTAACTATTTCATTTTGTGTAGAACTTACACAGTATTAAATGTTGAACAAATAATTAAGAGCTTTGGTGCATAACACTTATCTACATTATCTCTGAATCATGTACAGAGCTTTGAGAAACAAAAATATTTCACAAAAAATATAGCTATTGTGCATTGGTGTAAATGGCAACCAAGCACAGTGTATTTACTAGATTACACATTTTCGCATCTGACCCATTTACGTGAAGATGCACTGATGGTCAAAAATGTCATGAACACTGCCCACGAGGAGAATGAACACCACGTTTTATGCAAATGATGCAGTAAGCACATTACAAGTGTATGAGCAGCCCAGAGATTTATAAGGAATTGTTCTATCAGTTAGATAGGCTGCGAACATGTAAATTTTATGACGTGAGTGACTTTAGCAAAGGGCAAGTTATAATGGCATTGCAGTCGGGGACTAGCGCCTCAACAGTGGTGAAGATGGCTGGCTGGATGTATGCTACTGTTGTGAACATCTGTGGAAGGTGCCTGAAAGGTTATAAATCCTTAACCTTATGAAAAGATGTAATGCATCTATACTTCATCACTAATCATGGCGGTCAGACGCTTGCCTGCTCTGTCAAGCTTGACATTTGGCAATATGTGGCATATATAATGAAGAAAAACAATGCTGGAGCAGCCATACACGTTTTTGAACCCACAATTTAATGTACATTGTTGAACATGGGGCTCCACAAAATATGGTCACTGTATGTATCCATATCGATCCACCAAAATGTTCAATTGCGACTGTAGTGGGCAAGGGATTATTCAGACTGGAATGAAGGTCAATGCAAATGTCAAATGTCAGGATGGGTGACATTTCCAGTTACACCAGGTCAGCTGCCACGTCCAGATATGCTGTCATCTAGGTGAATGGCACCAGATGCAGGGCCCATTAGGCTATGGGGGGAGTCACTTTGGCTCCTTTGGGACATCTGGTAGTAATTGAAGGCATCATGACAGTTGCAGACTATGTGACCCTTATTGCAACTGCATAGATTCCTTCATTCCTGATGTGCTGTCTCATGGTGAAGGCATCTTTCAGCAGGATAACTGTCCATATCACATGAGCAGAACGACTCCACATTTCTCTGAGTAGCGTGGTAACTAACACTGATGTCTCGACCACACCATTTAGCTGATCTGAACGTGTGGAATACAACTGGTGCATCATACACCCAGAAACATGTAAATGATGTGTCATGTCCATATCATGTAGAATTGTCGAAGTACTGTGTTCCAAAGGTGGACTAAAATGCTATTAAGAAGGTTGCTATGTTTGTTGTTACGTTTACTAATGCAGGATTACTACTAACAGAACACAAATGTAGCTAAACACTATTAATGACACAGTAAATCTCTTGAGAAAACATATATGAGTAAAATAATTGTTATAATCATGTTTCTCCAGTGTTGAGTGTACTAGCCTGAATGAACGAAGTGCCATGAATATATTTTTACTGTCACTGTCTCTAAAATACACAGTCACGAGTAGTACATGATGATTATGTTTGGAAGAATATGCAGCGCGTCATCACATTTCCTTGGCCTTATACTGAATATTGCATGGTACTTATGATTACTGACAAATGTAAGGATTTATCACTAGTCACAATCTTCTTGTCTCAAGATCGACAGGAAAAAGTAACAGTGTTAATGACCAAAACACATTTCATTCATGTTTCTGGAATATTTAGTAATACCATTTCTTGACATCTCAAGCTACATATATCGATTTTTATGTCATGTTATCTGTTAGCGCCCTACAGCACCCATCGTTGCACTTTTTTCACAATTCTGCCACATTTTAATGTTATTTCACTAGAATTACAATTTATTGTCCCCCTGCTACATCCATTATTTTATAGGCCTTGAGGCCACCAACCAGAAAAAAACCTATTTGCGTAAACTAACACATGCTTGTAGTTTCTTTCTGATGTGAAGTAATGCATGTGTCTTGAGAGTACTCAAGTGAGTGAAACTTTTGTCACAGATACCACATTTTTTAGGTAGAGTTCCAGTGTGTTCTAATGCATGTGTCTTGAGATCACCTGATGTAGCAAAGGATTTCGCACAGATCTCACATTTGTGAGGTTTCTTTCCAGTATGAATTAATACATGTTTTTTGAGATTGCGTGACCTAGCAAAGGATTTACCACATATCTCACATCTGTGAGGTTTCTTTCCAGTGTGAATTATTATATGTTTCTTGAGATCGCTTAACATAGTACAAGATTTCCCACAGATCTCACACATGTAAGGTTTAATTCCAGAGTGAATTAATGTATGTATCTTGAGACTGCTTGACAAAGCAAAAGACTTCCCACATATCTCACAATTGTGAGGTTTCCTTCCAGTGTGAATTAATTTGTGAGTCTTCAGATTGTTTGACAAAGTAAAAGATTTCCCACAGATCTCACATTTGTGCGGTTTCTTTCCAGTGTGAATTAATACATGTTTCTTGAGATCGCCTGACCTAGCAAAAGATTTCCCACAAATCTCACATTTGTAAGGTTTCTTTCCAGTGTGAATTAATGTGTGTCTCTTGAGATTGTCTGCCCTTACAAAAGATTTCCCACAAATCTCACATTTGTGAGGTTTCTTTCCAGTGTGAATTAATCCGTGTTTCTTGAGAGCGCCTAACACAGTAAAAGATTTCCCACAAATCTCACATTTGTGAGGTTTCTTTCCAGTGTGAATTAATAAATGTTTCTTGAGATCGCGTGACATAGTAAAAGCTTTCCCACAATCCTCACATTTATGAGGTTTGATTCCAGTGTGAATGAATGTGTGTATCTTGAGACTGCGTGGCAAAGCAAAACATTTCCCACAAATCTCACATTTGTGAGGTTTCTTTCCAGTCTGAATTAATACGGGTGCCTTCAGATCAACTGACCTAGAAAACAATTTGCCCCAAGTACCACCTCTGTCGGTTCTGTTTGCAGTAAGTAGATCAGCCTGGGCACTGACATTAATAGCTGCAGATAAAGTTCCATAATTACTTGTTTTCTCTCTATCATCTGTCATATGTGTGTTACACTTGTCATTAGAGGACTCTTTTGAAGGTTTCCAAGTTTCCTTACATGAAGACTGCTCATTGTGTTCTGTGACAGAAACGTCTGGCTCGCTATCCAACAAGGTACTGCTTTGATGCTCATCACTATAGCCATATTTTTCATGGTTGTCAGCAGTTAAGACATGAAAATTATCGCTTATTCTCAAATGTTTTTTCAAACTAACATTACTGTGAAATACCTCACCACACCACTTACAAACATACGAAGGTGGTTGCATTCCATCAATGTGCGTAAACACATGCATTATGAGTCTGTATTTTGAAGGAAAGCTCTGTTGGCAGAAATTACAGCTGTATACATATAATTCCTTTTCCCTTGTACTACAGTCATGTCGGGTGGCAACTGAGCATTCCTTATCAGTAGTCACATCTTCTGTATTGGTACCGAACCCATGTGTTGACTTCTCCTTGTCTATCACCAACTCATCCTGGACCAGTCTATGGTGACAAGTTTCTTCACATGGTATGCCGCAGCTCCCACCAGTACTCTCTGTCAATCTGAAGAGTGAGGAGGAGAATGTTAAATACTGAGACATACAACAAAGAAACAATAAATCCAGTACTATAGGCCACAAGTCATAAAAGTGCATAAGAAATTACATATTTAGTAACTGTTACTGATTTAAAATTATAATATTCCACCATAAGCAAAGAACTGATGAGATAAAAGTGGTTTAAAACGAAAATAACCACAGGAAATTCAATAATGATTCATCTGTGTCAGTGCTGATTTGATCTGAATTTTTAGATGAGAATTAAAGTACTTCACTTTCACCTGTTACAATCTTTTTAAAATACAGTGCTACAGGTTAATAGTCTACACCAATTTATTAAATGTATCAAAAAATGTATCAGTTACATATTTTAATTCAAAATTCTTAAGTTCAAGGAATTTCAGATTTATTTAAGATAAATAATTTCTAATTGTTCCTCTTCCATCTCTGTAAGTTCCTTCTCTTTGTTTTACCAACACTTTCACCTTTGGAAATGATAAATTTATTTCACCTAGTAAACATTTTTTTGTTTGATTCATGAGTCATGAACTAGCACAAGCACCAATATTTTCATAAGGTATTTAGTATGGATGGTAATCAGGTGGATAATGACTGTTCATGAACGATAAGCAACGTCACATCAATCAAGGGGGAAAAATTTGCACACTGATGAATGAATGTGAATGACATACTTGCAGATGGTTCTAATCTAAAACTGTGTTTTTGGCACTGCAACTTACATGAAGCCTTGCACAATTGGAAATAGTCTGAACAGATGGAAATGGTTGTAAATTTTCCACTACATTTGGAGTGAGCCCTTTTGAAAATTATTACATCTTCCCCAACATCTGGTCACCTGGCATTGCAGAACACCGTTGACTAAAGGAAACACACATGAATGGCCACACCATCACCCATTAAATACTGAAGGCTAACACTACATATTGAGTGGCAGTGATAACAGCTGATGCATAAGGAACTTCTGTAGTATCTGGGTCCCATTATTATACCTGCAGTTAAACCCTTTCCCACAGAACAGAACCGTGATGGTTTACATGTCCCCAGTATGTGCATCATATTGGACATGAAAGATTACGAACTACTGAAGGTGTGCAGGCTCCAGTGTTTTCTTTTGTTCTGACTGTACCTTTTCACTTTTTTGCATTGTGTTGGGTATATAGTTTTGTCTGGCATGGTATCTGGTAAATTTCGAATGTTTTTAAACTCTTTATTGGAATCACACGATTTTCTTAATGTAACTGGCATCATGGTGTGCCAGATTCTACAAGTTGACAACTTAATCACTAAATATAAGAAAGAGATAAAAATATGCAAGTAAGGTTTCAAACAATTACCTTTCTGTTTCTCAAAGTACTAGAAATAGAACTTACAATTACAATTTTATGCTATGCCAGTCAACCATAAACAAACCCCAATAAGAAACAGAATTTCTGGAAAGCTTTAGCAAGAAATAAATTTTGATGTTAATTATTTATCAATTGTTTTAGAGACCACCATGTGAGCATTGTGTAGATACTCTGTGCTTGTGTCATATCCCTAATCTTTACCGTACAGAATTTTTGTGGCAGGTACATTGATAAACTATTCATCTACATCTACGAGATTACTCTGCTATTCACAATAAAGTGCCTGGAAGAGGGTTCAATGAATCACCTTCAAGCTGTCTACCATTCCACTCTCGAACAGCACATGGGAAAAATGCGCACTTAAAATTTTTCTGTGCGATCCCCGATTTCTGTTATTTTATCGTGATGATCATTTCTCCATATGTAGGTGAGTGCCAACAGAATGTTTTCACAATCGGAGGAGAAAACTGGTGATTGAAATTTCATGAGAAGATCCCGTCGCAACGAGAAATGCCTTTGTTTTAATGATTGCCACTCCAATTCATGTATCATGTCTGTGACACGATCTCCCCTATTTCGCGATAGTACAAAACGAGCTGCCCTTTTTTGTACTTTTTCAATGTCATCCGTCAGTCCCACCTGAAGTGGATCCCACACAGCAACACTCCAGAATAGGGCACACAAGTGTGGTGTAAGCAGTCTCTTTAGTAGACCTGTTGTACCTTCTTCGTGTTCTGCCAATGAATCATAGTCTTTGGTTTGCTCTACCCACAATATTATCTAGGTGATCGTTCCAATTAAGGTTATTTGTAATTGTAATCCCTAACTATATAATTGAATTTACAGCGTTCAGATTTGTTTGACTTATCATATAATCGAAATTTAGCTGATTTCTTTTAGTATTCATGTGAATAACTTCGTACTTTTCCTTATTCAGGGTCAATTGCCACTTTTCGCACCATACAGATATCTCATCTAAATTATTTTGCAAGTCGTTTTGATCATCTGATGACTTCACATGACGGTAAATGACACCATCATCCGCAAACAATCTAAGAAGACTACTCAGACTGTCTCCTGAGTTATTAATATACATCAGGAACAATAGAGGGCCTATAACATTTCCTTTGGGAGCGCCGGATATTACTTCTGTTTTACTTGATGACTTCCCGTCTATCACTAAGCACTGTGACCTTTCTGACAGGAAATCACTACTCCAGTCACACAACTCGGGGGATATTCCATAGGCACACAGTTTGGTTAGAAGATGCTTGTGAGGAACGGTGTCGAAAGCCTTCTGGAAATCTAAAAATATAGCATCAATTTGACATCCCCCGTCGATAAGACTCATTACTTCACGAGTGTAAAGAGCTAGTTGTGTTTCAGAAGAACAATTTCTGAAACCGTGCTGACTATGTGTCAATAACTCTTTTCCTTCGAGGGAATGTTCCAAAATCCTACTGCAAATCGACGTTAGTGATATAGGCCTGTGATTCAGCGTATTACTCCTACTTCCCTTTTTGGGTATTGGTGTTACTTGAGCAATTTTCCAGTCTTTAGCTACAGATCTTTCTGTGAGCGAGTGGTTGTATATAATTGCTAAATATGGAGCTATTTATCAGCCTACTCTGACAGGAACCTGACTGGTATACAATCTGGACCAGAGGCCTTGCCTTTATTAAGTGATTTAAGCTTCTTTGTTACTCCGAGGATATCTACTATGTTTCTCATCTTGGCAGTTGTTCTTGATTATTGGAATTCAGGAATATTTACTTCGTGTTCTTTGGTGAAAAAGTTTTGGAAAACCGTGTTTAATAAATCTGCTTTAGTGACAGTCATCAGTGACTTCACCGTTGTTATCGCACAGTGAAGGTATCGCGTCTTGCCACTGGTGTGCTTTATGTACGACCAGAATCTCTTTGGATTTTCTGCAAGAATTCGAGACAGAATTTAGTTGTGGAAATTATTAAAAGCATCTCGCATTGAAGTACGCGCCATATTTCGAACTTCTGGAAAACTTTACCAATCTTGAGGATTTTGTGTTCTTTTAAACTTGGCATGCTTTTTTCGTTGCTTCTGCAACAACGATACGACCTGTCTTGTGTACCACAGGGGATCAGTACCATCACTTATTAATTTATGTGGTATATATCTCTCAATTGCTGTCGATACTATCTCTTATAAAACATTCCACAACTTTTCTACACTTACATGTTCACATCAGAAGGAGTGAAGACTGTCTCTTAAAAAGGCGTTAAGAACATTTTTGTCAGCTTTGATATACTTTGCTTTTAGATATACTTTGTGTTTCTTTTTGATGGTTGCAGTGACGATGGAAGTGCACGTGTATTTTATCAACACACATACTACAGCCTGGACAATAACACTGCTGATGGTTTACACCACATTTGTTAAAAATTTTGGCATGATAGCTGTTACCTCAATTTCATTCCCTCCTTTGTTCTCTCGATTCTCAAACCAAAGAGCTGTCATTATGAGCCGGCCGTTGTGGCCGTGCGGTTCTGGCGCTTCAGTATGGAACCGCATGACCGCTACGGTCGCAGGTTCGAATCCTGCCTCAGGCATGGATGTGTGTGATGTCCTTAGGTTAGTTAGGTTTAAGTAGTTCTAAGTACTAGGGGACTGATGACCATAGATGTTAAGTTCCATAGTGCTCAGAGCCATTTCTTTTTGTCATTATGAACAAAAACAGCTTCTTACACTCGATCTCTCTACTTTGGTACCCCTCTACCCAACAACTAGTTGCGTCGAGGGATTAATGGGACTTTGCAAACTTTAATCGGTCTTTTGGCTGAGGCTGGTTGCGAAGTGTCATTACGTATACAGGCTAGTATTACGATGATGTCGCAACTCCCAAAGACTACCCCCCCCGGGACATAATTAGTGTACCCCAACTGTCTGCATCCAGTGTAATCCATGGGAAAGTGCGAATGTCTGCGACCTGTGTAACTGAGGCGGAACGTGGGGACCAGCCTGGTATTCACCTAGCAGGATGTAGAAAACCATCGAAAAACCACATCCAGTCTGGCCGGCACATTGGCCCTTCGTCGATAATCCGCCAGGCGGATTCGATCCGGGGTCAGCACGCCTACACTAATCCAGGAAGCAGTGCATTAGTGCTCTCGGCTACCCTGGTGCATCGTTTCTTACATTACCGTGAAAATACTACATCTGGTTCCACCTACTAAGGAAACATTGTCAGTGCACTTGATGCTAGGGTTGGAGACTGTTGTGAATACAAGCAAGCCTATTAAAGCTTTTATCTCAGAAATATCAATATCAAGCAAAGAAGGTATGTTCTTTTGAACATTTTTATATTATCCAGATTTTGTTTCATCACTGTTGAATCTCATCTAAAATACGTTGAGGGAAAAGTACACCTGATTTCTTGTTCTATGTCTGCATTTCTACCCAACGCATTACCACTAAATCACAGGGCAGGAATCTCACAGCAATGTTACATTGTCTAGCACAAACATTGCTTGGGTTGTGCATTTCTCCATTTCAGTTTCCCCTACCATAAAAGCAGGAATCATGGTGATATGACTATGTCCTCTGTTATCATTATCATTTCCACCAGCATCACCCAGACCCTCTTCTGAATTTGTATCACCAATTTCAATCATGTAATCTTGATGAATATTACTGTCATCCAGAACTTCATATATCATTTATCCAAATATACGTTCAAGTACAGTTCTTTTACTCTCAGAACTCATGTATGATGATGATGATGATGATGATGATTGGTTTGTGGGGCGCTCAACTGCACTGCCATCATTCCAATTTTTACAGTCTTTTTTTACACAGTTCAATGTAGCTACTGTCAAGAATGATGATGATGATGACAGTGCAAACATCCAGTCATTGGGCAGAGAAAACTCCCAACCCAGCCAGGAATCGAACCCAGGATCCCATGATCCAGAAGCAGCAATGCCAGGTACTAGACCACGAGCTGCAGACAAAACTCATGGAGAATAATAAGTCTGTTCAGGCTGGTTTGAATGGTTAGACACAAATGGCACACACTGCATATTGTAAAAGACACTGACAGAAGTCACCACAGTTATTACACACTAATCACAACAATAAACACAAGCTGTTGATAAAAACCCCTGCTGAGTATCAATCATAGAGTGAGTGTGCTACCTCTGCAAGACGTCATAGGAACTTTATTATGAATTTACTGAGGGTAAAATTGTCTGAACAACGCCCTGTTATCATTATAAGAAGTCGATCCAAAGCGTTTTAAGTGATTAAAATTAAACTGACAGTGTTCTGGGTGCTGCAGTATGCGCTCTGTACATTGCACGATGCTGTGACATTGCAGGATGCATATTAACTGGTGTCCTCACCAAGCACACTGAAATATAATTTTTCATTTTCCGCCACCAGGTGAAAATATAGCGCTATAAGCAGTGAGAATGAGATTTCAGGGCAGGAAAATAGGAGAACGATCAGACCAATGATAATGGTGGTTCCGGTAACTTTGTTAGGATATGATCAGAAGTTACATGTTCAAAATGGTCTACTGACTCTGCAACATGTTGTGTCCATGACATGGTATGACATAGTTAATAGTTGCCTACATCATATCCAGTGTTATCAGATTAACTGTCATCATATGATATCTTTCTGATCTGGAGTATCTGGATACATCGCCAATAAATCTTTCACATACCCCAACATCCACGTCACATGAATTTACATCAGGGGATCTCGAAAGCCACATATCTTGAAACTGTGAAGATATAATGCAGGTGATATTGAAGTTTACATGAAACCAATGGTTCACCCAACAACTGACATATCATCAAAATAATGGTGCACGTGTGTTCCAGAAATGCTGGAATCACGTTACATAACAAGGTCCTCATGAAGTTCAGATGTGAATGTTCACCTAAGAGGTGCACGACGTGTCATTATCCCCAAGGAACACTGACTGAGAATGAAGGGGGCTTGTGAAATCACACCACAATATCACATAAGCTGGGTGCAAGGGATGGTCCTGCAAAAGATATGGGAGGAAAACCCCCATCTGTGACAGTTCTGTGCATTCACAGCCCCATGCAGAGTAAAATATGCCTTGTCCATCCAAAGAATATTCCCCAGCCAAAAGTCATCCATTTCCATGGATGCCAAAAATGAAGGCAAAAAGAAGGCGTTGTAGCCTATCTTGGGGGTTCTTTAGCAGCACACAGGGAGCCTTATAGAGATACTAGTGTAAAATATGCCATAAAATTTTCTGAACTGTTGACTGGGGGGAGGCACAGTCAGAGGCAGTGTGTGTGTGTGTGTGTAGGCAGGGGGAGAGAGAGGGGGGTAAGAGAGAGAGGGGGGTAAGAGAGAGAGGGGGGAAGAGAGAGAGGGGGGAAGAGAGAGAGAGGGGGGGGGAAGAGAGAGGGGGGGAAGAGAGAGGGGGGGAAGAGAGAGAGGGGGGGGAAGAGAGAGAGAGATGGGGGAAGAGAGAGAGAGAGAGAGAGGGGGGGGGGAAGAGAGAGAGAGGGGGGGAAGAGAGAGAGAGGGAGGGAGAGGGAGAGGGGGGAAGAGAGGGGGGGAGAGAGAGGGGGGAAGAGAGAGAGAGGGAGAGGGGGGAAGAGAGAGAGTGGGAAGGGAGAAGGGGGAGAGAGAGGGAGGGGGAGGGAGGGAGGGAGGGAGAGAAGGGGGAAGGGAGAGAGGGAGGGAGGGGAAGGGAGAGAGGGAGGGAGGGGAAGGGAGAGAGAGAGGGAGGGGAAGGGAGAGAAGGGGGAAGGGAGAGAGAGAGGGAGGGGAAGGGGGAGAGGGATACTGTGAGAACTCTAGCACTTACTGCAGAATCTGAGGCAGCTGCTGGATGATAAGCTGAAGCTGCTGCACTACTCAATTCACCTATTTCTTCAAATTCCTTGATTGTATTCTTCAACACATTTATTGACATGGGGCCTCTTCTCAACTATTTATTTCAATGATATTCCTGCAATGCAGTGTTGCTATTTTGATAAAACAACTGTATAACCTGTGCACGGCGGTTCTTCTCAATAGGCACTTCATTTCATATGGAAGACTTAAACCTTCTTAACTGGGTGTATATCAAGACAAGAAAAAATTCTCAGACTTCCCAGCTAGAAACGCGCTTTCTACAGTGAAAAATTTTTTACTGGGTGGCAATACATTTTTCCATGTTAAAAGATGATATCGTTTCCATAGGAGTTGTAAACCATATCAATCCCGTGAATAGTTATAGATTAATAAACCTGTATAGAAATTTGTCACTTTAAGAATCTCAACCTAGCAAAAATCAAAGCGTTTTTGAAAGATCTTTAATGCGTGGAAACATGTACACTACATACAGGGTGTTTCAAAAATGACCGGTATATTTGAAACGGCAATAAAAACTAAACGAGCAGCGATACACCGTTTGTTGCAATATGCTTGGGACAACAGTACATTTTCAGGCAGACAAACTTTCGAAATTACAGTAGTTACAATTTTCAACAACAGATGGCGCTGCGGTCTGGGAAACACTATAGTACGATATTTTCCACATATCCACCATGTGTAGCAATAATATGGCGTCGTCTCTGAATGAAATTACCCGAAACCTTTGACAACGTGTCTGGCAGAATGGCTTCACATGCAGATGACATGTACTGCTTCAGCTGTTCAATTGTTTCTGGATTCTGGCGGTACACCTGGTCTTTCAAGTGTCCCCACAGAAAGAAGTCACAGGGGTTCATGTCTGGCGAATAGGGAGGCCAATCCACGCCGCCTCCTGTATGTTTCAGATAGCCCAAAGCAATCACACGATCATCGAAATATTCATTCAGGAAATTAAAGACGTCAGCCGTGCGATGTGGCCGGGCACCATCTTGCATAAACCACGAGGTGTTCGCAGTGTCGTCTAAGGCAGTTTGTACCGCCACAAATTCACGAAGAATGTCCAGATAGCGTGATGCAGTAATCGTTTCGGATCTGAAAAATGGGCCAATGATTCCTTTGGAAGACATGGCGGCCCAGACCAGTACTTTTTGAGGATGCAGGGACGATGGGACTGCAACATGGGGCTTTTCGGTTCCCCATATGCGCCAGTTCTGTTTATTGACGAAGCCGTCCAGGTAAAAATAAGCTTCGTCAGTAAACCAAATGCTGCCCACATGCATATCGCTGTCATCAATCCTGTGCACTATATCGTTAGCGAATGTCTCTCGTGCAGCAATGGTAGCGGCGCTGAGGGGTTGCCGCGTTTGAATTTTGTATGGATAGAGGTGTAAACTCTGGCGCATGAGACGATACGTGGACGTTGGCGTCATTTGGACCGCAGCTGCAACACGGCGAACGGAAACCCGAGGCCGCTGTTGGATCACCTGCTGCACTAGCTGCGCGTTGCCCTCTGTGGTTGCCGTACGCGGTCGCCCTACCTTTCCAGCACGTTCATCCGTCACGTTCCCAGTCCGTTGAAATTTTTCAAACAGATCCTTTATTGTATCGCTTTTCGGTCCTTTGGTTACATTAAACCTCCGTTGAAAACGTCGTCTTGTTGCAACAACACTGTGTTCTAGGCGGTGGAATTCCAACACCAGAAAAATCCTCTGTTCTAAGGAATAAACCATGTTGTCTACAGCACACGTGCACGTTGTGAACAGCACACGCTTACAGCAGAAAGACGACGTACAGAATGGCGCACCCACAGACTGCGTTGTCTTCTATATCTTTCACATCACTTGCAGCGCCATCTGTTGTTGAAAATTGTAACTACTGTAATTTCGAAAGTTTGTCCGCCTGAAAATGTACTGTTGTCCCAAGCATATTGCAACAAACGGTGTATTCCTATCGCTGCTCGTTTAGTTTTTATTGCCGTTTCAAATATACCGGTCATTTTTGAAACACCCTGTATTTTCGTATCACGAAAGTATGAACACGAACTCCAATTACATCACAGTAGCTTCCAAAGCACTGAAATGAAGATTGTGACGTCCTTTTGTAGGCCACGTATAGCTGTGTCACGTGATCTCGCCAGCCAACGAAAGCAGAGATTTAGAGTACAGGAGACGTGGTGTCAGCCAATAACTACATGAATGTTGAGCCGTGCAAACACTCAGATGGAAGAAGTTAATGGTATAAATTAATATACATGAGTAAAACTACAAGAAAAGGTAAGTTTTCTTATATAAAAAATGTTTTTACCGTGGGTATGGTTAAGCAGGACCCTAAGAGCACCAGCTTCAATTTTAGCAGCTTTATATTTCTGACAAGCATGGTCTGTGGGTTACATGGCTGAATACATGTTGCGTAACACACTGACTTTTTGCATAGTAAAGCCAGTTACATGTGAAATTGGTCAAGTACTTACTTCGCTCGTTTTTGAAAGGCAACTATACTTTTTGCCAGCATTATTGTATGATCTGTAATCAATGAAAGAACTATATTTATGAAAGACTAAACTCGAAATTTGGTCATCTTTTGTATGTATTACCTTTCCATGATATATGAAATGCATGTGCCACGAAAATTTAAAATTTTGGTATAAATGGGTCGTCTTTAATATATATTAACAAAAATATGGGGGAACAAAACTGAAGACCATTCTTGATACATCCCCCAATAGAGGACTGCTGACTTTGCACACTATCTGTACTGTTAATTTGCACCCTTCTGCATTCTTCCACTTACATATGAATTAAACCGTTTGTGCATCTCCTACTCACAGCAGGCTTTTAGTACTCTGTTGGAAGTAGCCATCAATTCCATGAGAGCTTTTACTTTGTGTGAATTTATCGTTTTCCTAATTCCAGTTCGAGAGGTGGGTTGAATTTCAGTTTTATCAAATTGCATAGGTATTTCTTCTTCCATGTACAACCTTGTATTTCCTAATGAACAGCTGAATCCTAGTGTCCCTACAATATTAAAAAAATGATTATTAACATTACTTCTTACTTCTGATTTTTATTAAACTTTTCATCAAGTTTGATAGGAATACAATCTTTCTGTGATTTCAACTGTCCTGTCTCCTTTCTAGCAATATCCCAAATTGTTTTAATTTTTATTATCAGAGGTGCTAATCAGAGACATAATGCACACACTTCTTGACTTTTTAATAATTTTTCTTAATACAGTGCAACAGTTTTTCTAATGTTTGGCTTTTTCTGGATAATCACTCCTTGTGGCTGTAAGATAAACTTCGGTTTTCTATATACATCATATTTTCATCTCTTTAATAAGTCACAGCTTTTTAGATTGTTTCTTACAATAACTTTTTGTTGTTTCCTTAAGGAAATTATTTTCACATTAAATCTGAAATTAGCATCAGGTTCCCTGTAGATCTCATCCCATTCTGTTGCTAGCTTTGCAATTGTTAAATTGAATGCACTATTTTGGAGGACTTTTGTATTACTTGCATGGAACTACATCATATAACTAACTGTGCATCACAATCATAAGGACCATTCTCAAAAGAAAAGTATTTATTTGATCAAATTTCAATTCGGTCTACAAAACATCTGTGTGCTGCTTTCCTATACTACCTTTGCAGCAAAATCAATAACTCATATGACGTTGAAAGAACCAAGTCATACTTCAAGGTGTGTTACACAACAATTATGTCTTCCGAATATGTGTTGGTTATTTGTCCATAAATGATGTCTTCAAGGTAATTCATAATGTTCAAACAGATTATATTTTCCAAAATCCTACTGCAAAGCGACGTTGGTGGTATGGGTGTGCATTTCATTGGACTACTCCCAATTCTTTTCTTGGGTTCTGGTGTAATTTCTGAAATTTTCCTGTCTTCGGGTACAGATCTTTCTGCAGTTTATTTATTTATTGTATTTTTTTGCATGGAGACACCAACTGGTGTCTTTTGCAAACGTCATAGCATTTTTTTTACAAGTTTAGTACAGTCATATATACATATGTGATTACATATACATGATACAAATGTACCATTCTACCTAATAAGGTACAATATTGGGTGTTACATTGCACCTATTACAAATATTCAGATTTTACAATATATATATATATATATATATATATATATATATATATATATATATATATATGTGTGTGTGTGTGTAAAATCTGAATATTTGTAATAGGTGCAATGTAACACCCAATATTGTACCTTATTAGGTAGAATGGTACATTTGTATCATGTATATGTAATCATACACACACACACACACACACACACACATATATATATATATATATATATATATATATATATATATATATATATATATATATATATATATATATATATATATGAATGTACTAAACTTGTAAAAAAAAATTCTATGACGTTTGCAAAAAACACCAGTTGGTGTCTCCATGCAAAATAATTTATTTAAGTTTAATATTAATATTCACTTAAAGAATATAAACACTTGTCAATCAAGAAATATTTCAGTTTCACTTTGAATAAGTTCCCTTTTTGGTACCTTATAGAGCTCAGTAATCTGTTGGACCATATTTGACCACTAATGCATGGACTACGGTCTATTTTAAATTTTGTTCTTTGTCTGTAGTAGCAGTCTTTATTTCTTGTATTATAGGCATGCATATCAAAGCACTTTGTTGCTTTGTTTTGATGTGTAACAAAAAATATAATTAATTTGTGAAGATACAGTGTGTAGACTGTGAGGTATTTATGATGAACAAAGATTTCCCTGCATGAATCTCTGTACCCTAATCCATGGATAATTCTGATTGCTCTTTTCTATAGGGTTAATATTCTGTTCATATGTATGTCGGCAGCACAACCCCATATCTCTATACCGTAATTAATCAGTGCAAAAATGGTTCCATAATAAATTGTTTTTAACATCTAATGTGGGACTACTTTTGATAAGGGGCTGATTAGATGTAATGAACTGCTGATTTTATCGCATAAAAATTTGATATGGTTTACCCATCTTAGATTTTCATCTAGGTGAATACCTAGAAATCGCCAGCCTTCTGTGTCCACTACTTCAATTCCACCTATGTTACTGACAGAGGTTTGGTGTGAGTTTGTAAGTTTAAACGGCAATAACTGAGATTTACTGATATTAACTTTCAAACCTTGATCTTGGATATAAGCAGTTATTTGATGTAGTCCCTCAGTTGCTACCAACGTTAACTCGTTATTTTGTTTACCAAGAAATAACTGAGGTATTGTCTGCATAAGTTACCAATTGGGAGTTGAAAGGTTGCTCTATATCATTTATGTACACTAGGAAAAAGAAAGGGCCCAAAATTGAACCCTGGGGTACACCTTGTGTGACTGTCTCATATTTGGACTGGAAATTAATGATCTGATTATTGATTTTGTAAGTCAGCTTTGTACACTGCTTGCGGTTAAATAAATATGTAGCCAGCAATTGCATGGATGCAGCATTTACATTGTATGACTCAAGTTTACTGAAAAGTAACTCATGGTTTACCGAGTCAAAGGCTTTAGTAAGGTCTAGAAATATGCCAGTTGCTTGCATTCCTTCCTCAAGGGTATCATACGTTTTGTGAAGAAATTCCGTAATTGCTGTGATAGTAATATGATCTTTTCAGAATCCATGTTGTGTCTCTGTTAGGAACTAATTTTTCAAGAAATAGTCACTAAGTTGTGTCAGCAGCACAAAATCAAATACTTTGCTGAAGACAGGTATTAATGATATGGGCCTGAAATTTGAAACCTCTTCCTTGGATCCTTTTTTATGCACTGGTTTAACTGTGCTCCATTTCAATACATTTGGAAATGTATGTTCTCTGATACTGCAGTTTACCAGGTGGGTAATTATTTTAACTAATTCCTTATTACATTTTTTAATCACGATACTACTCAAACCATCCCATCCAGATGAGAACTTATTCTTTAGGTTATTTATTATCTTGCCTATTTCTTTTTCACTTGTTTGAATTCAAAGGGTGGCTCTTCAAAGGGGCAGAGCTTTACCTCACTACTCACAATTGTGTTATTAACTGGACTAACAGCTGCAGATATAAAGTATTTATTGAAAACACTGCAGACTTTATTAGGATATTTAACTGTGTTTCCTTCATGTCTTATATTTACAATTTCAGTTTCTGGCTTCAGTGTGGCTTTGCGAAACTGATTTACAATTCTCCACGAGGTCTTGGCTATATTGTCTGATTGAGCTATTTCACTGCTGTATATCTGTTTTCTTAGATCTGAAAGCTCTTTCTAAAAGATTTTCTTGGCTTCGTTGTACTTGGCCTTAAAAACCTGCAGGTTTGTTGAGTTGTGTAACACATCCAGGTCCTGGATGTTTTGACTGAGTTTTATCATATTTGCTGGAAGTATCAGTCTGTTGGTTTTTGCACTTTGGTTATGGGTGAACACACTTTGTATTTTCTTAACAGGGCAGCATCTGTCAAAGTGTCTTAGCATAGTATCATAGAATTTGGCCAATCTGTTTTCAGATCCTTCAGTCTGGTAAACCAGATGCCAGTCCTCTATAGCTAATTTATTTCTTAGGGCAAGGATGTTACCCTCTTTTAGGATTCTTTTATTTTCGATAACTTTTGTCATTTTTGGGATGCTTGTGTTTACATACTCTACAAGCTGGCATTTGTGGTCAGAGTAGTGAAGATCCATATTCCAGCACCTAAGACTGTCTTTAATATGTTTACATAGTATAACGTAATCAATTCTGCTAAATGTGGACTTTGTTACCCTGGTATCACTATTTACTACATTTATGAGATTATATGGGTTAAGAGTATCTATTAACCTCATATTAAACAAACTGGAAGATTTTGCCTCAATATTCAGATCACCAAGTATAGTTAGATCACTGGGACCACAACATCCCACTACTCTACTAAATGTCTATGAAGCTAACTACATCAGCCTTTGGTGGATGATAAATCCCAATAACTTCATGTTTTCTCATAATCTCTCTACACTCTTTAGTGTGGACTTCAATGCCTGTCACTTCAATCAAGCCTTCTTTGTTGTACTGGTCTAGATAGTTTATTTTCTTGTACTCGAGATTCTCACTTAATGTAAACTGCCACGCCACCACCCTTATGTTGCTGTCTATAATAACTATTTGCTAAGGAGTAGCCCTCTAGTTTACAGTAAATAATTTCATCATATTTTAATCCATGCTCAGTTAACACTACTATATGAGGTGACTGTTCATTTACAAAAACCTGTAAAATATTAAGCTTATTTCTAAGGTACTGTATGTTTAGCTGTATGAGCCTTAGTGGTGTTTTTAACTGGTCACTCTGATTATCCTCCTTTAAAATGCACTGAGTTGGTTCACTTACATAAGTTCTGGATCCAGGCATTAAAAGTGTTCCTGTTCCTTGGCGATCTTGCATTTCTCGATCTACTACCCAACCTGGCTTCTGTCTGTCTAGTTGTCAAGGTAGCTGTTGAGGTGCCTTCTTGCTCCGTACAGTCCGAGGAGTTGCCAAACTGCCTGGTGTTGCAGTAACTGGAGTTGTATACTCTACCACATTTGATTGAGTAAGTGATGCTGAAGAGTCTGCAGTTGAAGAGTTGTATATGACTGCTAAATATGGAGCTACTGTATCAGCATATTCTGAAAGGAACCTGAATGGTGTACAGTCTGGACTAGAGGCATTGCCTTTCTTAAGTGATAAGCTACTCCACCACATTTAGGATACCTACTTCTAAGTTACTCATGTAGGCAGTTATTCTTGATTACAATTCAGGAATACCTTGCTTTTCCTGTGAATGAATTTATGAAAACCGTCTTCAGTGACTCGCTTTAGTAGCACTGTCGCCAATAATTTTACCATTGCTATCGCGCAGTGAAGGTATTAATGCACCTTGTCGATTGCATACTTTACATACAACCAGAATTTCTTTGGCTTTCTACCAGATTTCGAGACAGAATGTCGTTCTGGAAACTATTAAAAGCATCTATCATTGAAGTTTGCACTAAATTTCGAGCTTCTGTAAGACTTCGGCAATCTTATGCATTTTACGTTCTTTTAAATTTGACGTGTATTTCATTGCTTCTGCAACACTGGTCTGACCTGCTTTGTGTCAGTACCACTTATTATTTATTTGATATGTATCTCTCAATTATTACTTATTTTACTTTAAACCGCATCTGGATTATGTTTAGAAAGACTTATCTGAAGGAGCGGAGACTGTCTCTTTGGGATGTGTCAAATGAATTTTTATCTGCTTTCTCAAGGGCATATATTATGCGTTTATTTTGGTGAGTTTTGATGTTACAGTATTCACTCTTGTGAACTCCTAATGGCTCAACAACATTGTGGTCACTAATCCCTGTACCTGTTATACTCCCTGTTTGGCCATGGTTATTAAGATGTCAACGATGTTTTCGCAACCATTTACACTTTCAGTGTGCTTCTGAAACCAATGTTCAAAATAATTTTCACACACACCATTCAGCACGGTTTCAACGACGCTTTATGTCTACCACTGACATTAAACTTTTATTTTCGCCAATATATGAGTGGCATACCTATTTCAAATTACAAGTTTTCTTTGAGCTGTTCAGCATCTGTTTCATCCAAGTCAGAGCATCCGTGAAGGGAACTTATTTTTTTCCAGTTGGTAGGTATAAACTCCACCTGTACTAATCATAGCCGGCCAGAGTGGCTGAGTGGTTCTAGGCACTACAGTCTGGAACCGCGCGACCGCTACGGTGGCAGGTTCGAATCCTGCCTTGGCCATGGATGTGTGTGATGTCCTTAGATTAGTTAGGTTTAAGTAGTTCTAAGTTCAAGGGGACTGATGACCTCAGAAGTTGAGTCCCATAGTGCTCAGAGCCATTTGAACCATTTTTAGCCAGAACATCGATTATTATTCACGTATGTACAGGAAAGCTATAGAAATTCAGGAACACCACAATGATTTCAACAGAAAAAAGGAAGGCTTAAAGTTAGTCAGGATATGGCGGTCGACTTTGTTCCAACGATGTGACACATATGTTGGTGCCCTCTATGCATGCTATATAAACGGGAAATCCATGGCTTGGCACCCATCACTGACTCACCTCCGAAGATGTTGCCTGCAGTTGGCAACAAAACGTCAGGAAGTAGTTTTACAGATAGACCATGGCATCTGAACCCAGAACTTTTAATTGATCGCTATCTGTACTACCTCAAAGGAACTATCTACTTAAATTTCACTACAAGGTAAACTACTTCGAACAGCAATGAACACTACACCACCAACTGAATTTCATCTATTCTTTGAAACATGGTTAGGTGTCTTGAAAAATTTCAGCTGAACTTATTTCCATGTCTTTATTGTGGTGTATCTACCCTCTTTCAGTGTTCTAATTGCAGCCTTTTAAACTGAAGCCCTTTCTGCACTTACCTGAGACCCTCTAACCTAAAAAAGCCCAGTCTCCTCTGCACATCCCCACACTCGTGGAATTGCTTCCTTTGTGTAGTTGACTCCTGACCCGCTTAGCAGAACCCGTAAATCCACCACCTTTTGGCGCTAGTCGAGGAATCTGCAACCTACACAGTTGCAGAACTGTCTGATTCAGACCTTCACTACACTCTGTACAGAAGAACCACTTTCAGTTCTGCCCATGATGCTTCAGATGGTGCACTCCGCCTTCATCTCACAAGCAAGACTGGCAGTCTTCACTAGCTAGTCGCCTGAAACCAGAGAGAACCTCTTCCAATCCAATGTGGCACATATTGTCAGCACCAATGTGAGCCACCACCTACTGCTGGCTATTCCATGCTTTTCATGGCATCTGGGAGCACCCATTTCTCATCTGTAGAGACTACACACAGTATGCACTTTGGATTCCCCTTCCCCTCCTATGCAATCGTGTCTCTAAATGGTGCCATTACACACCTAACACCAGAGCTTCCAATCACCAGTAAGACTACCCTCAGTGAATGTCCTGTATTGCACGCTGAGAGGCTTCCTCTGGAACATGGCAACCGACTTCACCTGGCTCATGGATTTCATCAGCCATAGACAGAAACCAAATTGTTCATCAGACGAACTGAGCCAGCTATCCGATTGGCAACATGGAAATTCTTTCACTGCCACCCACATGCTGGAATGATTCCCACTCAACCACAAGTGAGAGGTCAATCTCAGTGCGGGCAGTACCCAGGGTGACCACAGCAGTGGACCAATTGGTGGACAACACTGCCTGGAGCTGTGAGAGAAGAATCACCAACTTGATTCACATCTGAACACAGCAATTACTATATCCATCCATACCAGAGTTGGCGTGGTAAATACACAAACATATATGAAGTATACGAGTTGAAGGTAAGGAACACTGACAAAATTTAAAACAAGCCACTTCTTGTAAAAACATGTCAGCTCACAGTACTTTGATGTGCTACTGCTGCTACTATGAGAGCTACCATTGGATTGCGTGATCTAAGTGCTGCAAGTAACACAAAACAAATGAGTGATGCAATTCAGCCAGTGGGTCTATGGACTACACAGTTAATAAAGTGTATAAATGTTCTTGATAAACACACAAATGTGCACAAAATAACAATAATAAAATAATAATAGTACCATTACAACTATAATATTAGTAGATGTGGCGAAAATATACTTACAGCAACAGATAAATAATTCGCTCACTTGTGACAAATATTAAAGGATAAGAATGTCATGCAACAAAAATCCGTTGTGAGCCAATTTCAGTATTGATGCTGATGAACAGAGAAAATTAGCAAATAAGCTTCTCACTAACGCTATGTGCTTTCCTTGCACGAAAGGTGAAGTTGTTGCAGCAGCAGGCATCTGATGTCAACATAATGCGGTTCAATCAAACCTACTGTTTGAATACCAGTAGGTGTAAGCATGTTATTGTCAGTGTAATTTCGAATAGGGAGTTCTAATAAGTAGCATTTCTTGAGAACCATCAATTTAGTGATGACAAGGTAATATTCGCATTGGATGAATGACAGTGACCATGCAATGTGACAGATTTCAGCCTTGTTCCACAGAAAAGTTTGCTCTCCCCTAATGTTACCAGGTGATCTTACCATCTCTGTAGGGAATTCAGTTGGTACAGTTAAAATATTTAACAACAGATGGAGCACAGATCTACAGGAGCTGATTTTTAACATTGTAATAAAAAGCGGTACAGGATGAGCTACTGTGTTGGCAAAGATGGCAGTCACATATCCTCCAATTCTAAAGCACATTGTGCAGTAGTCTACTGTCGATAGCTTGCCAAAATTTCCACTGATTGGAAACTACCATAGCTCGACTCCATTATGCATTCTGTGCATTAATGGAAGTGGAAATATATGTTTCAACATTACCAGACATGGGCAATGAATTACGATCTCATTTAAGTTTGTTTATATACCCAGCTGTAAGTAACAGTTTATAAAATCCCTCCATTTCGATGTAAATAAACAGTTACCACAATAACCAAGTGGACGAAACAGTCTCACCACAAGGGTCTTTAAATGACTGATCCTGCAGTATGAAGGTAGAAACCAAAAGAACAAGATGATTAGATCATTACTTCCTGATATTAAAGGTGCTTTGGTTATTAGGGTTTCATGCTGCAGAAAATAATCTAGTTCTTACACTGTTGACATATCCTGTGGGAGTCCACTTACAGCATGTACATATTTTTCAAAATTCTGTTTCAGTCAAAATATCAGCTACTGCAGGAGATTTTGCATGGACTTAAGGCACTAACATACTAAACTGCCAGCAAAAGTAGTGATATTGCACCACCTGAAAACGTAAAACCAAACAGCACATTCATATTTGGCAACATCTCGGTGGAAATTCAGGATATCTGCTGACATTTCTGCTTTGCTCACCACATGAAAGACAATACATTTTATTTCAGTGAGACATACTTAAGCATACCAAAGCTGTTGGTCTGGGATACACCAACCTTACAACTTTCGAACAGGACAATCTGAATTTAAAGCATATTTTCCAAGTACAGGTAGGAACTGACATGTCACTCAATGAATTCGTTATGTATGTGGATTGCTGGAGTAACTCTCAGTATAGCTTGCTGGTTACAGATGAAACTAGTAAATTGAATGAGGGTCAATAGAAACAAAATTTCAAAATGATTCTTCAAAAAGGCAATGCACCTGTTACAGTATATTGTACACTATGTACAAATTTACACGTGTTGCACATTCATCCAGAGGATGCAAAGTACGTGCGTTTGACAAAAAAATGGAGGCAATCAACACTAAATTAATGGAACTGAATGTCTTGTCAAGGGAGATGCTATGAATGTTGAGGTGTTGAATGCTCGAATACAGGAAAGTGAACTGTGTGTCAACAAGAAATTAAAGAAGTCAATGCAAAACTAGCATATGTGTGGAACAAGAATGTGATAGCTAAGGCACTTCACATCCATTACCACCGACTGTCTCAAAGTACACATAAGTTGTAAACGGTCTCAAAAATGGCTTAGTATGCAGCAGCATGTTGTCAAAAAAGTGTAATGTTAAGAACTGAGGTACAGAAGGCAATCCGACAGAAGTTACTTTCATGAAAGTTAGGTCAACTGCAGTGAGACCAGGGTCTCCCAGTAACATTTAAGCCAGTAACTGACAGGCTGAAAGAGCTGTCATGGACTATGGATGAAACCAGAAACAGGAGGAGGAGGAGGAGGAGGAGGAGGAGGAGGAGGAGGATTTCTGAGTTAAGACAGAACATATAGGGTCATCAGGGCAAAACCATATTTGTTAGGTAAGCACTCAATATGTTTAACCAAGAAGGCGATAAGAATTGGGAACAAGGAATTTGAAAGATTGCCTACGCTGTTACAGTTAATAATTTTGAAAACGTCGAATGTTAAAATATACCCTGAAACTATAAAAAAACATGTGATCCAATATCACACATGACCAATGCATGTAAAACCCTGAAAGCGTGAATGGAAGCCTCATAGAGTGACAAATACAGGATTTTAACTGAACCAGCAGTAGCAGCTCCACATAGTTAATGATAAATTGCATCTAGGAAATGGGGAAGTTGTGTCAATACTTCCTGGCACTTGCAACATTGGCAATTCATATGTATACTTGAAACGTTTTGTTAAAAGATTTGAGATATGAGGTGCATGCAAACGTTAATATGTTTAAATCAGAGATAGAAACAAAACACATTGCGGACTTCAGTCACGAACATTTAATAGGATGGCTACTAGGTTTCTCAGAGGGACAAGTGATGGTGCACAATACTGTTAAATTTGAGTTATCAACTGGTGAACCAACTGCCAGTCAGTACAATTCGTGTAGAGTGTAATATTGCAACGAATTTTGTACCTTGACGGCAGATTAGTGCATACTATTCATGCGTTTTTTCCTACAGTGGGTCCTGTTCATAAAAGTGAAGAAAATGAAGTCCACAATGAACATGAGCTGCAACATGAAGGCAAGGTGGCGAAGGGTTGACAACCATCAGGAAACTGGCAGGCACCGTGAAATTAAGCTGCCAAAGCAGAAGCCAAAAGCGAACTCCAGGAGATAACTGAGAAGAATGGCATGCCCCGTACTAGCAGGCAAGGGAGTCATCAAATAAGAGGAAATAGGATAAGTGGTCAGGCGTGAAAGAGAAACGGCATGCCTATTCACTGAGGAGGTCATCATGCCAGTATGACTACTAGTTCAGCATCTTCTGCATAGACTCTCAACTGGGCTGGTGAAAAAGCTGCCAGTGGTGAAACATATTCCATGATGGTGGAGTGTGTTAAGACAGCAGCAAATGATGGAAAGAGGTGCAGAAGAATGAATTAAACATCCACAGTCTAGTTATGAATGGACATGGGATAAAAAAAAAATGGAGAAGGGTGGTCGATCCACTCCCCTGGAAGTACCACTTACGAGATGTAGGACACTGAGGAACTGGGTACTATGTATAGCCAGGTAAGAATATATGGGAGGACCAATGTAATTTCCTATCAGACATGAGCCCCAGGAATTTTCTAGTTTCAGTGAATGGAAGAACAAAAGTCCCAAGATGTAAAGAGGGTGTAAGAAACTCATTCCGCTGCCAAATATTCATACAAAAGGTTTTGGCAGTGGAAAAGTGAGCCACTGCCTATGCTTCATGAGGAAAGATGATAGGAACGATGCTGAAGACGCCCATGAGGAGACACGTTGGTGTGTAACTGTAACAGATTGTAAAATTCTTGACGAAAAGGAAGATGAGATGTCTGTTGGGAGATTCCATAATATGGTTAATGGGGATAGCAAAGACAATGATATGCAGGACGAGCATTCAGTCACCACATTTTTCTGGATAAATGTGTGTGACAAGTCAAACCATATAAACCTTCAGAAAACTGTCTTTCAAAACTTCCTCTAGTAAATGGGGCAGATGGCCTCCGAAGCCCCACATGTAAGGACTACAGAGGATACCAGCCCTCCAGCAGATGTATCAGGATGATGGTTCAAAATGTGGAGAGCACATCTCTGCACGTGAATCACATCGCTGCATGCCTCAGTCCACCAGGAACCTGGACCCACTACAATAAACTCGAAGTGCACAGTATGGAACATTCTTTGGCGGTACGGATAACGTTTGGAAGATACTTTACCTGGTCATCACGGCTGTGTAAAGGTCGTGATGGTGGGGTAAAGCCCCCAGTCAGCCTCAGAAAGCTGCCAATTGAATTTGCACTCAGGTAGGGTAGGAGTTGGCAAATTGATAGCACACAGGAAGTGATCACTTCAGTATGTGTCAGAGGGAACGGGCCATTCAAGATGGCAGGCGAACTGGACAGTGAAGAACATCAGGTCCAACTGGTAATAAATGTGCATCGAATCTGAAAGAAACGTGGTGCTCCAGTGGTAAGAGGTGATTCAGAAGGTCAGCTAAGAGGGAACCTCTTGGACAGGTTCTCTAAGAGCCCCAAGGCAGATGGTGGGCATTAAAGTCGCCAAGCAGCAAAAAGGAGTGAGAGAGCTGACCAATGAGCTAGAGTAAGTCTGACTTGGTAACAGCAAATGATGGAGGGGTGTAGATGTTACAAAGAGAAAAGGTGAAATGAGGAAGGAAAATTATGATTGCAACAGCTAGCAGTCACATGTTAGATGGATGGCCAGTGTGACTCCCCCATGAGGTGGGAATTCTGCCCTGGAGGGGGAGGGGGGGGGGGAGGCCACAGAGGACCAGAAGGAAACATGAGAGATCAAACGGGTTATGAGGACAATTTTTTTCTTGGAAGCAAAAAACAAGTGGACACTGCAATTTCAAGAGCAGCTGTAATTCCTCATTGTTGGATTTAATGCCATGAATGTTCCATTGGAGAACAGTCATAATGGGGATTGGGGAGGAGGGAACAAATGAAGATTAGTCACCTTGGTGGCTGCTGAGAGCTCACCTTCAAAAATTCACTGCTACAGGGGGCAGAGGATGGAGAATCCTGTTCCACGAGATCTACAAACATATTGGCACTCTCCCTGCGTCAATCTGAATTCCATGGCAGAAAATCGGCACCAGCAAAATGGAGGTCATCCAGGTGAGGGTATATGTGCCAAAACCACTGTCGATGATCTCCAAGTCAGGGAAGGAGAAGACTGTTTGTTTTTGTTTGTGTTCTTAGAACTTTCTAGTTGAAAGATGAAGACTGTTTTTAGCTGTAGAAAGTCTTTGTAGGAGTATTGCTTTTGTCCTTTCAGATTGACAGTTGAGTGGCAAGTGATTTCGCCACCAGGGGCAAAGATATGATGGCTTGTTGCACAGCTGTAGTAGGAGACAGGGATGCTACTGTGACCAGGGTGATTTCACTACTGCAATACTGAACTTGAGGTTGCAAGTATGGATGGGCATATCCTCCGTTACGCACGGCATAGCAAAAATGGGTCTGTACATGCCAGATGCTAAAATGCACGGATTTTGACTAGCTAACAACTGCAAGTCACAGAGTGGGGTTTGATGCACTTCACTCAGATCTCCTGGATGGCTTGCTCATTGAGACACATGGGACATTCATGGGATTGCAATTGATACAGCAGAGAGGAGGCAAACAGCTGCCCTCATGAGCATCTCTGCCAAGAGTAACACATTTGGCCATGTTTTGACAGGATACGTGTTTTATTATAATGTTGAAACCTGTAGGGAATCATCTGGTTCAAAATGGTTCAAATGGCTCTGAGCACTATGGGACTTAACTGCTGTCATCAGTCCCATAGAACTTAGAACTACTTAAACCTAACTAACCTAAGGATATCACACACATCCATGCCGAAGGCAGGATTCAAACCTGCGACTGTAGCGGTCGCGTCGTTCCAGACTGTAGTGCCTAGAATCATCTGGTTTGGAATATATGGTTGGACTGTAATGACTTCATGTTGTTGTTGTTGTTGTTGTTGTTGTTATTGTGGTCTTCAGTCCTGAGACTGGTTTGATGCAGCTCTCCATGCTACTCTATCCTGTGCAAGCTTCTTCATCTACCAGTACCTACAGCAACCTACATCCTCCTGAATCTGCTTAGTGTATTCATCTCTTGGTCTCCCTCTACGATTTTTACCCTCCATGCTGCCCTCCAGTACTAAATTGGTGATCCCTTGATGCCTCAGAACATGTCCTACCAACCGATCCCCCCTTCTAGTGAAGTTGTGCCACAAACTCCTCCCCAATACTATGCAATACCTCCTCATTAGTTATGTGATCTACCCATCTAATCTTCAGCATTCTTCTGTAGCACATTTCGAAAGCTTCTATTCTCTTCTTGTCCAAACTATTTATCGTCCATGTTTCACTTCCATACATGGCTACACTCCATACAAATACTTTCAAACACGATTTCCTGACATTTAAATCTATACTCGATGTAAACAAATTTCCCTTCTTCAGAAACGCTTTCCTTGGCATTGCCAGTCTACATTTTATATTCTCTCTACTTCAACCATCATCAGTTATTTTGGTCCACAAATTGCAAAACTCCTTTACTACTTGAAGAGTCTCATTTCCTAATCTAATTCCCTCAGCATCACGCGACTTAATTAGACTACATTCCATTATCCTCGTTTTGCTTTTGTAGATGTTCATCTTATACCCTCCTTTCAAGACACTGTCCATTACGTTCAACTGCTCTTCCAAGTCCTTTGCTGTCTCTGACAGAATTACAATGTCATTGGCGAACCTCAAAGTTTTTATTTCTTCTCCATGGATTTTAATACCTACTCCGAACTTTTCTTTTGTTTCATTTACTCCTTGCTCAATATACAGATTGAATAACATCGGGAATATGCTACAACCCTGTCTTACTCCCTTCCCAACTACTGCTTCCCTTTCATGTCCCTCGACTCTTATAATTGCCATCTACTTTCTGTACAAATTGTAAATAGCCTTTTGCTCCCTGTATTTTACCCCTGCCACCTTTAGAATTTGAAAGAGAGTATTCCAGTCAACATTGTCAAAAGCTTTCACTAAGTCTACAAATGCTAGAAACGTAGGTTTGCCTTTCCTCAATCTTACTTCTAAGATAAGTCATAGGGTCAGTATTGCCTCACGTGTTCCAACATTTCTACGGAATCCAAACTGATCTTCCCCGAGGTCAGCTTCTACCAGTTTTTCCATTCGTCTGTAAAGAATTCGCATTAGTATTTTGCAGCTGTGACTTATTAAACTGATAGTTCAGTAATTTTCACATCTGTCAACACCTGCTTTCTTTGGGATTGGAATTATTATATTCTTCTTAAAGTGTGAGGGAATTTCGCCTGTCTCATACATCTTGCTCACCAGATGGTAGAGTTTTGTCAGGACTGGCTCTCCCAAGGCCGTCAGTAGTTCTAATGGAATGTTGTCTACTCCCGGAGCCTTGTTTCGACTCAGGTCTTTCAGTTCTCTGTCAAACTCTTCACGCAGTATCATATCTCCGATTTCATCTACATCTATCTCCTCTTCCATTTCCATAATATTGTCCTCAAGAACATCATCCCTGTATAGACCCTCTATATACTCCTTCCACCTTTCTGCTTTCCCTTCTTTGCTTAGAACTGGGTTTCCATCTGATCTCTTGATATTAATCCAAGTGGTTCTCTTTTCTCCAAAGGTCTCTCTAATTTTCTTGTAGGCAGTATCTATCTTACCCCTCATGAGATAAGCCTCTACATCCTTACATTTGTCTTCTAGCAATCCCTGCTTAGCCATTCTGCACTTCGTGTCGATCTCATTTTTGAGACATTTGTATTCCTTTTTGCCTGCTTCACTTGCTGCATTTTTGTATTTTCTCCTTTCATCAATTAAATTCAGTATCTCTTCTGTTACCCATGTATTTCTAATAGCTCTCGTCTTTTTACCTACTTGATCCTCTGCTGCCTTCACTATTTCATTCCTCAAAGCTACCCATTCTTCTTCTACTGTATTTCTTTCCCACATTCCTGTCAATTGTTCCTTTATGCTCTCCCTGAAACTCTGTACAACCTCTGATTCTTTCAGTTTATCCAGGTCCCATCTCCTTAAATTCCCACCTTTTTGCAGTTTCTTTCAGTTTTAATCTACAGTTCATAACCAATAGATTGTGGCCCGAGTGCACATCTGCCCCTGGAAATGTCTTACAATTTAAAATCTGGTTCCTAAATCTCTGTCTTACCATTATATAATCTATTTGAAACCTAGTACCTGCAGGGTTCTTCCATGTATACAACCTTCTTTCATGATTCTTGAACCAAGTGTCAGCTATGATTAAGTTATGCAAAATTCTACCAGGCAGCTTCCTGTTTCATTTCGTAGCCCCAATCCATATTCACCTACTACGTTTCCTTCTCTTCCTTTTCCTACTGTCAAACTCCAGTCACCCATGACTATTAAATTTTCATCTCCCTTCACTACCTGAATAATTTCTTGTATCTCATCATACATTTCATCAATTTTTTCATCATCTGCAGAGCTAGTTGGCATATAAAGATGTACTACTGTAGTAGGTGTGGGCTTCGTGTCTATCTTTGCCACAATTTGGCATTCACTATGCTGTTTGTAGTAGCTTACCCGCACTCCTATTTTTTATTCATTATTAAACCTACTCCTGCCTTACCCCTATTTGATTTTGTATTTATAACCCTGTATTAACGTGACCAAAAGTCTTGTTCTTCCTGCCACCGAACTTCACTAATTCCCACTATATCTAACTTTAACCTATCCATTTCCCTTTTTAAATTTTCTAACCTACCTGCCAGATTAAGGGATCTGACATTCCATGCTCCGATCTGTGGAACGTGTTTTCTTTCTCCTGATAACGATGTCCTATTGAGTAGTCCCTGCCCGGAGATCCGAATGGGGGACTATTTTACCTCCAGAATATTTTACCCAAGAGGACGCCATGATCATTTAATCTACAGTAAAGCTGCATGCCCTCGGGAAAAATTATGGCTGTAGTTTCCGCTTGCTTCCTGCCGTTCGCAGTACCAAAACAGCGAGGCTGTTTTGGTAAGTGTTACAGGGCCAGATCAGTCTTTCATTCAGACTGTTGCCCCTGCAACTACTGAAAAGGCTGCTGCCTCTCTTCAGGAACCACACGTTTGTCCGGCCTCTCAACAGATACCCCTCCATTGTGGTTGCACCTACAGTACGGCTATCTGTATCGTTGAGGCACGCAAGCCTCCCCACCAACGGCAAGGTCCATGGTTCATGGGGGGAATGACTTCATAGCCTGCCTTAATCTTTGAGGCGAACACTACTCAAGAAAACGGTAGAAAAGGAGTGCATGTGGGCATTAAGTTTGCATCCATCTTTTTCATTACTCAACGGGGCTGCAGTGATGCCATGATTAGAGAGGTAAGTGTGGATTTCTCCCTCGGTGCGGCCATCTTAACATCAGAATGTAAAGAACACCATGTGAATAGTTCAGTGTACAATGGTCCTCAACACAAACTGGATAACTCTGGAGGAGTGATGCTGAAAGCAGCTGTTGGGCTTGAAAACCACAATACCTCTTCAGAAGTAAAGTTGCATTACATAAATGAGAACAGGATTTCACAGGGCATGCAACTGCAATAACACCTTTCGGAATAATGCACGCATTAACCATAGTGAAGGACCGACCACCTCTGGTACGTGATACCATGAGGAACTGACGTGCAGCTGGGAGGGCCTTCAAATCTTTACCCTCATTCTGTTTACATTTAGTAGACACACACTAAGATGGTGATTGAGTCATTGGAAAAAAAAATCCCATATGATGGCCAACATCTCAAATGGCATGCTCCTTCCAACTGGGGGCCTCTTCAGGGGGGGGGAATTCACCCACCGTAAATGATGTTCACACCTCAGGTCACACCTCCTGAACACCTGACAGAGAAGCCAATTGGCATTTCGGCAGGTAACAGACTAGGCAGTCACCCCTCTCTGGGCCTGGCCTGTACCAGAGAGTATGTGCGAACCCTACCTGTTGACCCGGAGCTGGGAATTATCCATTACCTTGTCACCTGTAATGTATCTAATGAATGGGGCAGCCTTCGGGAACACACCAGGGCGAAAGAGAAACGAAGATAATGAGGATTCTCCAGCTAAGTCTTCACAACCTTACTGAAACTGGCACCAGCTACTTACAATTCTTCTTGATGGTGGCCTGTAAACTGTCACCATAACAAGCTTGTGTGTTACCTGTGCACCACTGCGGCACTGCATTGAAATAGGTGTTCACCTCTATATTCATTAATCTGAAAGGCTGGGAATCAGCTCCAACTTTTGGATATATAACCAGTAACACTTTTTTCTTACTTGTTCTACTGCAGTATGACATTTACTTGTGCCCATCAAGATGAATCTGTTGAATTTCAGTGATTTTCATGTGACGTTCTGCATTAAGCACAATACAGCTGCGGATATGGCACCTGAACTTTTACTTTCCTGTATGACTATCAGACGTTTGCTGTATTTATCTAGGAATAGTCACATAATGGTTGTTGCAAAACAGCATTAATGAATAATTACAGTAGTGCATTTTATATCTGAAGTACTTTCACAGTAAATAAATAAAAATTTATATTTCTCAAAAAGTTCTGCAGTGAATTATGAAAACATACCTTGCACTATCAGATGCGTATCTTGTTGAGGTTTCCACCTGAAATATTTGAAGAAATGGCCAGTGATTTACAACTGATGAGACAGTAAATAAATAGATTTCTATTAACGCCCACCAACATGTGATTGGGCCACAAATTGCCCTATGTTAGGCTTGAAAATATCATTAAAGAGGACATGATAAACTGTGACAGTTAACAAAACAGAATGTTAGTAAGAATTTGCTATCCATTTTCTCACTGTCTTTAGTACTGTAAATAACTACAGAAGCCAGTAATTTGGCTGTAGCCATACTTCCTACTAGACACTACACACAGGAAAGTAAACAAAAACATCTTTAATCTGTCATGCATTTACACCTTGTGTAAAATTTTCCTTCACTTTCTTTCCATTATGAAAACTGCCATTCAGTGACAGATGAATCCATCATAATAAGTGACACTATTGGCAAACTCAAAACAGTTTCAAACATTGTAAATGGATAACAAGTTAAAATTGGCATTACAAAATAACACATTCACAGATGAAGAAATATCACATCCAGAGAACTGTAGATTCTGCACAGAAAACATAGGGAAGAAATTCGCGAAACTATTCCAGAACTAGGCTCTACATTCATAAATGGCAATTATGTTGCAAACGGAACCAAATTTTTCATTACCTCCAGAAAAAGTCTCTCCCTGTAATAATTCAATATTTAGATTAGACGTACATAATAATTAATGAACATGCACCAATATATCAGGATAACAAGAACAATGAAGAAGGTAAAACAGTCTTCAGAACAATGTTGAGAAGCACCTGATAAAGTTCCAGAGGAAAACATACAAATTTTATTAAACTTTTATCTCCAGACTGGTACAGAATGGTAATGAGAACATTTTCTGCCTAAACTTCTATTAAATGTATTTATTCACAACTGGAATTTTGACTTATGCCATACTCAAGTGACAGCTTACTATGAACTAAGTCAAAGTTATTAAATGTCATGCGTAGTGCTTGGGGAGTGGATATTAAGACATGCAGTATGACATGACTTTGATAGAAATTAGTACATGAAGTACTACCATGGTCTAGGCATACAGATTATGAAGACTCCCATCTTGTAATGAATATGGAATCTGTAAACATGGTTAACACAAGGAACGTATTACCTGAAAAGGAATTGTAAAGGATTCAGACCTCACACTGAGCTACCACCTGAGAATCGTACAGCTGCCAAATTAATTTTGAATAAGTACATTCCATAACAGTCATGGGAGAAAATGTTTTTCTTTATGAATGTCTGCCTGACTGTGGATGTAAGAAAAAAGGAAAAATGGTAAGAAAAAGACATTTAGCATACACCATTAAAAAGATATGAGGTCAACAATAATATGATTTGAGAACATCAGACAGCTTATGTGCCAACAACAAAGCACAATTCTAAAAAGATAATGAATTTCAGAGTGAGACACACACCAGTTGACATTAACCATTATCACTGAATAATAAAAGTAAGATACCTGGCCTAGAATAACCGATAACCATGTTCACATAACATCCAAAGAAATTCTATGAAAAGTTCAAGTAGGAAACAACAGCAGAAATCCTAAAATTCAAGACATATCAGAGATGGCTTAGGGCAGGATGGTCCTGTGAAGGGCAGAATGATAAAGGACTAAAGGAGCAAAATACTATTGGAATACATCTGCAAAATTTTAGAAGGCTTATGACTACAAAGCAAGACTGCTTTTATTCAAAATTCTTAAAGAATATGAAATACAGAAGACAACACAAGTTCTCTTGAAAGAACTACTGCCTCATTGGAGTTATGAACAGACTTTAGTCAAGGCAATGGACTAAATCCATTCTTCTTTCAGATAATACTAGAAAAGTGAACATTGAACACATGGAGCAGTTGTCAGAATCTAATACCAGAAGTTGAATACTACTTGGTTAGAAAATGGATAACATCAAAATTGTCTTTCCGACTTTTGCAGATAATTTAGCAATACTGACAGTGTAGAGAAAGCACAGAACAGAGAGAAAGAAAAACAGTAGGCTAAGCATGACTACTCATCTCTTCCGACAAGAAGCAGTGAAGCAATAATGGGTAACAACAGGACTGCAACATCCCAATCAAATACGAAGTGTGGGAGGATCAGGGGAAGACAAATTTAAGGATCTATGAGAAGTCATGTAGCCAAATTGTGGGGAAAATGGAACCACAAGAGGAAGACTATGAAAGATTGACTTTGCATTTCAGTTAACAGAAGATGTTTATAGCAATAATTCATTCTCCAAAATTACAGAACCTCCGAATTGCAAGGCAGTCATTTGGCCAGAATACACACCTGTATCACAAATACTAATTTTAGAATCAACAAAAATAGTGAAAATTACGAAAAAAGGAAATATATTAGGAAACAGAACACCAGCACAAACATTTAAATTCAGAAACAATACAGAAGTATAGATAAATATGTAGGAAAGTAACTGGAGACAAAATTTGGCAAAGAAGGCTAATGAGTATTAGCATACTGGAAACAAAAAATTTGCAGCAGTACTGAAACCATAAAAAAAAAGAAACCATCATTGGCTTACAGGAGTGCACAAAGACCTACAAGAAACTTGTATAAATAAGAAAGATATTTAAAACCAACCCAAATACAGAAACAGAACTGAGTTTGTAAATTCTCCACAGCAAAACAGTTCCAAAAACACAAGATACAAATTGGACGTCAGATGCGTGGAAAGAAAAATGTGTACAGATGAAGAATTAGCATAAATAAATGTAAAATCTTAGGTGGCCTGTAATTGAGCAGGAAAAAGAAATTGTTCCACATTTGTAGTACCTCCTCAGTAAAAGCATAGCGACTGTATATGTGCTGCAAACAAGTTACAGTGAGCACTGCAAATATGCAGATAACAGTATTTGGAGTGTTTCGTTAGGCTACAGCAGTGCTCAGAAGTATTTTTCAGTTGTGTTGGTATGCTGTCACAAAAGAGTAATGCATGTAAGTGTCACTCCATCAAGAGCTGCACACTGCTGTGGTTACATATCTAGTGAACAAGCAAGATCATACAACAACAATATAAGTATATATTCCTTTAGCTCAAAAGTAAGTAACTTGCCTTAATGGTATGGTGTTCATTAACTACCATGACTCAGGTATTCACTCAGTGATTGTTTACTTGTAGAGAACTAGAAGTATAGCAGAACAGAACACTTCCTTAATGTGAGACAAGCTGTTTTGCATGTCTTCAAGATTGGGAGGTAGCAGACTAGCACTGCTAGAGACTATCGCATATCACAACCACCAACAAGTGTTCACAGTCAATGGCAAAAACAGAAAACAACAGTAATCAATAAGCCACGGTGAGGTCATCCCTGAAAAGTGAGGAGGAAGGACAGAATGATTTGTAAGCGATCAGCTGCTGCTCCAAGAGAAACATCTCAACAAATCAGGGATGACCTGAAGCAACATAATGGACTAAGCCGACACACATCTACTGCAAAAAGTCACTTAGTAACAGGTGATTTACATGATAAATGACACAAACCCACCCATAAAATCAAAAAATAGGGACAGGATAGAGTTTGCAAGGAAACCCCAAACTTGGAATGCCAAGAATAAGTCTAAGGTTTTATGGAGTGACAAAAATTAATTTAATGTATTTATTTTCTGATGGTGTCCAGTATCCAGGGTGAGTCACTAACTATTGCCACCAAGAATAACTCTTAAAGTATGGTAGGAGTTGAGAAGTTTGTGGGACAAAAGTTGCAAGATACAACGGGGGCCATAATATGACGTTGGTTCTTAGTTGCTTCAGAAATATAAAGGTCAACTTTCTTTTTTAAATGGGATGCTGTAGTTTGTTACATATTTTCTGATAGCGGCTATAGATACGAATCCAATGATGTGTAACAGTAAGGTCTTTGAAGGTCAACAAAGGTCATAAAGGTGGCATAAACGTCCATTTACAGATGGTGTTCGAAGTGATGATCATTGGTATGAATGTAGTGCTGCAATCTTCATATCATGGACTGGGTGGTATTCCTTATTACATTGGCACTTATCGAAGCACATCCTCTGACAATTCTCTCTCGCGTATCTTCAGGTGTACTTGGTACATCTTTATAAACAATGTATTTTACGAATACCCACAAGGAATAATCCAGAGGCATCAAGTCTGGTGAACCAGCTGGCCATGGCACATCACCTCTGCGTCCAATCCAATGATTTGGGAACTGTCTCTGCAGCTCATTTCTAGCCATCAGCAAAAAATGTGCCGGACACCCATCGTGTTGATACCACATTCTGTTCCTTGTTTCTAAGGGTATTACTTTCAATAACAGACCTAATGTAAATGGACATTATGGACATTCAAGCCACCTTTCTGACCTTCATTGACCTTCAAAGACCTTATTGTTGCACATCATTGGATTTGTCTCAATAGCCACTATTAGCAAATAAGTACCAAACTATAGCATTCCATTAAAAAAAAAAAAAAAAAAGGTTACCTTCATATCTCTGACGCGACCCAATCTAGCAACACAACACCAACGTCATATTGTGGCCCCCCATTGTCCCATGCAACATTTGTCCCACAAACTTTTCGGCTACTCTTATAATTTCAGAATTATTCGAGGTGACAAGTTACTCACCCTGTATACATTACAAAAAAAAAAAAAAAAAAAAAAAAAAATGAAGGGACAAAACATGGATCAGGCATAGATCACTAAGCATGGTGGTTGAAGTGTCATGATGTGGGGATGTTTCCTGTACAGACACATTTTAAGAAAGAATATGATTCCTTGTAGGAGACAGAATATGTCACATAACTGGCTCTTTCAGGAGGTCAACAATTCGAAACACACCTCTGTCTATTTTCTAATTTTTTTCAGACCAAAATCTGAAATTTTTTTGAGTGCCTAAGCCGGAGCCTGGATCTAAATCCAACTGAACACCTCTGATACGTGCTGACTTTATGTGTTCATGGTAGAAGCTACTTAAATCAATTTGCTGGTATCTTACTGGACCCATGGTCTGAACTCCCAATTGACCTGTTACAGAAGCTTGTGGATTCAATGCCAAATTCATGTGCAGCTGTGATCAAAGCCCCTCCGTATGCATCAAATACTGATTTGTTCTTCAGATCCCAAAATAGTTTTATTCTTATATACTTAGACCTACAGTATACTTTTGAGTCAAAAGAATTACTTTTCTCTTGATGCAACATAACCTTGTTTAAACTTTTACTAAATACATAACAATTTCATACTTTCCAATTACCCAATGGCAGCTTTTTCTGTTACACTCTTATGTTTATGCAATTGTAATTAATGCTTTCTATAAAACATTTTTGGGTGCCACTGTAATAGGACTGTGTTTACACACACGGTGAGATGAAAGGAGCAGATAGTAAACAACAGTGGCAGAGTACAAATACTGTTTTGTTCCGCAGACCACTAAACGCAATCTGATGACCCTCGGGACAGCAGCAACAATCCTTAAGTACATTGTTTGATGTGAGCTCATCAGATCAAATCAAAGTGCATTCCAAGAAAACAACTGCCATATTTTACAGACTGTAAGGTGCACCATAATGTTCAAGCAATATTTAAGAAAAGTATATTTTTACCATTTTTTATTACATTGCAAAGTCAGCTAAAAAATATTTTAGTTTATAAAACCAAAATGAGCTTTAAAATCACTGAAATTCATTATCGGAACTTTCCACTTTCCTTAGCATCATTGTCCTCTTTATATATAAGATGGTCTTCTCTACCATTAAGAGCATTATTTATGCTGACCCATTGATAGACTTAACAATGATGTTTTCTCTCACCCTACATCACAACTGCTTTATTGACTGACATGGTTGCTTGTTTGTAGATCATTTTAGAACTCCCTTTGTCATGAATTCATGTTGGGCGTAATGTATCATCCATTTGTTCCAATCCTCTTCCATATACAATTTAAATACACTGAAATGCCATGGAAACTGGTATAAGCATGCATATTCAAAGATAGATATATGTAAACAAACAGAATATGACACTGCGGTCGGCAATGCCTATATAAGACAACAAGTGCAGGATGTAGCTGTTGTATCACTTACTGCTGCAACAATGGCAGATAATTAAGATTTAATCAAGTCTGAATGTGGTGTTATAGCCAGAGCAGGAGGATGGGATACAACATTTCTGAGGTAGCAATGAAGTGGTGATCTTCCCATATGACCATTTCACGAGTGTACCGTGAATATCAGGAATCCATTAAAATATAAAATATCTGACATCGCTGTGGCCAGAAAAAGGTACTGCAGGAACGAGACGAAGAACAAATGAAGAGAATCATTCAACATGATGGAAGTGAAATCCTTGCTCCAGGTTTCAATGTTGGGCCATCAAAAAGTTTCAGTGTGCAAACCATTCAGCAAAACATCACTGATATGGCCATTTGGAGCCAAAGGACAACATTATTGAGCATATCTGCGATGTCTTGCAACAAGCTCTTCAGAAAAGATCTCCACTCCCTTATATTCTTTCTGATTTATCAGCCCTGCAAGATTCAGGGTATCAATCCTCCCCCAGCACTACTTCAGACATTAGCCGAGTCCATGCCATGTCGTGTTGCGGCACTTCTGCATGCTCACTGGGGCCTTGCACGATATTAGGCAGGTGTACCAGCTTCTTTGGCTCCTCAGTCTAGTGTATTTGTCAAGACATCAAGAAGTTGCAATTGTGTAGTAAGTCGTCCTGCAACAACAGCAAGTTCTGTATTTAACTGTCTCAATTTCTCTTTCACGGAATTTTATAAATTACTACTAAAGTGATTTAGCACAAGAAGAGAACTCTTCTTCAGTGAAATGACTTTCCTTCGCTTCAACACAATGTTAATCCATAATATCATACCAGCCTCATTCATCCAACCCTTGTCACGTATGCTAACAACACCTGGTAGTATTTCAGGTTTCGACATTGTTCAGCACTTGAAAATGGTCACTGGATTAAGTTTAGTACCATCAACACAACACGAAAGAACATCAGTGTAGTGCATTTTTTTCATGTTCACTGTTTTTATAGTTCCTGTTTTATCGCCTTTCATGGTAAAAATTTTGTTACTTGGCACATCAAGTCTTTATTCACTATTTAACTTAGTTCCACATTAGTTTTCTTTTAATGTTGTATAATAATGTGACAGAACGATAATACTCTCTCTTCATACTCTTATGGCATTTTATGAGATGTTTAGGTCTTGGTTTGCATGCTAAGTCCATGACGCTTCATAAACCTGTAGCACCAAACATTTTCACCCTTAATATCTGTTAAGTTCCACTGCAGCACTAGCCTACAAGCATGTATTTGAGTCATTTTTGTAGTAATTGAAATCCATTTCAATACATCGTCTTTTAGTTTTGACCATTTTGTATTCAGCCCTCTATTTGCACATTTAACCTTCCTCATGTTTTTCAGTTCTCCGTTACTAGCCTGCCAATAGCAAGTGTTTTTTCTGTTGCTGGAGGACTGAAATGCTGCTCAGCTGATCTGTTTCCACATTGTTCAGCATATGATATTACTTTCTATTTATAGCCTGCATCATATGAATACCTTTTATTTTTTCCATTGTGAAACTAGCTACTATAGAGAATATTCTTCTGTTTCCAATAACACAAATCCTTTCAATTCAAGTTCGCTGGCACTGTGGACAGCAATGACACATCACGGGCTAGACAGTGCTCTGGGTTTGTTATTGTGGGGCATGAGGGAGACACTGTTAGCAAGCTTGTGAATCCCTGTAACATGTTCGTTGCGCTGGTGCACTGCTGCTGCCAATTGAACCCAATGTTGCTAGATAGAAATAGATTTCCTGCAGCATTGAATATATGGCCATTTTTAAGGCAACTGGGAATTTTGACTCAAACACTGGACTTGTTATATTAAATTTGAGTATAACACACCTCAATTTTGGAGGCAGTTTTTTTTTTTTTTTTTTTTTTTTTTAAGAAACAAATATTGTATCAAATCTTTGTGAGCACCACTGGAAATTAATTTGAACAAATAATTAAGGTAACTGAAAATTTGTTATACATTCAAACTTTCAAATACAACAAGTGAGATAGCAATGTGAATCTAACATCAAGTGCACAGGATTGATTGACACTGAACATTTCCCATTTAACACTGAAACACTAACATCTATGCATTTAATATTTTGCTCTGGTGAACTATGTTCCTCCTAAGCCAAGAGAAATGCCCATAACCTACTATCCATTGGAATTACTTTCCTGTGAGAAAAGTCTGACAACTATGAGGGAGTATTTAAATTCAAATTCATATAACTTTTGCACTAGTATCTATGAGCAATTTTAGGACTTTTCCAAGATCAGTGCTCTGATGGCAAGTAGAATTTTTGTCACACATTTAAACATACTCAAACTCATTGACAAAAAAAAAAAAAAAAGATGAATGCGGCCAAAATAATTGAAGGACAGCAATAAACAAAGGATTCAACAAATCAAATATGCTAACTCTGCTGACAGATCTGTCGAAAAATCAGATGCATAGCCAACTGCAAATTTGTCACTTTCCAGCTACAAAATATTATTCACAACTATTACATAGAAAAACACTAAAATTAAATTCAACAGTGTTATATCAAACTATGCATCTCAAGTTCAGGAGTTAAATATAGCACTGTATAGTTTTTCATTAATTAATTCTTATAAAAACTGATTACAATACCACTAAATTGTACTACCAGTAAGCCAAAACTGCCAAAAGCATAAACAATACATCAAACTGTAAAGTGAATACATAGTTGATATGGAACTCAACTGGATCCAGGGTATTACAATTTGACTAAAACTACTCAATTAATTTGACCAGAACTAAATATACTGCACAATTCCACACACCAAAAGACAGCATATTTTACACTACACCATTATCTTTATCCTTAGTGAATGTGTGTTAGATAGTTTGACAAATTAACTATTATGCAGTGTGTTCAAGACATGTCCAGTTCAACTGGTTGTAATTCAAACTTGGTATGTGCTATATAGTAGCCTAAAGCACCATGTAGATGAGCAGGAAATTACAATCTCACCTGATATGACACATTTGTTTATACAGAAATATTTCCTTGTATTTATTTACTGTAACAGTTGCATATGGTGGCAGTTTATAATGTTTTCACCGATATTTAATGTAATATTTATCTTAGAATGTTTCGTAAGGTTCTCAAGTGACCAGCATGGGAAGGTGCTTATCTCAAGCCAGGCTTCACAAAATACTCACTAGAGTACCAACTAATCCAGGAGGTACATTCAGGAAGGAAGATGGGGAATATATAAAGACAGCACATGAGACACTAGAACTGCTCCTCAAAAGTAATTTTCCTCAATATGCTCTGGTGGATAACATAGACCAGAATGCAACCCCTGGAAGACAATAGTTCTCAGGCACTCAAAGAGAGGACTGAGAGTGTGGCAAGCTCAGTAAAATCCAGTGGGCGGTGGGAACATCCTAATGGGTCAAGTCACCTGGCTCAGATTGAATCTTTCCAGCTCTCTTGAAACAAGTAGGAGAGAATCTTGTAAGAGTCCTGTGCAGGTTGTTCAGGGTTAGCCTAGCAGAGGGAGTCATTCCCAATGCCTGGAGGGCAGTGAAGGTTGTCTTTATTCCAAAGCCAGGGGAATTGATCATACGAAGGCCAAGGATATGAGACCAATCAGTCTGGTTAATGGACATGTTGGGGAGAGGAGGCTAACTAGAGCTCCTCTGCATTCAAACCCCAACACACACAACCAGGTATATTAAGTGAGACAGCTCTCCATCTACTTGTTGGGAGGGTGGAGAAAGGACTTTGTTTTCAAGAAATAGCCCTCTGCATCTTCCTGGGCATCGAGGGGGCTTTTAGTAACACAACCTTCGATTCCATGGTTAGGGCAACAGAGGTGGATGACCTAGTGACCACTATATGTAGGTGGACAAGGGCCATGCTTAGTGGAAGGAGGGTAGAGGCCTCATGATGAATGAAAAAATGGTAATTAACACCACTAGAGGTTGTCCACAAGGAGGAGTTTTGTCCACTTTATTGTGGAATCTAGTGGTGAATGAACTCATTGAGAAACTAAATTCCAGGCAATGCTTTTGCCAAGGATACGCAGATGAACTTGTCTTAGTAATACCTGGCAAACTTACTGATACAGTTAGGAATATGGTACAAGATGCATTGGACAATGTGTAAGACTGGTACATTAAATAGGACCGAAACGTTAATCCTAACAAGACTGTTGTGGTATCAATCACGAAGAAACACATCCAACACTAAAGTTGGAATCGAAACCTTTTCAATGACACTCTACCTGTGAAGGGGGTAGTGAAATATCTAGGGGTAATCTTAGATGAAAAACTATCACAGACCCCTCACATTAAGAGCATGTGCTCCAAGGCGAATTGTACTCTAGTGAGTACCAGAAGGGCTTGTGACAAAAACTCGGGCCTAAGGTCCTGAGTTATTCACTGGACACACACCACAGTAGTTAGACTTAGGATCTCCTATGGGGCCGTATTGTCGTGGAAGAAGGTACAACAGCAGGTTGCAGCTAAGGAGCTTGCTAAGGTGCAGAGACTGACCTGCTTCGCCGTAACAGGCAGAATTAATAGCACACCAATCGCTGGGACGTAAGCCATGCTGGACATGCCTCCACTACATCTTTGGGTTAAGATGAAGGCAGCAGCTGGTGCATACAGACTCAAAACTGGTAAAAACTGGATTGCATTAGGATATCTAGATGCACACACACACACACACACACACACACACACACACACACTAAAACAGTGATGCAAATATAGGAATGGCTCGGGAAATGCCGCCCGACTACACTACTGGCCATTCAAATTGCTACAACGAGAAGAAATGCAGATAATAAACGGATATTCATTGCACAAATATATTATACTAGAACTGACATTTGACTACATGTTCACGCAATTTGGGTGCATAGATCCTGAGAAATCAGCACCCAGACCGACCACCTCTGGCCGTAACCACGGCCTTGATACACCTGGGCATTGAGTCAAAGAGAGCTTGTATGGCATGTACAGGTACAGCTGCCCATGAAGCTTCAACATGGTACCACAGTTTATCAAGAGAATTGACTGGCGTGTTGTGATGAGCCGGTTGCTCGGCCACCATTGACCAGATGTTTTCAATTGGTGAGAGATCTGGAGAATGTGCTGGCTAGGGCAGCAGTTGAACATTTTCTGTATCCAGACATGTGGTCGTGCATTATCCTGCTGAAATGTAGGGTTTCCCAGGGATCGAATGAGGGGTAGAGCCACAGGCCGTAACACATCTGAAATGTAACGTCCACTGTTCAAAGTGCCGCCAATGCGAACAAGAGATGACCGAAACGTGTAACCAATGGCACCCCATACCATCACGCCAAATACACGCTTCCAACGTGCGCTCACTGCAATGTCGCCAAACATGAATGCGACCATCATGATGCTGTAAACAGAACCTGGATTCATCCAAAAAAAATTATGTTTTGCCATTTGTGCACAAAGGTTTGTCGTTGAGTACACCATTGCAGGCGCTCCTGTCTGTGATGCAGTGTCAAGGGTAACCACAGCCATGGTCTCCAAGCTGATAGTCCATGCTGCTGCAAACGACATTGAACTGTTCGTGCAGATGGTTATTGTCTTGCAAACATCCCCATCTGTTGCCTCAGGGATCGAGACATTGCTGCACGATCCGTTACAGCCATGTGGATAAGATGCCTGTCATCTCGACTGCTAGTGATACAAGGCCATCGAGATCCAGCACGGCGTTCCGTATTACCCTCCTGACCCCACCGATTCCATATTGTGCTAACAGCCATTGGATCTCGACCAACCTGAGCAGCAATGTTGCGATAAGATAAGCCGCAATTGCGATAGGCTACAATCTGAGCTTTATCAAAGTCGGAAACGTGATGGTACGCATTTCTCCTCCTTACACGAGGCATCTCAACAACGTTTCACCAGGCAACGCCGGCCAACTGCTGTCTATGTATGAGAAATCGGTTGGAAACTTTCCTCATGTCAGCACGTTGTAGGTGATGCCACCGGCGCCAACCTTGTGTGAATGCTCTGAAAAGCTGATCATTTGCATATCATAGCATCTTCTTCCTGTCGGTTAAATTTCGCATCTGTAGCACGTCATCTTCATGGTGTAGCAATTTTATCGGCCAGTAGTGTTTATAACAACGCCCAACTGCTTCAACAAGCCTTACACAATATAATAATTGGAAGCAGGGAGCAATGGGAAAACAGTTTGACATGATACAGGGGACATTGTCTGGTTCACTGATGGGTCGAAATCAGACCAAGGCGCTGGGGCTGGGTTGTACAGGTTTCGGCAAAGACTGGAGGGCATCATCTCTCTAGGAAAACTGGCCTCTGTATTCCAACCTGAAATTACTGCAATCAGAGTGTATGTGGAGGAGAATATATGTAGGTGCTACAAGGACCATAGCATCTACTTCTATTCAGACAGCCAGGTAGCCCTGAAATCATTGGCAGCTCCTGCAAGAGATATAAGATTATAGCAGAATGTCACAGGGTTCTGGTGGAGCTAGGGGAAGCAATAGCGTAAACTTAATGTGGGTCCCTGGTCACTCAGGGATTGGTGGCAAAGAACAAGCCAACAGGTTGGCCAGGATGGGGGCCAAAGACTCCATTCATTGGACCGGAACCTGTCCCGACAATCACCAAGGCTATGATCAAACTAGAACTATGGAACTGGCTTAGAAGACAGCACATAGAATACTGGACCAAGATCTCTAAGCAAAAACATGGTAAGGTAATGATGCCAAAGCAGTGTTTTAAAAGAAGCTCTGTAATCCTGGGCTTGAACAGGAAAGAGATTAAACTCATAGTTGGACTGATGATCAGCCATGGGAATTTCAAAAAACACCTACATACAACGGGTATAACTGAAGACCATAAATGTAGCATCTGTGATGAGAGTGAAGAAATTGCATCACACCTATTTCCAATGCATGGCACTGGAGAGCAAGAGAGACAGAATTTTCAGTGTAACTAGAAGTGAAGAAATTGTGTCTAACAAAGAAATGGTAGGGAGATGCCTTGCACTATCTAAGGGCACTGGTTGGCTTTACTAGATATACAGGGAGCAATACTGCACAATAAACTGTTTCGGTGCGGGCAGTGTCTCAGCTTCTCTGCCAAAATCAAATTAAATCCATCATCCTTAGTGAATTTGTGTTCAGGCATTTTTGACAAATTAACTATTATGCAGTGTGATCAAGATGGTTCCAGTTCAATTGGTTGTAATTCAAACTTGGTATGTGCTACATAGTAACCTAAAGCACCATGTAAATGAGTAGGAAATTATGATTTCATCTGATATGACTAACTTGTTTCTATATAAATATTTCCTTGTATTGACTTATTTTAACAGTTGCATTAACAGTTGCATATGATGGCAGTTTATCATGTTTTCACTGATATTTAATGTAATATTTATCTTAGAATGTTTGGTAAGCTTCCAAAGTGACCAGTATGGGAAGGTGCTTATTTCAAGTTGCATTAGTTTCAGTAAAAACAATGTACTTTCAATCACTTACTTGAATTACCTTTTTAAGATGTTTTGAAAATGACTAGCATGGTATGGTTTCTTGAGGTTTTAAATAAGCAGTGCTGCTGTGCCTCATAGTCTTTGATAATGTATCTGTGTTTCTCACATGGTCTGGGCCAGTGAACTGTTACTGTTAAGTCTGCATACAGTATTTGAACAGAAGTCTCTGGACAGCCAACCAGTTGTGCCATTTCAGCTCTCTAAAGTTGCATGGATGATAAGACTTTGAGCAATACGTGAGGATTTTGGCATTTTCTCATTACATTCAATTGTTGTACGTTTTTGTGACTGCTGAACTTTCACTTTGCGCAACTGATAGTTCTGTTTTGTACTGAACTTCGACTGACAGTGCCACATATCACTGATGATTAACACTCAGTTGGAACTTAGATTTTAGTTCTGATTTCACATTATCTTATGTAACTGGGGAATCTGTCAAATATCCGTAATTATTCACATAATTGAACTGCATTATCTTCAATCTGAAGTGTTCAACCTTGCTATGTGATCCTATATAATTCAATTTAATGATTTAAAGTCTGGCCATTTCTACTTTTGTGTCTTACATTGACATTATAAACCATTCAACTTAACTTTGCCACTGTGCTTACATTTAGTTATTATTTAGTTTTCACTGCATTAAATTCATTTGAACAACTTGTTTAAGTATACATTAACTATTGCAATATATGCCTAACTTCATACTTTTCAATGTTGCTTGACTGACAAAATCTACTGTAGACAGCTGGTGGTTTTGACAGGGTAGATGCTCAGTGGTAGATGGCCTTCACCCATGCATGGGACTGTAGAGAGACATTCCGAAATCAGCTTTGTACACTACCCTGAAACTCAATACATCATAAGACCAATTTCAGAATATTAACATTACACATCTTGATGGAATTTTCACAGTAAGGAGTCAGCTCACAGTGTCAGTAGCTGGACTGAAATCACCATCAGTGATTGGCACACAAACTGAAGATGACACACAATGCCAAAACATTCAATCTGCTCTTTCAAATCTATTTCGTTATGGGATATTGTAATGGAGTTCCTCCTTTCAGTACCACATCAACATCAAAATGACAGATTTTGAGATGATCAATTTCTGTTCAATTTATACTGTGTAACCACTTAATAGAAAAAAGGCACCTGGACAATATGAGATGGCTGTATACTGCTCATATTACACTGAACTTGTTCCTTCTCCAACAGCAGCATATCAAACGTCTGAGCCCATTGAAGTTTCCTAGTGATTGGAAGAAGGCACCAATCAATCATATTCTCAATTACTGTCACCTGATAGATGCACATAATCATAGCAAAATGAAGCACGTGCATGAATAATGCTATAGGGCACATTTCCAAGATTTTAGGAAATCGACAAAAACCGTTAATAATAATGTAATAGCAGATATTTATTGTTTGCAAATGCAGACTGTTGAAAATGGTTGTGCTTTTTAATATTGCACTAAAGATAGGTTTTAGAAAATAAATAATTATTAAAATGGAAAAACAGTGTACAGCAACTGATATACAGCATTACTGTATATCACACTCTACTATAATGATAAGGTTGCCTACAATCTCAAAGTTTTAAATAAAAAAAATTATAGCAAGATACAGACTAACATTTATTGTAAACTGATTACTTTGGTCTTAAAAAAGTAATAAAAGATGAGTTTATTATCAAGGTGAGACCCAAAGCTGGCACATTACACTCAGTTGGCACAATGAATATTTTCATAAAATTCCTGGATTTTGATTCCCTGTATTTCGTCACATCCAACAGACTGCCTTTCTTCTTCTTACAAGTTTCAGTACCCCATGGTAGACAACCAAAAACCAAAATGCAACAGAATGTCTTTTACTTCATGTTCAAAACTATGTTTCACAATACAATGTCTTTCACATGGATGAAACACACTTATGTCTTGAGGATCATCACTGCATAGCTTCAACCAGAGCACAGCAATAATTTTCAAAGCAGGTGGCATTTTGAGAACCAGCTAAATGGATCCTATTCCCTTGAATTCTTCCATCATCTCCTGAATGGTCAACTTTGAAGGCTCTACAGAGGCTTAAGCAATGACATGCTTCCATTCTAAAGGAGCCATAACTTCTAACACTTCCTTTCCTCAATCATTGCGAAGTTCCTGTCACAATGTAGGAAACTATGACTCGAACATAAAAACTTTTTATGTATTTCTACACAGTACTTGCAGTTGACCAGATAGAAATACAGTGTTAAAATTCTCCAGTTCTTGTTCTGCCCAACATGGTGGTCAGACCATATAATTAGTTTGTGTTCCATACCTTCTTCAAGCATCACAAACTTAATCGGACAGGAAACTATTTTGGCTGAACCATACCTTGCACCAGATCCAACCCCTAAATTTACCGTGTTAGTTAAGTACCATAGTCACGAACCATGAAATTATATGACGGTAGCTGTCTATGGCAGAATACCATGGAATGTGCCAATGTATGACAAAGTAGAACCTGTTGTAGGTCCACACATGTAACATATATATTGTTTTTCCTTTGTAACCATTTCTGTGTTGCTTTTTTAGCAGTTTGTAGGCTCTCTGCTTTTTCATGACAACTGACTAAATTTTATGTTGTACATTTGTATCTCATCTGAAGCTGCGATCATAAAGAATCATTACATTCTGCACAGATTGAGAATGTGGCACAGACATTCTTTCGAAGATTTACTCTTACTTTGAGAAACTCAAACTGAGATCCTGAATCAGAGACCTGTCATCATTTGATATGACATGTGGCCTACACAAATATTTTCCTCAACCATTTGCAGGAGTGGTCACTCCACTGTCCAGTTTATGTTGAAGAGAGTTTTCATTGCTGGGTGATGCAGACTACATCAAGCAATGTTTTTTGATGCACTTCTTTTGACTGGACTTCATATTTGAAAGTAGCTTGTTTCCATGAAGTACCGTCTGTCTTACCTTCCTTTCGCCTGGCTGGTACGCTTATTTACGTGGAGTTATCAAGTAAATTGACTTCATTGTGCATCAAGGCATGGTATTCTTTATACAGCTTTAACTTAATTTACATATTTACATCCTAGAATCCTTCTTTTGAACACACTTCTGTATTGTGTACATGATCTTGAAACATGCTGTCAATATTACTACCCAATATTCAACTCCACATTCTCTTCTAATAATATAGCAGTGTTTATTCTACTTTTTCATCAATGATGAAGACAGAACTGTAGTTAGTTTTATCCATGTTATTCATTTTTATTGTAATATTGTCAGAAGATGCACATAAGGTATGTTGTTAGAGCAATGTACTCCACAGGGCACATATGTTGCCATTCAGGACACATGTTATTCTATGGACATATGTCCTTTTACAAAACCAATCAAACCAATCCAACATTATTCCACTCACTTGCGTTGGTGGCTGTTTTGCCGGAACTACTTTTCCTTTTGTGATTTATGTTTCAATCCACCACCATGAAGTCTCTCTCTTAATATCCCACCAACTACCCCAAGTTAATTTTTCTTTTATGTGTATTATTTGCACTTTTCAAACAACTAGCTGCAAGCGTCACCTTGCTACACTATGCAATTCTTGTAACACCGGACACCACCTCTCTGCCATTTAAATCACGTATTATGTTTATATTGTTCTACAGTCCTCTTATCATGGCATGGTGCAGACCACTACTTCTGAACGTGTTACTTTTTACTGAACGTGTTAAAAGCAACACCAAAACCCTTTACCCACTCAACAGTGTAGTACTTGTTGCTCAGTACTTGTTGTTATTCAAGTGGGGTCAAATAACAGACAAATTTCGCACATGCATCTTTAAAAGCTGTACTTTAAATTGGCCATAACTGCCAAATATTAGAATTATGGGGCAAATTTCAATGTCGGATCAACTACAGCGCTGATGTCTTGCAAGTCTTCATAGATACAAGTAATGGAAAATCCAGAATGGAATGTAACAATGTTATGAAGAACAAGTTGATTGGTTGGTTGGTTTTGAGTATAAAGGGACAAAACTACATGGTCATCAGTCCCTTTTTCCTGACAGAAGCAAGGCTCACGGAACAGAAATACCCGACACCACACCTAAAAAGAAAACAAATGGAAAGAACAAAAAGTGGAGAAAACATCCATCACAAGGAAAAGTAGAAGAGAGTATTAAAACCATAGAGCATATAGTCTGGGCTGGCTGATCACAATAATAAAAGAGGATGAGCAAGCCACTCTGCAACACGTTAAAATGTCCACCCCAAAAAGACAAGGCGAGATGAGCACACGTAGGGAAAAGACGACCACGAAGACAAAGAAATTCAAAGAAAGTGTGACAGAGTTACAATGGAGGGAGGGTGACGACCTTAGAGAGCAGACTAAGTGCCCACAAATAAAACGCAAAAGTAAATCTGCTGTTGAAACATTGTTACCCAAAACCAAAGGTAGGGTGCTGGGAAGGTTAAAAGTCCACCATAGAGTGGCTAAAAGTGGGCATTTGGTTGGTTGGATTGTGGTATTGAAGGGACCAGACTGCTACGGTCATTGGTCCCTTTTTCCAAAATTTCAAACACCCGCAAGAATAAAAACGAACAATGGAAAAGACTGCAGATGACACAGGACAAGAAAGACTTAGACAGAGACCAGACAAAAGGAATTAAAATTGCACAGAGTGTGACTGGTTGGCCGACCATACAGACAAAAAAGGAAAAGCAAGCCATCTACATCTACATTTATACTCCACAAGCCACCCAACGGTGAGTGGCGGAGGGCACTTTACGTGCCACTGTCATTACCTCCCTTTTCTGTTCCAGTCGCGTATGGTTCGCGGGAAGAACGACTGTCTGAAAGCCTCCGTGCGTGCTCGAATCTCTCTAATTTTACATTCATGATCTCCTCGGGTGGTATAAGCAGGGGGAAGCAACCACCGAGAAATACATTAAAAACTCAGTCTAAAATCTTAGGCCGAAGGCCAGACTCAACACAAAAAAGGCAAACACTTAGATTAAGTGATAAAACGTAAACTAAGCCTGTCATGGCAGTGTCACCTGTTAAAAGGGCAGGGAGTATATCAGGCAGCGTAAATGTCTGCCTGGGCACAGCTAAAAGGGGACAGGTCAACAAAATGTAGACCACCGTCAAAGCCGCCCGACAGCGACATAGAGGTGGAGCCTCATGAGGCAGTAAATAACTGTTCGTCAGCCAGGTGTGACCAATGCGGAGCCGACAAAGATCAACTGAGTCCCTGCAAGTGGCTCGCATGGATGACTGCTACACAGTCGTCGTCTCCTTGATAGCATGGAGTTTGTTGGGTGTGGTCAGATCGCGCCATTCAGTGTCCCAAAGCGTGAAAACTTTGCGGCGTAAGAATGCTCACAAATGAGTCTCCGGGAGGCCAATGTCCAGAGTTGGTTCACTGGTGGCCTGTTTGGCCAGGCGGTCAACATGTTCATTGCCCGGGATGCCGACATGACCAGCGGTCCACACAAAGACCACAGAGCGGCCACAATGGGCAAAAGTATGGAGGGACTCCTGGACAGCCATCACCAGACGAGAGCGAGGGAAGCACTGGCCGATAGCTCGTAAACTGCTCATGGAGTCGCCACAGATAACAAAGGATTCACCTGAGCAGAAGCAGATATACTCTAGGGCACGAAAGATGGCGACCAGCTCAGCAGTGAAAACGCTGCAGCCAGCCGGCAATGAATGTTGTTCATAGTGGTCCCCTAGAGTGAGAGCATAACAGACACAGCCAGCAACCATCGAACCGTCAGTGTAAACAACGCCAGAGCCCTGATACGTGGCAAGGATGGAAAGAAAGCGGCGGCAGAAGGCCTCTGGAGCGACTGAGTTCTTCGGGCCCTGTGCCAATTCAAGCCGAAGGCAAGGGCAGGGCACATACCACGGGGCTGTACGCAGAGGGGTCCGAAACGGAGGTGGAAGAGGGAAATCCCCAAGCCCGGAGAGAAGCTCTCTGACACGGACCGCGATCGTACAACTCGACTGGGGCAGACATTGTGGGAGATAGACGACATAGCGAGGGAACAGGAGACGATAATTAGGATGCCCGGGCAAGCTACAAACATGCGTAGTATAAGCGGCCAGTAAACATTGGCGCCATATACGCAGTGGAGGGACACCTGCCTCCACAAGTATGCTGTCCACAGGGCTGGTCCGGAAAGCACCAACGGCAAGTCAGATCACGCTGTGAAGGATTGGGTCCAGCACCCGCAACACAGACAGGACTGGATTAACGCCTGGTAGAGCCGTAAGAGGGTAGATCGGTCGGCATCCCAGCTGGTGTGGCTCAAGCATTGTAGAGCATTAAGATGCCGCCAACTCATCTGTTTAAGCTGCCGAATATGTGGAATCCAAGTCAACAGGGCATGAAAAACCACACCCAAAAACCGATGTGTCTCCACGACACAAGAAGTTCGCCGGCAAGATAAAGCCACGGCTCAGGGTGAACTCTTCGTCGCCGGGAGAAATGCATAACGCAGGTCTTGGCAGCCGAAAACTGGAAGCCATACGCTACAGCCAAAGACTGCGCCTTGCGGATAGTGCCCTGCAGCTGACATTCAGCAGCTGCAATGCCAATGGAGCTGAAGTAGAGGCAGAAGTCGTCAGCATACAAGAAAGCTGAGACAGATGTTCCCACTGCCACAGTGAGCCCGTTAATTGCAATTAAAAACAGGCAGACACTTAGGACTGATCCCTGTGGTACCCCGTTCTCCTGAACTCAGGAGGAACTATGGGAGGCCGCGACTTGCACACAGAAGGTACGATGTGACGGAAAACTTTGTAGGAAAATCGGCAGTGGACCCCCAAGACCCCAATCATGAAGCGTAGAGAGGATATGATGGCGCCATGTCGTATCATACATATTCCGCATGTCAAAAAAGACAGCGATGAGGTGCTGACGGCAGGCAAAGGCCATACGGATGGCTGACTCCAGGCTCACCAGATTGTCGGCGCCAAAGCGGCCTTTACAGAACCCACCCTGAGACGGAGCCAGAAGGCCCCGAGACTCGAGTACCCAACTCAGCCGCCGGCTCACCATGTGTTTGAGAAACTTGCAAAGAATGTTGGTGAGGTTAATGGGGCGGTAGCTGTCCACCTCCAATGGGTTCTTGCCAGGTTTCAAAACGGGGATAACAATGCTTTCCCGCCATTGCAACGGAAACTCACCCTCGACCCAGATATGGTTGTAAAGGTCGAGGAGGCGTCACTGGCAGCCCACTGAGAGGTGTTTCAGCATCTCACAGTGGATGCAATCTGGCCCGGGAGCTGTAGCAGGGCAAGCGGCTAGGGCACTGTGGAATTCTGACTCACTAAATGAAACATTGTATTATTCAGGATGGCGGGTGTGAAATGAAAGGTTCCGACGTTCCAACTGCTCTTTAATGGAGGGGAAGACCAGTGGGTAATTTACAGAAGCAGAACTCAGAGCAAAATGGTCTGCTAACTGGTTTGCAATGATGTTGGAGTCAGTACAAACTGTTCCATTCAGTGAGAGGACAGGGACGCTGGCAGGGGTCCGATAGGAATAGAGGCAAATAATCTTGGCCCAAACCAGCAATGGAAAGATATGGAGGCCAATGGTGGAGACATATTGTTCCCAGCACTCCTGCTTGTGTTGGCAAATGAAGCAGCAGGCCCGCGTACAGAGCCGTTTGAAGGCGATGAGGTTTTCTAATGAGGGATGCCACTTGTGACACTGGAGCGCCCGCCTGCGATCTTTAATCGCCTTTGCGATCACAGGCGACCACCAAGGCACAGTCCTTCGACGAGGAGACCCAGAAGAATGGGGAATGGCAGATTCTGCGGCAGTAACGATGCCGGTGGTGACCGAGTGAACCACCGCATCAATAGCTTCATTAGAAAGAGGTGCAATGCCGGCAGTGGAGGAGAACAAGTCCCAGTCAGCCTTATTCAGAGCCCATCTGCAAGGGCACTCAGAAGAGTGACACTGTGGCAGTGACAGAAAGATCGGGAAGTGGTCACTACCACACAGGTCGTCATGCACACTCCATTGGACAGACGGTAAGAGGCTAGGGTTACAGATTGAAAGGTCGATGGCTGAGTACATGCCATGCGCCACACTGAAAGGTGTGAAGGCACCATCATTTAAAATGGAAAGGTCGAGCTGTGTTAATACATGCTCAACGGTGGCACCTCGACCTGTGGCCACTGACCCACCCCACAGAGCATTATGGGCGTTGAAGTTGCCCAGTAACAGGAAAGGTGGCGGCGATTGGGCTATCAGCGCAGCCAGGACATGCTGCGGGAAATCACCATCTAGTGGAAGATAGAGACTGCAGACAGTAACAGCCTGTGGCGTCCACACCCAAACAGCGACAGACTCTAAAGGTGTTTGTAGAGCGATACACTCGCTGTGAAGAGAGTGAAGGACATAGATGCAGACACCACCAGATACCCTTTCATAAGCTGCCCAGTTCTTATAATAACCCTGATAGCCACGGAGAGCGGGGTTTCGCATCGCTGGAAACCAAGTTTCTTGAAGAGCGATGCAGAAGAAAGGGTGAAGGCTGAGAAGTTGTCAGAGCTCAGCAAGATGGTGGAAGAAACCACCGCAGTTCCACTGGAGGATGACATTGTCCATGGCTGAGAAAGGCGTGAAGGGGCTGAGGAGGCAAATTACGTCACTGGGTCATCTGCAGCCACTGATCGAGGACTGACAGGAGCAACATCCATCGCGTCCGAGGGACCGGCGAGATCGAGGTCCTCAGCGGACGCAAGAATGTCCACCTCATCCGCAGAGCTTGTAGGTAGCGGTGGAGTATGTGCCACTGCAGGTGCCTTGGTCTTAGGGGTCTTCAATGTCGCTTTCCCTCACTGTTCCTTTGGTTGCCCTAGCTTGGAGGGCTTTTTTGGTCAGTCTCCGGGACCGAAGACGATCGTGAAGCTCGACGACCAGCGACCTGTGGCTTCTTCAGCCACTGGTGGGTGTCTGCTGTGCCGCTGGCGGCTGGTAGGAACCTGAGAAGGGAGTAACCCAAGGGATCCCTTCCGAGCGAGAGAAGCCAAAGAAGACTTATGCTTCTCCAGTTTAGAAGTGGGGACTGGTGTCCCGGTGGTTGAGGGGGTTCTGCTCCCAAGGTAAGTGGTGCGGTAGCAACAGAGAGAGAAGGGGGCAGGTGTGGTCCTCTGGCTCTGAAAGCTGACTGTATGTTGTGCAGCTCATGGAACTGGAGCAGGAGTGACAGTGGCGGCATAAGACGACATCATGCGCATGGGATGAAGCCGTTCAAATATCCGCTTAGCCTCAGTGTAGGTCAGTCAATCCAGGGTCTTGTATTCCATTATTTTCCGTTCCTTCTGTAGAATCTTACAGTCCAGCGAGCAAGGGGGATGGTGCTCTCCACAGTTGACACAGATGGGAGGTGGGGCACATGGAGTATCAGGATGGGATGGTCGGCCACAATCGCGACATATGAGGCTGAAAGCACAGCGAGAAGGCACTGGTGGCAACTTGATGATCCCTCGGACCACGGTGGACGTGCCAGATGAAATGGACTGTAAAAGTAGATCTCGGTGAAAAATAATGCCCTGGACCATATTTAAGCTTTTATGGGGAATGATAGTAACAGAAACATCCCCCAGCTTCATACAAGCGAGCAAGGCTCGTCACTGGATAGAGGATGCTGTTTTTATTAAGGCTGACCCTGACCACATTTTGGACAAGCCCTCCACCTCCCCGAACTTGTCCTCTAAATATTCTACAAAGAACTGAGGCTTCTCGGACACAAACGATTTCCCATCAGCTCTGGTACAGACGAGATACCGGGGCAAATACCTTTCACTGTCATTCATAGCCTTTCGTTCCTCCCATGGTGGGGCCAGGGAGGGGAATGATTTGGGGTCATACACGTTAGCCTTGAAGTGAGATTTTGAATGCTTAGAGACTGCTGGTGGCTGGCCACCAGCAAGAGAAGATGTGCCACGCTTCATTGCGTGTCATCCACCCTGATGCCACCTACTCCGACCAAGGGCCCTCCCCCACGTGCGCAACCCAGCCACAGCAAAGGCCACCTGGCAGGATAGCCATTGCTGGGAGTCTTGATGCCCCATGGAGATGGGCATCTACTACTTGGCAATGTGGGGAGTTAACGCTGCAGGCATCATTAGAGCGATCCCTGTGTTGTCAGGGGGCTACAACCAACAGGGTACATGGCCGCCCCACCACAACGGACTGGCTACCGTGCCAATGTGAATATCTTGGAGGAAGAAGAATCTAACATGTGGGGTGTCAGCCACAGAGAACTGCCAGACATCACTGAAACTGTATTAGGAGCAAAAGTGAAGCATCTACAGGGAAGCAATAGGGAACAGATGACAAAACTACTTTTGGAATTCAATGATTTATTTTTGCCAAAAGGACCATTGTCAGGTCTGCATATTACACAACACTGCATACCAATATGAAATGAATCATCAGTCTACCACAATCCGTACAGAATAGCTAGCAACTTTCACCCAATTTTGGAGTTATAAATCGATCAACATCAGAAAGATGGAGTAATTGAAGAATTTGATGTCGACAGTGGGCAGGAATATTTGTGCAAAAAATATAGGTTTTTGTTTGATTACAGACACCTAAATGCGAAAACCATAATGGATGCCTACTCTTTGCCAAACATCACAGAAACTATGGATCATTTAGAGCTATGCTAATATTTTTCAACAATGGATTTGTAGAGTGAGTGTCACCAGATAGAGCCTGTATCACAGGACTGACATAAAACAGCATTTCTGGAACCCTGGGGACACTACCAAATCAGAAGAATGCCATCATCATTAAAAAATGCACCTGTAACATTTCAGAGATTGTTGGACGCAATACTCAGAAGTTTGAAACTATGGAAATGCTATGTATCCTGATGACATAATCGTCTATGGAAGTGATAGCAAACAGTATATGCAGTGATCAAGGGACGTATTCTTAAGGTTCAAAGCAGTGAAGTTAACAGTGAGTACAAAAAAGTGCTATTTTGTGATGAAATAGATAGCATACCTAGGACATATCACAAGATGGAGTTGAGACAGACTTAAGGTTAATTAGAGTGTATGTGAATTTCCTGTACCATAATCTGGCAAATAGTTGAAATCATTCTGCATTTGTGAACTATTAGCACTGGTTGATAAGAGGATATGCGGATATTGCCAGTAGGTTACAGAATTGTTAAAAGAAGGGTACTAAGTTTGTGTGGTCAGAACAGTGTCAGCATGCTTTTGAGGAGTTAAAAGAAGCTTAAACATTGAGTCCAATTGTGGCACTTCCAGATTTTAATACAGAATTTGTTTTATTATGTGATGCATAAAACCATGCACCAGGCTGTGTTATCAAAAGAGGTGCAATTTGCAGAACATCAAGTAGCTTACACTCAAGGCAGCTGAATTCTGCAGAATGAAATTATTCTGCAATGGTGAATGAGATGTTAACCTTATTTATGGACTCACATATATCAAATTTATATGTATGGTGAAACATTTAGAGTAATAATAGATCATGTGGCATTAAAATGGTTGCTGAGGTTAAAGAATCCTTCCCAATAGGCTGACAGGATGGGCAGCATGACTACGCAAATTTGATTTTGAACTTATGCATAAAACTGACTGGCAGCATGGAAATGCAGAAAGCTGAAGTACAAAAGCAGCAGTATTACATATTACTCCGAATATCAGGGAACTACAAACCCAAGTAGAAGTCTTAGAGGGAAGTAGTTATTCAAATGGTTGCAGTCTGTAGAAGATAGTGTTTCAGCTAGGGGTAAATTTGTTGCAAGAAGAGCAGTATTTAAACGGTCTAAGGAAAGTACAGAAGGAACTATCACCGAAGTTGAGATTGGTTTCAGAACCTGAGCACAAAGACTTGCCCTTTAATTTGGAGTAGCCACAGCATCAATGAGAACTGATGGAAGAAAAGTTTAGATTTTCATTTCTGTAACAGTAGCAGGGAAACAAGCACATCACGAGTGCTACATAATTCGTGCATAACTCGTCACATGGGGAATACTGAAGAAATTTGTAAGAGTAAAAACTCAGCAACTGTTATTAACTACAAAGGACAAAGGAAGATATGTAGCAGTGGAGGAGGCAAATTTACAAAAATGTCACCGAGAGAAAATCATAGTCTGTTCGCGTATGGTAATATCAGTGGGGCAGGATTCCTGTGCAGTGAAATTGGTAATGGGACAAAGGAGGAAAGAGAATGCAATTAAAAAGTGGTCCAGCCAGAATTGTACTTTCAGCAGGTCGAGGTACATAGGCTGTACCCTAGCTTTGACAAGATGATAGTAGCAGCTAGTTTTTACAAGTGGAGCGGTAGATCAGCAATGAGGGTAGAATGAAAGGTGAATGCTTTCTTATTAAATGGAACAGCATGCAATGTAATGGAACCTACTTTCTGCCTGTCCACCATGATTGCAGGTATAACTCACTTGCGCCTTTCCCAGCCACATTTGTACAGGCCAGAAGACCCCATGGAAGTGCCACCTGCCGCAAATCTAACCAGCTTAAATCAAACTCTGAGACCAAAACTAATGAAGTCTATAAACATGCTTCTGAACCAGCAGGAGGGACCAATCTTCCTGGAAACGTTATTGCAGCATGTGAATTCATGTTGTGAAAATCAGCACCAGAATGAGACAACACTGACCACTGTCATACCAACCACTGCAGTGGCACTTGTTCTGCTGAGCCTGGTGTTGTTCTGGCACAAAAAAGACAAAGAAAACTACTGAGTACAGACCCAGCCATAGTTCAGGTTCCACTGAGTTCGATAACCCAAGCATAAAAGCAGAAGAATGAAGTAGAATGCACAGTGATATAGTATGAAGAATAATCGACTTATCTTCGCTTTTAAGTGGGAAATTGACAGATAGAAAAAACTGGGCAAGAAGCATAGTAATGAAATTACTACCATGGTGTTTGAGTCAAGGTGCAGGGCAAGGGGCCCTATGGAAATTTACGATTCAGTGAAAGGGTTAAGGTAACCAATTGTTAGAACGACACTCAAGAGGTGAAATAAGGCCAGAAATATTTGCCGCCAGTAACTCTGGTGTAATGGGTAGCATAGTTTGGTCAATCCGAGGGACAGAGTCTTGATAAGAAGAAGGTCAATGAAGTGTATCAACCATAATTGGTAAAAAAATATGCCAGAAGGTAGGTAAGGAAGAAAATTAACATTTTTTTGTTAATTAACTTCAACCCAAATAATTTTTTTTTAAATGTGCTGTAAAGCAAAGAATTTATGGGGTAATTATTTTGTAGATGAATAATTTACAGAGTAATACATTTGTATATGAAGACTGGTGTATTGTTACACATTATTAATACTAGCTTTCTGTTAAAAATAATGGATAGTAAATTTGAGAGAGAGAGAGAGAGAGAGAGAGAGAGAGAGAGAGAGAGAGAGATTTTCCAAAACTATATGCAAATCAATTACAATTGGTTCAATGCAGGGAAAATGCCAAGAAAATATCACAAGACTTCAGAAGAAAGGAAAGAGAGCAACTTAGCAAATGTCTAGATTTAAAATAAAGGAAAAGAGAGAGGAAGAAAGAGCTGTGAATAGTATGTACGAAGAAAGTAAATGCACAACCACTCATGTCACCATAGTATAATCATCAGAATCCTATTTAGGTTCATACTAATCACCATAAACTTTAGGAAAAGCAGTGAAAAGATAGCTACATCTAGACAGTCCAACTCAGAAATATGCAGTAACAAACAAATTAATTGTTCCAGTGGAACAATTTCCATAATGTTTAAGCACACATTAACAACTCAAACTGGATAACAAGGTTTCAGAAAAAGAGAAGGAAAGTTTAATTTTTTTACAACCGAGATAACAATCTGTCAAGCACCTGACAGATGGGATACTAAATTATTTAAAGATCCGAAGACAAATATGCACAGGGTTTTGTAAAAACATTACATGGTACTTTCAGCTCAGGGAGCTTATAAGCAATTCTAGGCAGACACAGAAATGGGGCAAATAAAAAATACTTTCATTCATTACACATTTTATTGCTTCTGAATACACCTAAATGTATATATGAAGGTATCATGCTAACTCTTATTATCTGGTGAATGCACTGAAAAATGACAATGGAAAGAGCATTTTTTATGAGGTAAGGAGTTACTGGAACATGTAGTCTATTGTTAATTCATGTGTACTACGAACTAATGTATAAAGTGTAAAAGCTATAGCTCCTAAACATCAATCCACATTAAATAATGAAGGTGACTGACAAATAAGTAAAATGGAAAAAATGGATTGATGTTGACAGGCAACAAAAATATGCAGAAGTTAATGGTACCATCACTGATGTAGTGTTACAAATTGATAAGGAAATTTTATATTTAATATTTCACTGCTTCATAGAAAACTCACAATTTGCTGAATTGGAGATATGAGCAAAATGGATTTCTTAAATCTGGAGATCTACAGACTGACTTTGTAGATAGTGTGTCTATGATTAACGAAGACAAAAGTCAAAGTGCTCATTCATAACATGAATAAGTACAGGCTTCACAGGTTGCACCTGGATGCTGCAGGAACATTTTATCATGCCATCATCACTAATGAGATCTAACACATGAAACAGTTTCTGTTGCTGTGTTGTCTTATAAATAATACCTGATGTAAATAAGAAGATCTCGCATCTCAAAAAAGTTGACAATTCGTTGAGATGGCCATACTTCTCTATTTGAAAACAAGTACACATTATCCAGTTTGTGTTCAAAAGTATTAAAAGAAGAAAAGGACTGTTATTCTTTGCTGCATGACATGGTAAAGTTTTCATGGATGCTACTGGTGGTACAATGAGGAACGAAGTGTGGAACCAGATGAAACACAGAAAATGATATGCTGACTGAGCTACAGATTTTTTATAAGTGTGCACAAACTTAAATTGAAGCAAAAACCTTGTTTAATGGTACTGGAAGACCACAACAGAGTGAGTGTAACTCACATTCAGCTGAAACATTTTTGCTCATATTCAAAACTATGATTATTTTTAGCCATAAGCTATCATAATATTGTTGTCACTAACCATGAAGCTTGAAAAAACCAATCATCATCTTGTAACTATGGATGCAACCCATCAAAGATGTGCTTGGTATTCAGAGTTGGAAAATGATTTTTGCAGGGATCAAATGCTGGAGATGAAGACACAATTGGAACAGATGCTGTCAAGGATGTGCATGTTGATCTGATAAAATCTGGATTGTTTGTCACTGTAGAAACTTTAAATGAGAGAGGTATAAAACAATTTCTATGGCATATCTGAAAATGCAGAACCTATGGTAATGTTTTTGAAACCCATTCCAAAGGCTACAATTTATTCACACAATACAAAAGTGACAGTACTTTTCGTTAGAACTGAACAAATTTGAACATTAATAAATTAACCAATGACTATTTAAAAAGCAACAGATATTACTTATGTCTTTAAAATTGGGACCTACAACTGTGTTGCAAGATGAATCTTTTAAGAAGAAAATGTAATATAATGAAAAACTGAAAGACCTACGTATTTAAATCGTATGATTTATGTATAGTTTTAGTTTTTTAGAGTATTAAAAATTGCATTATGAATTACGCTATTTGTGCGAGCCGTGTGTCCCAAATGCAATTAGTTTTTCACTTTTATCCTCAAGATTTAAAGTTTTAGATTCAATTATTGCATGCCTAATTTAGCACATTCCTTATGTATTTGGATTTTAAAAGAAGGGTGCAATTCAAATAATTTCTGATTTAAACATAATTTTAAAAAATTCTTTCAGAAGCTGTCTTTAATTCCACACAGCCAACTGTGTGAACATATTATCAATCATTAGAAAAGGAATGTTACTATAAAAATTAATGAAACTCACTTTTCATGCATGTTATTGCCCAAGAGGAAACTTGGAATCACTCTTTCCTCAGCTGAATTGTACTTTTGATTCAACTGACCTTTAATAAGTAAGTATACAGTTGTATTCCATTAAGAAATAATTGTATCTCTATCCACTGAAACTACCAGGCCTACTGATCATACAACAAAATCAAATTATTTCCAACATCAATTGGTGGATATTTAGTAGTTCAGTCATTTCTACAATGAAGTAAACAAATTTATTAACTAATTTACAGGGTCTGTCAATCCTTCAGCGCATTTTAATCATATGAAATTACTTTTAGAATATATGCTCATTTTTTGATTATATTTCAATGCACCCTTTGGGTTGTTCATTAAAATTATTCAAACCGATACTTCAGAACAAGAGTAATTAGATTTTATGTTGGTTAACTGTCACAACACAGCTGACCCAAACACTACTCCTCAAATATTATGAGAATCAATAGTGGACAGATTACATTAACCTCTCAACAGAGCCACATCATTTTATGACAAGAAATTAAGAATGTTCTGACATTTACTCAGCCATAACCTTACTTGCAGATCAGAATTATTTTGAGGAAATATTAAATTCTTTATAAATTCAACAACTAAAGACAATATGATTCATCACTGAAGACTTAGCACACATCCACTGAGTTAACTGTGTTGTAAACGGTATGTACAATACCAATCCGTGTTTGCAACATCTGTATTCAGAGACTGGGCTTAACAGACCAAGTTTTATTTTGAGCATTATATATACTGGTTAGACAGAGATGAAAGGAAACACGTTTACCAATAAAATGAAAAAAGGTAAGGCATATGTACCCATTTCCAGCAATTATTTGGTTCGTATATGGTTCATGGCATATTTCCCTAATTTTAATATACAACAGATACAAATAAGAGAGACTTAAATAATCAACAAAATGTTCTCCTTCACTATTTACAGCAGCCTCCCAATGCTGGGATGACTTTTTCATTATGTAACTGTACAAGTCATGGTGTGATGGTGGAATGACAGCTGCGTAGTGGTGGATTGGGAACAAGAAAAGGGCTGGATGGGTGAGAGCAGTGACTAATGAAGGTTGAGGCCAGGACGGTTACATGAATGTAGATGTATTGCAGGGAAAGTTCCCAGCTGTGCAATTCAGAAAAGCTGGTGTTGGTGGGAAGGATTCATATGGCACAGGCTGTGAAGCAGTCACTGAAGTGAAGAATGTTATGTTTGGCAGCTTGCTCAGCAACAGGGTGGTCCACTTGTTTCTTGGCCATAGTTCGTCAGTGGCCATTCATGTGGACAGACAGCTTGTTGGTTGTCATGCCCACATAGAATACAGCAGTGATTGCAGCTTAGCTTGTATGTTACATGACGGGTTTCACAAGTAGCCCTGTCTTTGATGGGATAGGTGATGTTTGTGACTGGACTAGAGTAGGTGGCGGTGGCGGTGGTGGAGGACATATTGAACACTTCTTGCATCTAGGTCTATTACAGGAATATGGGCCATGAGGTAAGGGGTTGGAAGCAGGAGTTGTGGAAGGATGGACAAGTATATTGTGTAGGTTCAGTGGAAGGCGGAATACCACTGTGGGAGTGGTGGGAAGGATAATGGGCAACAGTCTGTATATATGTGTGTGTGTGTGTGTGTGTGTGTGTGTGTGTGTGTGTGTGTCAACATGCCAATGCTTTTGTTTGGTAAGTTACATCATCTTTGTTTTTAGATTTATAATTACAAAAACACACATCATGCAATTCCAAACAAATCCAAATGACTTACAGATACAAGGAGATATCAATGACAGACACTGGATGAGGATCCATGAGTTAAGTTCTTGGGCATTCAGATCAATAATAAATTAGGAGGCACCAGCATGAGAATGAGTTAACCAAAAAGCTCATATCTCTCTGCCCTGTAATTAATGAATGTTCCTCCAGAATGTCAACTTGCAGAAATGCTTCCTAGCATGCTTTCTCTCAGTACTATCCTATAGGATAATCTTATACAGCATGGCAGCAATGAACAAATTAGTATTTATCCTATACAAGCTTGTAGCAGGATTGTGATGTGAACACCTTGCATTAACCTCTCCATTGACCTAGGGAAACTTGCACATACATGTCACTATGGAACTCCCTATTGGCTTTTACGTTAAATAACATAGATTGTTTTTTATTTCAAGTTGGCTTTCCCAGAAGATAATTCCAAAAACAAGTGAAAACTCCAAAAGATGCCATCATAATTGCCTGTAGGTGAGTAATGCTGAGGGGATCAACTTGACAAGTTTACCAATTTGTGGACCCCATTTCAATTGAAACCCAAGCAGACACCTAGGAATTGTCCGCAGTATGTTTCATTTAGTGTGTAACCAGTAGTATCTACTTCTTCCAGTAGCAGGTCATTTCTGATTGCTTTTCCATCTTATAAATGAGTCTTCAAGGGATGACTTGAACTGGTAACTGCAACGTTAATAAGGGTAAAGTGCTGGGCAATATGAAAAAGAAAATATGTTGGTAGTGATCATGATTTATTATTAAACTTAAGTAATGTGATGAACAGTTTAGTGAGATAATACTGAACTGAATCTGAAGAGAGGGGAATTCTGTAACAAACTGAAGAAAGTTGACAATATTACAAAACACATAGATGGACCAAAAACAGAAGAGATGGAAAATTATCAGAAATATAATTTTTCATATGGATGGTATACCACTGCATTGGAACCTGCACAAAAGAGCACTTCTTACCAGTAAGCTGCCTGAGGGATTGATCAGCTAAATGGGCTGCAGAACTGACCTTGAAATTTGCTTCATCTCACAGTATGGTATCTTTTTTATTGGTGGGAGTTTGTGAAAGGCTCCTCCTATGTGTCTCCTCTTCCAGCAACTTTGGATGAACTATGATGCTACATGGAAACAGCAGTGAGTTTACTAAACTGATATGCTTGCATATCCATGGACTAGGTCTAATACCTGGATGCTTAAATGTGTTGACAAGAACTTTGATATTTGTGAGCAGTAAATGATGAATCTGGCCCTAAACACAGCTGTGAAAAGCACCTTAATGTTGTATGTGCACACACATAAAATGTAAGCAATGAGAAAATCATATGGTTCCTTTGTAAATAAAGGCTTTGCAGGCATGTATAGAAGTAAAAATCTGACCCCAATTCTGTATCTTTATTTATGATTTGAAACATCCTGAGGAATTGCTTATACAGGTATAACTTCTTTCATTGAAATATGAAGATCTTAATTTGTCTCTATGGGTTCCATCTATTACTGAATGTTTCAGAATTTTTTTCATGAAATTAAATTTGCTTTCAACACTGTAATCTCTGCTCTGGCAAGAGATGGGGTGTGAATGGATGAGGGATGAGCCAGGCTGCAAATCTTAAAGGCAAAAGCTCCCACAGGGATTTACCTCTGTGAAGTATAGTGACAACTAGCTGTTTGTGACTGGTGCTAATCTAGTCATATTGCAAATTATGGGAACTGCTAATAGATTATTTTGTATCTATGTATATGTACATTTACTACTATGAACAACATCACTGTTGATCCTACTACATTAGTCACCTACTTATTTTACCTTGTATCTCCACATACATGGATACAATACTACGCACCTAATGGCACTAATGGCGAAGGGTACCCCATAACCCTGCTGGTCATTTCTGTTCCCATTCCACTCGCAAATATGAGGGAAAGAGACTGTATATGTGCCTCTATCAGTCCTGACTTCTCAAATTTTATCTTCATAGTCCTTATGTGCTATGTATGTTGGAAACAAGAAAATCATTCAGCAGTCAGCTTCAAATGGCAGTTCTCTAAATGTTCTCAATGGCATTTCTCAAAAGAGCATCACCTTCCCACTGGGAATTCTCATTTGAGTTCCTGAAAGATGTCCGTTATACTTGTGTGTTGTTTGAACCTACCAGTAACAGATGTAGCAGCCTGGCACTGAATTGCTTCTCCAACAAAGTATTACTTTGCTATCTTGCTCTGGCTTCTCATGCAATTACCTAATAAAATTTCCAATTCCACAATTAATACAGACTCTTGCTGGCCATGTGCCAGTATCAAAATGATCAGCCCTATTTCTCTGCATCATTATTAAGCCCTCGCATTTTATGCTGTCGAGACCACAAAGGTTTCATGGCACTCTAGCTGAGAGAGCTAAGATGTTCACTGCACAACTTCATGTACTACTCAGGATAACTGTTACGGTCAAAAATCCTATTCATAGATTTCTCACGTGTCTACCACTCTTTAATCTAAGTTACATATTTTCAACGTAACAAGTGGGGTACATGTCAGTGATTTCAGCGCCAACCACATGACGTGGTTTTCCAGACCACACAACCAGCAACACACTGTTCTGCACACTTGCATTGGGAGCAGCACTCCATGCAGTGGACACTATCCCTGAACCTCTGGCCCTGGTGCCATGGAGACATATTGCTCGGCTTGTGATCTCTTGGGCTGCATACAAAGGCCAGTATGGCCTTTTGTATTTTCATGGTAAGTGGTCACCAACTACAATCCAACCACTTTGACAACTACAGCTATGCCCTAGGGCACTGTTGTGGGCAAGCTCCTCATTTGCACATCCCTGACTACTATGTGTGGCGTTCTCATTTCTGTAAAACCCTTCTTGTGGAACAACACTACTACTGTTTCACTTACTGTCCTGTCTACTTGTGATGCCAATGCATGCCTTTCATTTGTTTAAAATGGCATAACATGAGTCCCTGTGACATTTAAGTCTTGCCTGTTAGCTGTGAATCAGCTACACTCCTTTACATACTCTCTGAGCTGTCCGTAGCATGATAGTTTGGATCCTCAACCTGTATGCTTGTATAATCACCACACATTCCAGTGTCTGAAGAAGCTAACATTTCAGTGCCTGAAAAATGCTTTATAACTTCAGGAAGTTTGTTTATGAACAATGAGATCGAGAGTGAGCCAGTACCTAACCTTCTGCAATTGTGTGTTGAACATTCCCCAATCTTTGTCTAATTTCATTCCTGTGACATGTTTATCAATGTGACCATCTTCTTCCCTTAGCAAGGTCATAAAGCATATTTAAAAAATTAATCTTTCTTCTTTAGATCTGCTAGGACTTGAATGGTGAGGTCATAGATGGCTTCATCTATGTACAATCATTCACCAAAAGACATAAGATATACACAGAGTTTTTCTATGAATGAAAATTTTATAAGTAATACAACAGGTACCACAGAAGCTGCCACAATATGTACAGGTTGCGGCCTAAGTATCAGGGCTGATCTACAACACACAAATTTTATCTCTTTATCAAAACCCAATTAATTTTTAGGGAAAGGATAAGGACAGTCAATGTTCTTTTGAATTTTATTTATCAGATGTTATTGAAAGGAGGAATATTTCTCAAATGACCTACACTATTGGAACTTACACTTCATCTAAATGTGAATTTAGGGACCATCACAGACAACCATTATACAATATAGTTGATATCAACAAGGGCAACAGAACAGCATTATACCAATGACTAGTCCCCGTCTATTTAAAACCGTCAGAACGTAAGAGGTGATATGAAAGTCAAGTGCAGGAGCAGAAGAATATTCTACAATTACGAACAGCAACAAATTCCAGAAAACTGACAATCTGTGACAATTCCATTTCAATGCAACTTTTACTCTACAAACTTACCAAAAGACTTATTTAACTACAAGCAATACATCAGAGATTTAAATACTTACAATATTCCCAGTTATATTCATTTCCAAATTAAATTCAGGATCCTCCTTGATAAAATCAGTGGACCAAGATATTCCCAATGGATTTTTAACAGACTGAAAGAAGAAAACAATCTGTGAATTATAACTGCTTGCTAACTTCTGTGTGTATGACACAGCTCTCAATATTCCTTTCTTATGATTATCATCCAACTTTGCAGAGATTCTTATCGATTGGGAAGAGTGAGTGTCAGAATGCATCCAAATCAGGGGAGAGAGAGTGTGGGGTGAGGGGAGAGAGATGGAGGGGGGAGAGAGGGTGGAGGGAGACAGAGAGAGGGGGGCAGAGTGGGGAGTAAGAGAGAGAGAGAGAGAGAGAGAGAGAGAGAGAGAGAGAGAGAGAGAGAGAGGGGGGGTAGGGAGAGGGGAAGTGGGTGGAGAGAGAGAGGGGGGGTAGGTTGGGGGGAGAGGGAGAGAGAGATGGAGGAGGCAACAGAGTGTTCTGCCAACCCCTCAATGAGGCAATAAGGTTAAGTTGCCCTCCCTTAAACAGAGTGGTAAAAGCCCTCCTCAAGAATTAAACATAAAACTAAGTCAGCCATTGAGGCATCATCTCCTGACACCACAATGAATGAACCCCAGCCTCCATGAGTAATCTGTCTACAAGACTAGTTCAAAACGCTCCTGTTGCAAATCAAACCCCACAGTGGTGCATCAGATCCTGTATCCACAAGGCTGAGGATCATGCCAAACCATATGCCAGACTCCCATTACCAAGACAGGGTTGTATCATGGCTTTGTAAAGCTGCAGAAGGGCAGTGCACTCTGCACCCCTGCTGGTGTTACTCAGGTGACAAAGTGTACTGAGGTGCAGCAAACACATTCACTTACACTGCCAAAGATTGGGAATTCATGCCAACTAAGAATCAAAGACCAGTCCTAAAAAGCAGTAAGTTCCAGCCTCATTGAGAAGTCTGTCATCAAAATAAAGTTCTGGTTGTGGATGAACCATACAATGTTGACAGAAAACCATGACATGGGTCTTGGCAGCTGAAAACGAAAAGCCATGGGCGAGTGCCCATGACCACGTCTTTCGTATGCCACCTTGCAGTCTACATTCAGTGACACACACACTAGAGGAGCAATAGTAAGAGGCAGAAATAGTCAGCATACAAGGAGGGTGATACTCATGACCTCTGCTACTGATGACCTCACAGTTGGAGGTGACCACTGATGGCTTGTGGAAAGATAGGGACACTCAGTACAGAGCCCTGCAGGACTTCATTCTCTTGGATATGTGGAGTGTTGTGGGAAGCACCAACTAGAACCCAGAACATACACTGCGACAGGAAATTCTAGATAAAAATTGGGAGTGGCTCCCACAGACCCCACTTGTGTAAGGCAGCAAAGATATGGTGTCACCTCCTGGTGTCGCACAGCTTTTGCAGGTCAAAGAAGACAGCTATAATGCGCTGACATTGGGCAAAAGCTGATTGGCTGGCAGACTGCAGGCAAACCATATTATCAGTAATGGAACAGCCTTGGCAAAAATCACACTGGGATGCAGCCAGAAGTCCAAGACTCAAAGAGCCACACAACTGTCAGCTCTCTGCGCATTCAAGCAATTTACAGAAAACATTGGTGAAACTTACTGGGCGATAACAGCCCATCTCTAGAGGTGCCTACTCCCTTTCAGCACAATGATGCTTTCTAATTGTTGCAATGGGAACTGGTCCTCGCTCCAGATCCAGTTACAGATGGCAAGGATACGATGCTTGTGAATGTGACCTGGCCCTGGTGCTCTATCAGGGCAGAGGGCTAGGACACTGATGAATCCATAGAATTTACAACTACTTAAACCTAACTAACCTAAGGACACCACACACATCCATGCCTGAGGCAGGATTCAAACCTGCGACAGTAGCAGTTGCTTGGTTCCAGACTGTAGCACCTCGAACCAACGGCCACCCTGGCCTGCAGGTCCTTACGATGGCCAGTGATCATAGTTAAAAGCTACAAAGGGTTATGTTAATTGAAACTGCCCAAAATTAGGAAAGTTTTTTTTTTTGGGGGGGGGGGGGGGGGGAGGGGAGCTGGGAAACCAATGCAAACAATATGTCATGAGATGCTTTATCATCAGAAGGGATGTAAACACTGCAGACAGTACTATGCTGAAATGCACTTTACCCAAACAGCCACAGCCTCCAAAGGTGTATCAAGAGGCAAAAGTTTGCTAAACAGTGTATCCACAACATCTGCGCAAACTCCATTCCGAGTTCCATTGTGTGGAGCAAACTGGGGCCTCAGGGGTTGCTGGAATCTTTGCCTTGGCCACAGGAGTTGAAAAGGTGGGATCTGCCAGTGTGGGGGTCCACTGGAAGGTCCTCCTCCTTGAACTACTTTTCTTGTCTTTTCTCTCCTTAGAGGATTTTGATGATGCCAAGGGCTTCTCTGAATCAGTTTCAGATAAAAATGATTATCGTAAAGCAGTGTGAGCAACAGCCTGTGGCGCCTTCAGCCAGTTGCTGGTGTCCAGTTGTAGATCTGTGCAACCCAGGGAAGGAAGTGTCCCCAAGGATCCCTTCCTGGCAAGAGAAGCCAGAAGAAGCTTAGTCATCTCAGGCTGGGAGGTGGAGACAAACGTCCCTGGTGGATGGAAAGAGAAGGGGAGCAGTCAAACCATCAGGGGGTGGGGGATGGCCTGAGGGCCCACTACAGAAAGAGTAACAGACATGAATACCATCAACAAAAGGGAAATGTCTTTGTAGCTGTAGCATATGACATGGTGTACATGCTTTCCTTTTGGCCTCTTTGTCAGTAGGTTTGTCCAGAGTCTTGTATTCTTGTACCTTCTTCACTCCCTAGAAAACAGTGTAATCTGGTGAGCAGGGAGTGTGGTGCTTTCCACTGTGGACACAGATGGGGGCAGAGGCACACGGGGCATTTGCAAGAGATACTCATCCACACTCTCTACAGATAAGGATAGTGCTGCAATGCAAAGACGTGCCCAAATTCCGGATACTTTAAGCACCAGAAGGGGGAGGGACCTACGGTTTCACATTGCATCCGTATACCATCACTTTGACCTTTTCAGTCAATGAATCACCCTAAAAGGCCCCTGGGGAGGGGGTGGGGGGGGGGGCTGAATGGACAGAGAATGGAGTGGAAGGGAATGCAGGTCGAGGGTGTTAGAACTGGAGTAAATGCACACCCAGGTGAAGCCAAGAAGTCCACTACTTTTCCTTAAATAAACATTTCTTCATTCTGCAAAACAATGCTATATCATTATTGTACAAAATAGAAAACATGTAACATATCATGACAACTTTCTGCTTCCCTCGAGTGCCACAGTCCCAGTAGTGATGTGGGTGAATTATGGATGCTATGTAAGTTCCAAATTTAATTATTTCACAATTGAATGTAATTGTGAATTTGTCCTAAATCTGTACAAATAAAAATAAATATAATTGTTTTGCTTGCACCACTAGCAATCCTTCATAAGTCATAGAAAACAACTCACATATGCTATCTGGACACCCATGGTCATTGTCCTAGGAACCCAAAACTAGAGAGAAATTTTCCGTGATAATGAACAGGCACAAGGAATGGCCTTTGATGTAAAAATCAGTGACCACTTGTTTTATGTGCAACAGAGTAAAAACTCATGGCTGGTTTACTCTCCTTCACTTATCCTAGTCAAATGGTCTAATGATGCAGTCACACTCTTGGTACAATTATAGCTGTCCGTGAATATCTATGCATGCTACCAAAGTTAAGTTTACAGCTATTTCGCTATTTTTACATCCATATTTGTTCTTCCATGATTTTTCTGTAATCTCCTACCTGATGGGTGGACTTTCTCTGCATCCACCATATCCAGTATCACAAATTTATACCCACAAAAGCAGTGGCATAACAAATTCATTTTTGGGCCACTCAACTGAAAGATGCTCATGGCATTTCTTGTCAAAAAAAAAGCTAACCGCGTGGTACAATGTGTGCAGAACAAATACAGCACTTCTGCAGTAGCAATATTAGCAGGTTCATAAATATATTTGTGTCAATAATTTCCTTTTACTGTGTCTTTCTGTGTGGAAACCAATATTGTAAGCTTTTCTCTATCTGTATTTGGCTCTTCCTTGTTTGTGGGAATGTGAGAGCCTTGCCCACATTTACTAATTTTGTCATTAATCTTAAGCCTGCTGTAGCTGCCACTGCCATGTGACTTAGACAAGCATCTGTTGAACACCTAGCTCAGGGGGCAACTTCACCAGTGTGACTTAGAAGTGGCCAAAAGTACATTTGACATTCTGGCAGCGAATGTTCTCAAAACAACTGAGCCCACATATATATGAGAAGCAGAGTCGCTGCCAGGTAGTCAGTTTTAAAGCTACAATCTTCGCGATAACTTGGAAGTGATAAAACGTGAACAACTGCATTACTGGCTATTAACACAGTATTGTGCTCAGTGATATTAGAAATCTGGGAGAGTCGCCAAGTGTGTATTAGTGCTAAGGGTACCAGCGATACATTTTTCAGTGCGAATAAAGTATTTATTCGAGAATAATTGGCATCTAATTTACCTACATTGTAACAATATACTAAAATGGACTGATATGTAATAAAGAAAAGAAAGTAGAAACATCTGATGATTCTGGTCAGCATTCATCTGCAAAAGCACCACCAGATGTAAAGGCACAGCCCAGCACTTTGTCAAAACTTCCACAACGAAGTTCATTGACCGATTCCTTCAATCACACAGATATTGGCAATTAATAGGATGTATTACCATCAGGATATTATTGATGATATAAAACACAAGCTTCTCACAGGTCCAAGGAAACCTGGAAAAGATTGTCTTTCCTACTTCTGAGCACAACAAGGAAGGGCGGGTTGAACATAGGCAATTGCATGATAATCATTTTAAACAGTATCCGTGGCTGGTGTTCTCCCAAGTTAATAAGGGACTTTTTTGCATTAACTGTTCACTTTTTGTGAACAATAAAATGGCTGGAGGAAAGAAATCCACTATCGCCAAGAAACTTGTGACTGAACCACTATCAAAGTTTGCCAAACTTACTGGTAAAGATGGTGACCATGAGACTCACTCTCAGCTCAAGTACCACATTGAAGTATCAACAGATGCAAAATTATTTTTGTCAACACGAGGAATGCAAACTTTGTGTCATAAATCAATGTCAAGACAGAGAATGGAAAACATTAGGGAAGACTGAGACTGTCTTGTACCTATAATAAAAACAATCATATCTCATGGAAAGCAAAATATTCCCCTGAGGGGGGGGGGGGCTTAGACATGATGGGAGTCTATTAGAAAATGATAATGATCGTGAGAGTATAGTGAGTAACACAGGAAACTTCTAAGCTCTTCTAAGATTTAGAACTGACGCTGGAGACTTGCAACTAAAACATCACCTTCAGACCACTAAAGCGAATGCCACTTGCATATGTAAAACAAAGTGTAACGAACTTATTTCGTGCTGTGAAACAGTGATGTTATCGAGATTACTGGAGGAAATCAAAGATTCTCATTATTAAAGCATAATCTTCGATGAGACTACGTACATAGTGCACATCGCCCAACTGAATTTAGCTGCTAGATATGTTGATGGTGACGGCAAATTACACAAAAGATTTTCGAGTTTCATTGGCAGGACACTTAGAAGATGCAACAAGTCCGCTAAAGAGACAGCTTACACTACACTTGTTTGTTCTCTGTTAGAATATTGCTGCGCGGTGTGGGATCCTTACCACGTGGGATTGACGGAGGACATCGAAAGGGTGCAAAAAAGGGCAGCTCGTTTTGTATTATCACGTAATAGGGGAGAGAGTGTGGCAGATATGATACGCGAATTGGGATGGAAGTCATTAAAGCAAAGACGTTTTTCGTCGCGGCGAGATCTATTTACGAAATTTCCGTCACCAACTTTCTCTTCCGAATGCGAAAATATTTTGTTGAGCCCAACCTACATAGGTAGGAATGATCATCAAAATAAAATAAGAGAAATCAGAGCTTGAACAGAAAGGTTTAGGTGTTCATTTTTTCCGTGCGCTGTTCGGGAGTGGAATGGTAGAGAGATAGTACGATTGTGGTTCGATGAACCCTCGGCCAAGCACTTAAATGTGAATTGCAGAGTAGTCATGTAGATGTAGATGTAGACAAGGATTGTAGTGGAAACACTGACGATGAACCTGACGTGTCAAGATGAAGAGCGTAGCGTTACTGGTGAAATATTAGGTACTACGATTCTAAGGAGAATGGAAAGCCTTTCTCTGTCCCTGGAGAATTGTGTGGGTATAGGCTGTGATGGTTGCTCAGTTAATTACAATGATATGAAGAATCTTTGTCTTCACATTACATACCTGATGTACTGATCAGTATGACACTTCCTGTGTGCTGATTTGAACTGCGTAGACCATGTTACAAAATACATTTTGTTTGGCTACAGTGTTAGAAGCATTTTAAGTTTAAATTCATCATGTTTGCTGCCAGATATGGAACTAAAAATACTGATTAAGTTGTGATATACAAAGAAGAATTTAACATCATGGATTCTTACTACACAGAAGGTAGGTCAGGAAGAATGTTTAAATTTTTTGTTAGTTAACTTTAACATAAGCAATTTAAAAAAGATATGCTGTAAAGCAAAGAATTTATGACAGAATAATTTTGTGGATGAAACAATAAGTTTCATTTGCTGAATAATTTACATAGTAATACATCTGTATATGAAGGCTAGTGCATTGTTACACATTATTATTGTGGTGTCACCGCTAGACACCACACTTGCTAGGTGGTAACTTAAATCGGCCGCGGTCCTGTAGTACAAGTCGGACCCGCGTGTCGCCACTGTGTAATCGCAATCCTAGCGCCACCACATGGCAGGTCACAAGACACGGACATGACCTCGCCCCAGTTGTACGGACGACATAGCTTGCGACAAGACCTACCAAGTCTTCCTCTCAATTGCCGAGAGACTGATAGAATAGCCTTCAGCTAGGCCATAGCTACTACCTAGCAAGGCGCCATTTGTATCAGGGCTTATAGCTTACTACTATTCAAGAGATGTATTCCAACAAGAGAATAAAGTTAAGTATATTATTCCAGCTACGTACTTTTCTTCTTATTCATTAATAAGTCTCATGTTCCAGTACTTCACGCCCGTCTGCGTTAGTTTAGCGTGCACTTTCAGCCACTTCATTCTACAAGGTGTTGGCCCAGCTGCCGACACATCAATTATTACTAGCTTTCTGTTAAAGATAACAGATAGTAAATTTGAGAGAGAGAGAGAGAGAGAGAGAGAGAGAGAGAGAGAGAGAGAGAGAAATTTTGCAAAACTATAAGCAAATCAATTACAATTGGTTCAATGTAGAGAAAAAGACAAGAAAATATCACAAGACTCCAGAAGAAAGGGAAGAGAACAACTTCGCAAATGTCTAGATTTAAAATAAAGAGGAAACAGAGTTGTGAAGAATATGTACAAAGGAAGTAAATGCACAACCACTCATGTCACTGGAGTGTAATCATCAGAACCCTATTTATGTTCATACTAATCCCCATAAGCTTTAGGAAAAGCAGGGAAAAGATTGAAATAACTACATCCAGAGACCCCAACTTGGAAATATGCAGTAACAAACAAATTAATTGTACCAGTGGAACAACTTCCATAATGTTTAAGCACACATTAACAACACAAACTGGATAACAAGGTGTCAGAAAAAGAGAATCAAACAGTTTTTTTATTTTTATTTTATTTTTTTATTTTTTTTACTGCAGAGGTGACAATCTGTGAAGCACCTGACATAAATATTTAAAGATCCAAAGACAAAGATACACAGAGTTTTGCAAAAACACTACATGGTATTTTCAGCTCAGGGAGCTTATAAGCAATTTTAGGCAGAGACAGAAATAGGACAAATAAAAAATACTTTCATTCATTACACATTTTGTTGGTTTTGAATACACCTCAATGTATGTATGAAGGTATCATGCCAACTCTTGGAGTTACTGGAACATGTAGTCTATTGTTAATTCATGTGTACTACGAACTAATGTATAAAGTGTAAAAGCTATAGCTCCTAAACATCAATCCACATTAAATAATGAAGTTGACTGACAAATAAGTAAAATGGAAAAAATGGATTGATGTTGACAGGCAACAAAAATATGCAGAAGTTAATGGTACCATCACTGATGTAGTGTTACAAATTGATAAGGAAATTTTATATTTAATATTTCACTGCTTCATAGAAAACTCACAATTTGCTGAATTGGAGATATGAGCAAAATGGATTTCTTAAATCTGGAGATCTACAGACTGACTTTGTAGATAGTGTGTCTATGATTAACGAAGACAAAAGTCAAAGTGCTCATTCATAACATGAATAAGTACAGGCTTCACAGGTTGCACCTGGATGCTGCAGGAACATTTTATCATGCCATCATCACTAATGAGATCTAACACATGAAACAGTTTCTGTTGCTGTGTTGTCTTATAAATAATACCTGATGTAAATAAGAAGATCTCGCATCTCAAAAAAGTTGACAATTCGTTGAGATGGCCATACTTCTCTATTTGAAAACAAGTACACATTATCCAGTTTGTGTTCAAAAGTATTAAAAGTGGAAAAGGACTGTTATTCTTTGCTGCATGACATGGTAAAGTCATCATGGATGCTATTGATGGTACAATGAGGAGAGGAGTGTGGAACCAGATGAAACACAGAAAATGGTATGCTGGTTGAGCTACAGATTTTTATAAATGAGCACAAACTCAGATTCAAGTAAAAACCATGTTTTATTGTACTGGAAGATGCGTTTCTGGACAACTGAGTGAGTGTAACTCACATTCAGCTGAAACATTTTTGCTCACATTCAAAACTATTATTGTTTTTTACCTTAAGCTATAATAATATTATTGTCACAAAAACCCTGAAGCTTGAAAAAACCAAACATCTTCGCGTAACTAAGGATGCACCCCATCAAAGATGTGCTTGGAATTCAGAGGTGGAAAATGATTCTTGCAGGGATCAAATGCTGCAGACGAAGACACAATTGGAACAGATGCTGTCAAGGATGTGCATGTTGATCTGATAAATCCTGGATGTCACTGTATAAACTTTAAATGAGAGAGGTGTAAAACAATTTCTGTGGCATCTCCGAAAATGCAGAACCTATGACAATGTTTTTGAAACCCATTCCAAAGGCAACAATTTTTTCACAAAATACAAAAGTGACAGCACTTTTTATTAGAAAAGAACAAATTTGAACATTAATAAATTAGCCAATGATCATTTAAAAAGCAACAGATATTACTTATGTCTTTAGAATTGGGACCTATGACTGTGTTGCAAGATGAATCTTTTAAGAAGAAAATGTAATATGATGAAAAAGTGAAAGACTTATGTATTTAAATCGTATGATCTATGTATAGTTTTAGTTTTTTTGAGTATCAAAAATTGCATTATGAATAATGCTATTTGTGTGAGCTGTGAATAGAATCTATGGTGTCCCAAATGCAATTAGTTTTTGACTTTTATCTTCAAGATTTCAAGTTTTAGATACAGTTATTGCATGCCTAATTTAACATATTCCTTATGTATTTGGATTTTAAAGGAAGGGTGCAATTCAAATAATTTATGATTTAAACATAATTTTAAAAAATTCATTCAGAAGCTACCTTTAATTCCACACAGCAAATTGTGTGAACCCATTATCAATCATTTAGAAAAGGAACTGTTACTATAACAATGAATGAAACTCACTTTTCATACATGTTATTGCCCAAGAGGAAATTTGGAATCACTCTTTCCTCAGCTGAATTGTCTTTTTATTCCACTGACCTTTAATGTGTAAGTATACTGTTGTATTCCATTAAGAAATAATTGTATCTCTATCCACTGAAACTACCAGGCCTACTGATCATACAACAAAATCAAATTATTTCCAACATCAATTGGTGGATATTTAGTAGTTCAGTCATTTCTACAATGAAGTAAACAAATTTATTAACTAATTTACAGGGTCTGTCAATCCTTCAGCGCATTTTCTTCATATGAAATTACTTTTAGAATATATGCTCATTTTTTGATTATGTTTCAATGCACCCTTTGGGTTGTTCATTAAAATTATTTAAACAGATACCTCAGAACAAGAGTAATTAGATTTTATGTAGGTTAACTGCCACAACACAGCTGACCCAAACACTACTCCTCAAATATTATGAGAATCAATAGTGGACAGATTACATTAACCTCTCGACAGAGCCACATCATTTTATGACAAGAAATTAAGAATGTTCTGTCATTTACTCAGCCATAACCTTACTTGCAGATCAGAATTATTTTGAGGAAATATTAAATTCTTTATAAATTCAACAACTAAAGACAATACGATTCATCCTTGAAGACTTAGCACACATCCATTGAGTTAACTGTGTTTCAAAAGATATGTACAATACCAATCCGTATTTGCAACATCTGTACTCAGACACTGGGCTTAACAGACCAAGTGTTGTTTTGAACATTATACATACTGGTTAGACAGAGATGAAAGGAAACACAATTTACCAATAAAATGAAAAAAAGGTAAGGCATATGTACCCATTTCCAGCAATTATTTGGTTGGTATTTCATGGCATATTTCCCAAATTTTAATATATAACAGATACAAATAAGAGAGACTTAAATAATCAACGAAATGTTCTCCTTCACTATTTACAGCAGTCTCCAAATGCTGGGATGACTTTTTCGTACTGTAACTGTACAAGTCACGTAGAAGTGGAGAAAACTTATTGGCATCACATTAAAGCCTTTATCTCCCTTTACTCGGGGAAACTACAAGTGTTGTGGTGTTAAATGAATAACACTTACAAGAACAGAATCTCAGCTTAGCAACAATAAACTGGTTCATAGTAATAAATGATACCTTGGGAGGAAAACTGAATACAGAATGGGGAAACAATACATATGATGTCCCACAGGGTTCAGCACTTGATTTATCCAGACCTACATAAATGTTGTGCTAAAATCATTGGAGATGCCTTCAAAATCTGCAATGCTTGCCGATAACAAGTACACTGATAATCGCCAAACACATTCATACTAGAAACAGCCAGGAGAATAATGGAACATGCTTGCAACTGGTTTACAGGCAACAGCACAAAAATTCAACCTTTATACTTACAAAAACGTACATCATGCAATTCCAAACAAATTCAAATGACTTACAGATACAAGGAGATATCAATGACAGACACTGGATGAGGTTCCACGAGTTAAGTTCTTAGGCATTCAGATTGATAATAAATTAAGGAGGCACCAGCATGAGAACGAGTTAACCAAAAAGCTCATATCTCTCTGCCCTGCAATTAATGAATGTTCCTCCAGAGTGTCTACATGCACAAATGCTTCCCAGCACTCTTTCACTCAGTCCTAGCCTATAGGATAATTTAATAGTGCATGGCAGCAATGAACACTATTTATCCTATACAAGCTTGTAGTAGGAATGTGATGTGAACACTTTGCATCTACATGTCACTATGGAACTCCCTATTGCCTTTTACATTAAATAACATTAATATTTCATTTATTTATGGTTGGTTTTCCCAGAAGATAATTCCAAAAACAAGTGAAAACTCCAAAAGATGCCATCGTAATTGCCTGTAGATGAGTAATGCTGAGGGGATCAACTTGACAAGTTTACCAATTTTTGGACCCCATTTCAATTGAAACCCAAGCAGACACCAAGGAATTGTACGCAGTATGTTTCATTTACTGTGTAACCAGTAGTATCTACTTCTTCCAGTAGCAGGTCATTTCTGATTGCTTTTCCATCTTATAAAATGAGTCTTCAAGGGATGACTTGAACTGGTAGCTGCAACATTAATAAGGGTAAAGTGGTGTGCAATATGGGGCAGGAAGTTTGTTGGTAGTGATCATTGGTAGTGATCAGGAGTTATTACTAAACGTAAGTAATGTGATGAACAGTTTGATGAGATAGCACTGAACTGAATCTGAAGAGAAGCGAATTCTGTAACAAACTGAAGAAAGTTGACAATATTAGAAAACACATAGATGGCCAAAAAACAGAAGAGATGGGAAATTATCAGAAATATAATTTTTCATATAGATGGTATACCACTGCATTGGAACCTGCATTGATCAGCTAAAGGGGCTGCAGACCTGACCATGAAATTTGCTTCATCTCACAGTATGGTATCTTTTTTATTGGTGGGAGTTTGTGAAAGGCTCTACCTATGTGCCTCCTCTTCCAACAACACTCGCTGAATTATGATGCTACACGGGAACAGCAGCGAGTTTCCTAAACTGACATGCTTGCAAATGCAAGGATCAAGTCTATTGTCTGGATGCTTAAATGTGTAGAAAAGGATTTTGATATTTGTGATCAGTAAATGACGAATCTGGTCCTAAACACAGCTGTGAAAAGTACCTTAATGTTGTATGTGCACACACACAAAATGTGAGCAATGAGAAAATAATGTTTCCTTTGTAAATAAAGGTTTTGCAGGCATGTATAGAGGTAAAAATCTGACCCCAATTCTGTACCTTTGTAATAAATAAAGTTATAGCCTTGCGAAATCTTCTGATTTTAAACATCCTGAGGAATTGCTTATACAGGTATAACTTCTTTCAGTGAAATATGATGATCTTAATTTGTCTTGATGGGTTGCACCTATTGTTGAATGTTTCAGAATGTTTTTCAGAAAATTAAATTTGCTTTCAACACTGTAACCTCTGCTCTGGCTAGAGATATGGTGTGAACATTATTCATTTGTTCATTCTTTAATTTACACATTGCATTCCATAAATGAAGATGTGGATGGATGTGGGATTAGCCACACTGAAAATCTTAAGGCAGAAGCTCCCACAGGGATTTATCTCTGTGAAGTGTAGTGACAACCAGCTGTTTGTGACTAGTGCTAATCTACTCACATGGCTAATTAAGGGAACTAGTAATAGATTATTTTCTATGTATGTATATGTACATTTACTGCTATGAAAAATATCATTGCTGCTCCTACTACATTGGTCAGCTACTTATTTTATCAAGTATTTCCACATACATCTATACTCCGCTATCCACTTAATGGCACATCGCGAAAGGTACCCCATAACCCTGCTGGTCATTTCCATTCCCATTCCACTCACAAATATGAGTGAAAAAGACTGTATATGTGCCTCTCAATCAGCCCTGACTTCTCAAATTTCACCTTCATAGTCCTTATGTGCTGTGTATGTTGGAAACAACAAAATCGTTCACCAGTCAGCTTCAAATGGCAGTTCTCTAAATTTTCTCAATAGTGTTTCTAGAAGGAACATCACCTTCCCTCTGGGAATTCTCATTTGAGTTCCTGAAGTATGTCCGTTATACTTGTGTGTTGTTTGAACCTACCAGTAACAGATGTAACAGCCTGGCACTGAATTTCTTCTCCAACAAAGTATTACTTTGTTATCTTGATAGCTTGCTCTAGCTTCTCATGCAATTACCTAATAAAATTCCCAATTCCACAATTAATACAGAATCTTGCTGGCCATGTGTCACTATCAAAATGGTCAGCCCTATTTATCTGCATCATTATTAAGCTCTTGCATTTTATGCTCCCAAGACCACAAAGTTTGCATGTCCCTCTAGCTGACAGAGCTAAGATATTCACTGCACAACTGCATGTACTACTCAGGATCACTGTTATGGTCACACAGCCTGTTCATAGATTTCTCAGATGTCTACCACTGTTTAACCATTTGCACTCCATAAGGCAGACACATGGCGGCTCCGCGTGCTCTTATTTAAATCGCTGCTGCCTGGGCAGCAGTGCACCGCAGAGATTTGCGCGGATTTCTTTGTGGAAACAATGTGGCCCTGGTAAACAATTGGGGTATACATTAAAACAAAATGTGTGCTTTCATTCATATATTTACGTAAGCTTTTACAGTACAAAACTTTCCATTGTGTGGTATTTTTTGAAACACTCTTCAGGGTGGAGAGCTGGGTTTCCTGAGCATGTTTCACAGTAATACACAGTTTCGCACCTGCCACCTTTCTTTTTTCTGTCTGAGCACACTGCACAGTCCTTATGCTTGTTCCCAGGAAGCTTGTTGATAATGTGCAACTTTCCATTCAAGTGTTCCTCATCATCAGAAGCTGAACGACGTCCTCGTTTCTCTCCTTGAGTTCTTCCTTCACAAATAATCGTCTTATAACACTTTTACAGAATGCTTTGTGAGACGGTATTGTCAAGTTATTTTTCTTACAATGGTTCTTGTATAGTAAATAGCTGTTTACAAGTTCTACCTCCAACTGCCAGAAGTATAGTTTTCGCCACCACTTGAGACTTTTCATTAGAAAACCGTAACTGGAAGTAAAATGGTCAGATCGATCAACTCCACCCATCTTTCAAGTATAATCAATAATCACATTTGGTTTCTTTATTTCTTCCCTTTCCTTTCTGTTTCTTTTCTATAAGTGACACTGAGTTATTGGCTTTTGTAGAAAGCATGAGAACTGTTAGTTTATCTTGCCATGCCAGAACCATCATTTTGTTGTTGCAGAGGCATTTTAATTCGTGCTTCCTTAGACACAGAGCTCCTTTCTTGATTGCAGCTGGAAGGTTTTTGCGATTGGCCTAAATCGTTCCTGAGATGAATGTTCTGTTTCAACAGCTCATAAGCTAATACAACACTTGTATAAAAATGGTCAGTGTACAAATGATACCCTGATTGCCCTGTAGCATTTCCGATATTAGCTAGCAGCTGAAGAACTATTCTCTCAGAAAAATTCAAGTGTGGACAAATCAATGCCTCAGTTGTTACAGCGCCAAAATAGGGTATCAAACTGCAGATATAACCATTTGATGAATCCGAAATTACATAAACTCTGAGTCCCCATTTTGTTGGTTTTTGAGGATTGTACATTTTGAATAATACACAACCCTTGAACGATACTGTAGATTCATCAGCAGCTAAATACTGATATGGTCGATAAAGTTCGAGAAACGTGCCAGACAAGTAATTCAGTACATTTGTCACTTTACTCAGATGTGACTGAACCTGACTGTTGACATGTGTAGCACTTGTCGGATTAAAGACATGAAGTGCCCAGAAAATTTGCATAAATCGTTGGCGACTAAAACAGTCAGGAAAGAAGTTGGATGATTGTAACCATTCTCTTGAAAAAAAAATCCTGCAAGTTCTTACACTTTTGTAATGCCATATTCAACAGCACACCATGGAAGCGTTTCATTTCTTCCATAGTAACAGTCCCATCATGCAGAATGTTGTGGAAGTGGTATCACTTTACGTATTTTTGATGTAGGATACCTATTCGTTTCATCTGCTATTTGTTGAAATATGTTATCTGTAAAAATTAATTGAAAGAATCCGATGGGCGATGATGGAACAGAACTACTTTCTGTTATAAAACCCCACTTTGATTCGTCAAAAGGAAAATCTGTGAATTCAGTGTCAGTGTCGCTCCACATTCGCCACAAATCCTCTGCTGAATCACTAGAAACATGCACATTGTCACTGTTTTCTTTGTCATTGTCACTCGAATTGTTTTGAAAAGAATCACTATCATAATCAAAATCATTTTCACTCTCGTTTTCACTTACGAGTGCTCCAAAAGATCTAAAATCTCTTCCTCAGAAAGGACTACGTGAAGAACTAGCCATTTTGAGCGCGTGGACTTGAACGTAATAATTACAATCTTTGACTTAACACAGCTGCTACTGTTCGAGACAGAGTTAACACTAGTTCTCCTAGATGGCAGCACACTGCAGCAATAATGCCTAGTAGACTCAAAATACATCTGAGAGCTTAGAAAAGTCATGTTGAATGAGGCTCGACATCCGAGCGGAAAACAAATTTCGCGATGTCGAGTGGCACTCGACATTGGAGTGGAAAGGGTTAATCTAAGTTACATATTTTCAAAGTAACAAGTGGGGTACACGTCAGTGATTTCAGTGCCAACCACATGACATGGTATTCCGGACCACACAATCAGCAACACACTGTTCTGAACGCTTGCTATGGGAGCAGCACTCCATGCAGTCGACACTATCCCTGAACCTCGGGCCCTGGTGCCATGGAGACATATTGCTCGGCTTGTGATCTCTTGGGCTGCATACAAAGGCCAGTACGGCCTTTTGTATTTTCATGGCAATCCAGCCACTTTGATAACTACAGCTATGCCCTAGGACACACTACAGATCACTGTTTTAGCCAAACTCCTCATATGCACATCCCTGACTACTATGCATGGCATTCTCATTTCTGTAAAACCCTTCTTGTGGAACAACACTACTACTGTTTCACTTACTGTCCTGTCTACTTTCGATGCCAATGCATCCCTTTCATTTGTTTAAAATGGCACAACATGAATCTCTGTGACAAAGTCTTGGCCTGTTAGCTGTGAATCAGCTACTCTCCTCTACACACTCTCTGAGCTGTCCCTAGCATGATCATTTGGTTCCTTGACCTGTATGCTTGTATAACCACCACACATTTCTGTGTTGAAGAAGCCAACATTTCGTGCCTGAAGAATGCTTTGTAACTGCAAGTTTGTTTATGAACAATGAGATCAAGAGTGAGCCAGTACCCAACCTTCGCAAATGTGTGTTGAATGCTCCCCAATACTTGTCTAATTTCATTCCTGTGACACGTTTATCAATGTGAGCTTCTCCTTCCCTTAGCAAGGTCATAAAGCATATTTAAAAAATAATCTTTCTTCTTTAGATCTGCCAGGACTCAAATGGTGAGGTCATACATGGCTTCAGCTATGTACAATCATTCACCAAAAGACATAAGACATACACAGAGTTTTTCTATGAATGAAAATTTTATAAGTAATACAACAGGTACCACAGAAGCTGCCACAATATGTACAGGTTGTGGTCAACATATCGGGGCTGATCTAGAACCCACAAATTTCATCTCTGTTTTTCAAATCCCACAAAAATTTTAGGACAAACTCAAGAATAACTATGATTCACACAAAATATAAGAACCACCAGTGTTCTTTTGAATTCTATTTATCAGAAGTTGTTGAAAGTAGGAATATTTCTCAAATCACCTACACTATTAGAACTTACACTTCATCTAAATGCGAATTTCGTGACCATCACAAACAACCATTATACAATGTAGTTGATATCAACAAGGGCTACAGAGAACAGGATTATACCAGCTACTAGTCCCCAACCACTTCTATTTAAAACAGTCAGAACGTGAGAGGTGATATGAAAGTCAAGTGCAGGAGTACAAGAGTACTCAACAATTACGAACAGCAACAAATTCCAGAAAACTGACAATATGTGACAATTCCACTGCAATGCATCTTTTACTCTACACACTTAACAAAAGACTTACTAGTTGAATACATGCAATACATCAGAGATGTAAATACTTACAGTATTCTCAGTTATATTTAATTCAGGATCCTCCTTGATAAAATTATTGGGCCAATACATTCCCAATGGATCTTCAACAGACTGAAAGAAGAAAACAATCTGTGAATTATAACTGCTTGCTATCTTCTGTGTGTATATGACAGCTCTCAATATTCCTTTCTCATTAGTATCATCCAACTTATCAATTGGGAGGAGAGTGTGTCAGAATGCATCCAAATCAGTTCTATTGCCCCTGATTTTGCTATCAGCCATTGTGCAGTATTTATTTGGCATACTTTCACTTTCTTAACCTGTTACATAATCCACTCTGGTTTCAGAGGCACTATGGCCTACTCTATCAGATGGTCGTAGTCCCATATACAAATTTGATATACGTGTGTGGCAACATTTCAAAATTAAACTCAGATAATATAGAGATGCAAGTAATCTTCCAACAGTAAACCCATAAACAAGAGGAATTTTTGGTCATTAATCAAATGAATGTGGCATTCCACACATTAGCATCAAAATTACCCAAATTTAATGTTATTTACACAGCTTCTTGCCATATCATAATGTATTTTCAGTGCCTGCTCTTTAGGGAACAATGCAAATTTATGTCATGTGTACTGGGGGAAAATCATAAGGAATTCCACAGCAGGATTTCAGTAATGATGTAAATACTACAGTGAATAGTGACTGGGAACTCTAGAATATATACCCATCACATTTCATAATTTCACATGTTACACCTCTGTGACACAGACACGTAACAAGATTAACAATTACTTCCAAGAGGAAGTCTTCCTTGCTCCGTTGACACCAAATATGTACTTACGGCATTCATTACATAGAATCACAATAAAAAATTAATGCAAGGGTAATGGTTCATAAAGATATGCTTGTTACAAGTGCTGTTAAAATGCTATTGGTAATACCCTATAAATAACATATCTAACTAGAGTTTCTTACTACACTTCCTACACAATAGAGCACTTGTGTGAAAACTTACATTATGCTCAGATCCGGCAGCATGGTGTTTCAGTTCGGGATCTTGCTTTACCCAAACACTAGGGTCATCAGCCCTTAATGGGTCTTCAAGAAACTGAAAAACGAAGAGAGTGACGTATCAGGGCATCTGTGTCTTGTTCCTACATGACACTGTCATATAGAGGAAGAGGGGGAAAAGAGAGGTGGGAGGGAAGAGGGGGGAAGGGGGCTGGGAGGGAAGAGAGAAAGGGGAGAAGAGGGGTGGGAGGGTAGAGAGATTGGGGTGGGAGGAGAGGTGTGAGAGGAAGACGGGGTGGTAGATTGGGGCGGGGGAAACCGGGTGGTCGGTTGGGGCGGGGGACACAGGGTGGTCGGTTGGGGCGGGGGACACAGGGTGGTCGGTTGGGGCGGGGGACACAGGGTGGTCGGTTGGGGCGGGGGACACAGGGTGGTCGGTTGGTGCGGGGGAGACAGGGTGGTCGGTTGGGGCGGGGGAGACAGGGTGGTCGGTTGGGGCGGGGGAGACAGGGTGGTCGGTTGGGGCGGGGGAGACAGGGTGGTCGGTTGGGGCGGGGGAGACAGGGTGGTCGGTTGGGGCGGGGGAGACAGGGTGGTCGGTTGGGGCGGGGGAGACAGGGTGGTCGGTTGGGGCGGGGGAGACAGGGTGGTCGGTTGGGGCGGGGGAGACAGGGTGGTCGGTTGGGGCGGGGGAGACAGGGTGGTCGGTTGGGGCGGGGGAGACAGGGTGGTCGGTTGGGGCGGGGGAGACAGGGTGGTCGGTTGGGGCAGGGGAGACAGGGTGGTCGGTTGGGGCGGGGGAGACAGGGTGGTCGGTTGGGGCGGGGGAGACAGGGTGGTCGGTTGGGGCGGGGGAGACAGGGTGGTCAGTTTGGGTGCGACAGGGTGGGTGGGGGGAGAGGTTGGGGGGAGAGACATTGGGGGAGAGAGGGTGGGGGGAGAGAAGGTGGGGCGGGGGAGAAGGTGTGGGGGGAGAGAAGGTGTGGGGGGGGAGAGAAGGTGTGGGGGGGGAGAGAAGGTGTGGGGGGGAGAGAAGGTGTGGGGGGGAGAGAAGGTGTGGGGGGGAGAGAAGGTGTGGGGGGGAGAGAAGGTGTGGGGGGGAGAGAAGGTGTGGGGGGGGGAGAGAAGGTGTGCGGGGGAGAGAAGGTGTGCGGGGGAGAGAAGGTGTGCGGGGGAGAGAAGGTGTGCGGGGGAGAGGTGTGGGGGGGAGAGAAGGTGTGGGGGGGAGAGAAGGTGTGGGGGGTGAGAGAAGGTGTGGGGGGTGAGAGAAGGTGTGGGGGGGAGAGAAGGTGTGGGGGGGGGGAGAGAAGGTGTGTGGGGGGGAGAGAAGGTGTGGGGGGGGAGAGAAGGTGTGGGGGGGGAGAGAAGGTGTGGGGGGGAGAGAAGGTGTGGGGAGGGAGAGAAGGTGTGGGGAGGGAGAGAAGGTGTGGGGGGGGAGAGAAGGTGTGGGGGGGAGAGAAGGTGTGGGGGGGAGAGAAGGTGTGGGGGGGAGAGAAGGTGTGGGGGGGAGAGAAGGTGTGGGGGGGAGAGAAGGTGTGGGGGGGAGAGAAGGTGTGGGGGGGAGAGAAGGTGTGGGGGGGAGAGGTGTGGGGGGGAGAGAAGGTGTGGGGGGAGAAGGTGGGAGGGAGAAGGTGGGGGGAGAGAAGGTGGGGGGAGAGAAGGTGGGGGGGAGAGAAGGTGGGGGAGGAAGGTGGGGGGGAGAGAAGGTGGGGGGGAGAGAAGGTGGGGGGAGAGAAGGTGGGGGGAGAGAAGGTGGGGGGGAGAGAAGGTGGGGGGGAGAGAAGGTGGGGGGGAGAGAAGGTGGGGGGGAGAGAAGGTGGGGGGGGAGAGAAGGTGGGGGGGAGAGAAGGTGGGGGGAGAGAAGGTGGGGGGAGAGAAGGTGGGGGGGAGAGAAGGTGGGGGGGAGAGAAGGTTAGAGGGGGGGAAGTTTCTTATCAATCTATTTTCACTATGTGACATGCGCATAACATATCCAGTCAGCAGAATCTTACAAGACCATATCTTGGACATTGGGCAATGGCTAAAGCAAAATTATATTCGACGTTCAGCATAATGCGATCATAATAATGGATCTGTGACATATTGGAAAGAAACTTTTTATTCCAACACTGGACCATGTTACAACTGGCATGAGAGACCATTTTGCTGAAAAATATATTTATGATTTTAAATTCAACATCCTTTTTTCATCACAACTACTGGAACATGATGGTAATGATCTGGTGCATAAACTAAACCAGTGCTTAACTGAACTACTGTATTTTGAAGACGACTCACACTTTGTGATTAAAAAGAGACTAATGGGACAGACTCTTCAATACATACAACGAGCATAAATGCCCTTAATGATTGTGATTTTGTTATGCAAGATTTGTCTCTTTGTCCTAGATCTGACTACTTTGCACACGCTGTACCAAATATTTGTCTATTGCTACAGTAGAAAGAAGTTTTTCAACACTGCGGTGTACAAAGACATGGCTGAGGTCAACAATGAAGGAGGATCGACTTAATGGGTTAGCTCTGTTGGACACTGACCCTGACATTGCTTGTCCTGCTGACAATGTAATTAACCAATTTGTCAGGAAGAACAGGTGCATAGAATTCATCATTTAATGTACAGAACCACAATTCTAACTTTTTTATATCAAAAGATGGCATTGTCTTGTATATGTGTATAATCAGTTTAAATAAAACTTTCTTACACTTTCCATATGACTTGATTAGCTTTTATTACAGTAGAAGTAAAGGTAGCTCAAGATATTTTTAGTGAGCCCTCCTTGAGGTTTTTCTGTATCCGCCACTGTTTCATTTGAGATATGGTGTAAAGTTCTATTGGCCAGCTGTGGACTGTGGTTCGTGTGCAACAACAAAATCTGTTGGTTGGGCTCAGAGGACATCCTAGGCTCACTTTTTGGCTGTTGGCTGAAGAGGCAATGAACATTTCTTAGTGAGGCAAGAGAACATCTTTTAATTTGTAGAGTCAAGCTGTGGATGAACTACTATCACCTAAGTTTGAGCCGAGTTTAAGACTCAGATCAGACCTTTTATTAGTTTTTGATCTCTGGAAAATGGTAGGGTCCCTATGTAGCAGCAATGAGTAAGTTTCAGAGATGTAATCTCACATTTACTAAACTTTAATGCATAGATTTGTGCCCGTATATTACAGAGTTGTCTTTTGTTTGTTTTGAATGGCCAGCAACTGCTTGTCTCAGGGGCTCAAACTGCAGTATGCGACACCAGCAGAACACAGTAGGGGATGCATAATTACCTACTGAAAGGTAAGCATATTTTATTCAAACCAGTAGAAAATACAAGGTATCAATAGTCAATCACTTAATGCTCCCAGTATGCATTGTTGCCCCTTTCAGATGCAGTGATGAAGCTACACAATGAGTGAGTGTTGACCATAATGGCACAGTGAGAGGAGGAATATCACACTGGCTGAATGTTTGTCCCCATTGTTGTGGGTTGATCCCAGCAAGCAAAATTATACCATATTGTGACAATTGTTTTTACCAAGAAATGATCACAAATAGGGAATGCCGATATTACACATTCATGTCCACAACGCTGGCTAAATGATAAGAATGGACACCACATATATAATTAAGGTGATGTCAGCCAATGATCCTTTCAGTGTAGATGCACACCACATTAACTCTTACAGGAACCAGTGAGACACCATGTGTAAGGAAGTTCATGAGCATGAGCACTGCATCAGTGGTGTGTAAGTTCAGAATTTGGGTCTGACAGGAAGCATGCTAGAGTAGTCCACGCAGATGTGATGACCACTGTGTCCAGATGGCATAGTCATCACTGCCAATGCCCAGTCCGCATGAGACTTGGGTTCAATTCCTGGTCCAGCACAAATTTTCAACCCTCCCCATTGATGTAAATTAATGCTCACAGACAACTAATGTCTCTACTTCCTTTTTCCCTGAGTCACTGTGGCTGCAGGATCAAAATACTGTCTGTCCCCTTGGACATGTCCAAAAGAACAGACAACACATGCATATTTGACATGTTGAGATTAGATATGAACAAAAATTTATTTTGCAGTGATGGTGACTCCATCCATGCATTACTGAGCAGCCAAATTCTGCCTGAAATAACACCCATAGCGCTCAAAATCAATTTGCATGTATGCATTAGGTTACCATTACTTGAAACAAAGGTGAAGCCTGTACATTATTTGACTGCTAACAATACTGTAATTTAATCAGGGTTGTTTCAGAATCAAGTTACATATGACGGGCTTATTTCAATTGTGGTACAAGTCCATTTTTGTTCATCTTGAGATACAGAGTCCTAAAGTTAAATGAGTGCTGAAAAATCTGCAGTTGTACCACAAATATTCAAGCATATGGCTTCTTGCTAGACATGAATCTTTCTTTCTCTTTGTTTGGATCATTAATTTCAGAAGCATTATAGGCAGAAAAGTGAAGATAATGGACTTGTACCACTATTGAAATAAGCCCTTCATATGTAGCTCTCTCTCTCCCTCTCCCTCCCTCCCTCTCCCCGTCTCGTTTTATGATTACATTCCTTCCATGCTTTTGTAGTCAAGAGGTGCAATCCCATATCTTAGTAACTTTAAAGTGTATTCGTGGTCTGTTGCACAGCTCTTAATTCTTTTAATTAAAATCTACACAGCGCAATAATGCAGTAGCCTCCACTGGTGAAACATCAGAACAATAGCAAGCTAAATATATTGCTTTCTCTGTGTGTTTTACTGTTAATTCTTGAATAGTAGTACTGGAATGGATATAATGTGTGCACACTGTGTGCAGATGGAGGAGCTGGCCTCAGTTCACGAACAGCTGAAGATGCTTTTTGCCACGTTCAGCAGTATTCAGGCTGCTGCCTATTGTAGTAGTGGGGGCCGAGAATCTGTCTCATCACATGGGATGCCTAAGGTGCCACCTATTTTGCCCACGGGCTCTGCAGTCAAAACACCTTGTGGTGTACCCAATGTGGCTGAGTTGTCCTCACCAAATGGTGAGGAATGGGTCGTAACAGTTAGTGCTGTTTGAGGCAGAGAGTGAATGTGGAGGCTGCCTCACCCATTGGCCCTGCGAGTGGACTGGCAGGTGTTCATTCATCAGGGTCCAGACAGGCCCAAGTGGAGAGAAGTTTTCTAGTTAATCAGGACCTCCAACGTCAAATGCGTTATGGAGCTCCTTAGGGAAATAGCATCCAGGACTGGAAATGAATCCTATGTGTACTGAATATGTCTGCCATGGAGCCTCATCTGAGATGTGGAAAATATCCTGCCTGTGGCCACGAAACACACAGGGTGTGGCTGTCTACAAGTTGTGGCTGATGTTGGTGCCAATGATACCCATTGTTTGGGTTCTGAGGCCATCTTCAGTTTATATTGAGAGGTAGCACAAATGGCGAAGATCCCCTGTGTCACACATGAGTGCATGTAGCACATACAGTTTGTATCAGAATTCCCAGAATTGATTCAAGTCCTTTGGTTTGGCGTGAGTGGAGGGTCTCAACCAAAGGCTTCATCGATTCTCTGACTGCCCAAACTGCAGACTGTTGGAAATGCGTTCTGAGGTGGAGAATTGTAGGAATACTTGATGGGTCAGTGGTGCACTACACAAAGCAAGCGTTTCTTAGGCTAGGCAGTTGTTTGAGATCCTCTGATGAATGCACGCTAGTCAGACTGCATACAAAGTGAAGACCATACTACCATCAACATGTTAACAGTAAATTCTTGATGTAGTTGTAGTTCCTGAATGTAATGCCCTCCAAGAAAGTTGTCATGATCAAAATACTCTTGGACCAAAGCTGACTGAAACCTTGAGCAGAAACCCTTGAAATATTTAGCAAGCCATGGAATGTACACTGAAGAGACAGATGACACACCTCTGGGATGGTAGCGTCAGAAGAGTGGAAGGGAGACAAAGGACAAGAATGAATATGGATGAAATTTGTGCAATAAATTAAAGCGCATGCTATTGGTGGTAACCCCCAAACAGTAGTGAAAGTAGGATTCTCAGACTCAATAGTATTCTTATATTGCCAACATATAACTATACTTAAAATACTTTTTGCCACAAATAAGTAGGCAGTTATGCAAACATTCATTTTCATTCCATATGTTTTGTGGGTTAGCTATGACTGTTGGACACCATCACAAGAGAAGGTACTTGTATAGTTTACAATGTGGTAATGGCAGGTACATCACACCTATCCATTTGTACCATTCAGTTCTAATGTATCTTACTGTTTTCATATAATTTAAAGCATAAAGTAATGACTAACTGCATAGCAGAAGTGCTGAGTCATTGAAAGGCACATCAACTTTGCTAGCTTTCCCACAGATACTGCTTCAGACTATGGTCTCATTTTACAGGCTGACTACATTGTGGCAGCACTGTGGAGAAGCAGACTAAACAGTTTCACATGACCAGTAATTATGGGATCCATTTCCATTCTTGCAAATGAATTGATTTTTTTCAAGAGCCATCATACAGGATCACAAAATCATCCAAGAAGATTTTTGCACCAACTAGGTATGTCTGTAGTTTTGCACGTATTTCCTGTGACTTTTCTTACAAACTGGAATGACCTTCGCCTGTTTATATACATGTGCAAACCACTGTCCCATAAATGAACAATTCGGATGGCAGAGAGGTCTCAGTTCAGCACCGTTTTTTGTGTAACTGAATCTGCTAACTACACTTTATGGTCATGTGACCTCTGGTGTGTTCATCATCTACTTTTGGAGTGCATTCCATATGGAATTATATGGATTATAACTCTGGACTTTACTGCTAAATGCTTCTGCCTTTTTCTAGTACTTGGTGGCTCAATGGGTAATTGTGGTACTACATATCCAAAGGTCCTTGATCACTGAACGACAGGTAGTTTGTAACTAGTTGGGTAAATCAGTTCAGAGGTGGAAAGAGGGTAACAGCAAATGGTAGTCAGCAGGACGGTGTGCAATGGAGAACTCCAGTGTTCAAAACCTCCAGGCTGATGACAGCTTCACCTCTAGTTTAATTTTATGTTTACCTTTCTTTCATGTATTCTCTTCTTGACACAAGCACATGACCGATCCTTGGCTCTGTCAGATACGCCAGTTAACAACTTATTAGCCTTACAAACGGGCTTTCCAAACTTATAAAGCTTGAGAATGCATTTCACATGGAATCTGCAGCTTGCTTATCTTCTTTCTGGCTGCTGTGGATGTACATTTGCATTAAAACTGTGCAAGCCACTAAACGGTGCATCGTGGATGGCATCTATTACCACAACAACAACAACAACAACAACAACAACAACTACTACTACTACTACTAGGCAATTCTATGGTGTTCTATATGTAGTGTCCCTTACAACTGAACCACAGTTTTCCCAATACAAAAAAAGTTGATCATTCCCCATCCTACTACCATCCTTATGTGCTTGTTCCACTTCATATCACTTTGCAATGTTCTGGTTCAAATGGCTCTGAGCACTATGAGACTTAGCTTCTGAGGTCATCAGTCCCCTAGAACTTAGAACTACTTAAACCTAACTAACCTAAGGACATCACACACATCCATGCCCAAGGCGGGATTAGAACCTGCGACCGTAGCGGACGCACGGTTCCAGACTGTAGCACCTAGAACCGCTCGGCCAATCCGGCCGGCCCCTGCAATGTTATACCTAAACATTTTATTGACCAGACTGTCTATCTGTAGAGTACTGATGTTGTATTCTAACATTATGGGATTGTTTTTCCTACTCATCTGCATTTACTTGAATATTTCTACACCTGGGTTTTGATTTGCCCCGCAAAATCTGGTCTACCCTTAACAGGATCAGGACGAGCCACGGCCGTTGTGCGGACTCCTTGCACAAATGGAGCATAGTGCCATCACCACAGTGCGACTGCTGCGCTGACAGGCAGACAATTCACCATATCGTGGCAGAATGCCCTCTGAGGGCCTACCCTGGGCCAACAAGGGACTTCATGGATGCGACTAACAGTGCAATCGATTATATTTCTAACCTAGATGTTTGTTTGTGATATTGTAACTGTTTTGTGTGTCATGTACTTTTAGATTTTTCATACGTGATTTGTACATTGCCATACGCTAAATAAATAAATAAATAAAATAAATCTACACCTGCCATTCATCACACCAAATAAAAAGTTTGTCCAAGTCATTTTGTATCCTCATAGTCACTCAGTGATGACCCTTCCCAACACACAATGCCATTAACAAACAGACACAGATTGCTGCTCATCAGATCATTTCATATATAGATATGGCACCATTCTCTGTGGCACTATTGATGATACTCTTGGCTCTGAGAAAACAGTCGCTGTTGAGATCAAAGTACTGGCCTCTGTTACTTGAGAGGTCTTTGCGCCATTCATATATCGGGGAACCTATTCCATATGCTCATACCTCTATTTAACGTATGCAGTGGTGCACTGTTCAAATGCTATCCGGAAATATAGGAATGTGGAATCTAGTCTGTTTCCCATCATCCATGGTTCACAGTATGTAATTTTACAGAGGACCAAGATGAGTATTGCACAAAATCAATGCTGATTTGTGGATAGAAACTTTTCTGTCTTAAAGAAATTAATTACATTTGAACTGAGGATATGTTCAGGAACTCTGGAGCAAATAAGCATTATGATATTGTTCTGTAATTTTGCAAGTACGTTCTTTCACCATTCTTATATACAGAAGCCACCTGAACTTTTTCCCAGCTGCCTGGGTCTTTGCACTAGGTGAGAGATTTGCAATAAATGCAAGCTAAGTACGAGGCCAATGCTGTAGAGTACTCTCTGGACAAATGATTTGTGATTCTGTTTGGACATGGCAACTATTATGTTTTCAACTCTTCCAGTTGTTTCTCTACTCCAGGGATCCTATTACTATGTTCCCAATACAGGAGTCTGTGTGACAGTGAAAGAACAATATGTTTGTATGATCCTCCTGCACAAACTTGAAAACTCAATACAGAGAGGGGTTAGTGATCATCATCTGCTTTCCTCCAAGGCCACACCAGATTGGTCAGTGACTGCCTGGATAGAAGTCTTTGACCAGAAATGTCTCATGTTCTCTGTAAAATCTGTTGCTCACGTATGATGGTGGTAGTTGTATGCTTCACGCATAGATCTTTTTACAGACAGAAGAATTTCCATTAGCACTTGCCTGTCACCACTGTGCATACTTTTTTGAACCGAGTGAACAACAGTCTGCTTCCTCAGTGTTTTCCGAATTCTAACATGAAACCACAGTGGGTCTTTTCTGTCTGTAATCCAGTTACTCACCACATACTTATTCAGTGTGTGATTTACAGTCCATTTAGTGTTTGCCCATCTTCCTCTATGTAAATCATATTGGAAGTAAATGACATTCTCATTGTTTAAATGGGATGCTAACAACTACTTACCTGCTCTTTCTAGCAAATCTATTCACCTAGCCTTCTTAAAGGATTCATTAACTTCATTTACCATCCAGAATGAGATTTTCACTCTGCAGCAGAGTGTGTGCTGATATAAAACTTCATGTTAGATTAAAACTGTGTGCCGGACCAAGACTCGAACTCAGGACCTTTGCCTTTCGCGGGCAAGTGCTCTGCCATCTGAATTACCCAAGCACCACTCACGCCCCCTCCTCACAGCTTTACTTCTGCCAGTACTTCGTCTCCTACCTTCCAAACTTTACAGAAGCTCTCCTGCGAACCTTGCAGAAGTAAAGCTACGAGGACGGGGTGTGAGTCGTGCTTGGGTAGCTCAGATGGTAGAGCAATTGCCGTGAAAGGCAAAGGTCCTGAGTTCGAGTCTCAGTCCAGCACACAGTTTTAATCTGCCAAGAAGTTTCATTTACCATTGTTGCTGTGCTGGCATCATGGCCACTAGCCCCTCTCTCTACTAATACCATCTGTAAGGACAAGCCTGTTTATAGTTGCAGTGTTTCAACTATTTCAATTTTGTATGGGCTGTTAAACTAGCACCTTACGACAGCTTTCAGGAAACTGTTCAAAAGCACTTCACAAGACTGCCTGTCCATACCACTTGCAATGTATGCACAGACATCTTAGTCTCTACTCAGTAGGTTAGGATCACCTACTTTTTCTGCACTACTTTGTGTAGATTTTTCTTGAATGATTCTGTAACTGTCACAGCAGTATCACATGGCGAATAAAAACATCCAATGCTGGAGTTCACATACACGGAACCATTAAGGGAACTACTCATTAAAACAGGAAATCACAGCTTGAGTCTTGGGACTTGGTACCAATTTTCATATGACTTCATCAATGCTATCTCATTTAATTTTTATTTGTGCTTATAACGTAAAGAAGCAATTCTACAAACACAAGCTAAACTACTTCACCTGCTCAAAGATAATGTTTAAATCCATATGGGTAAAGTGTAACAAAATATTCTATTTTACCTGTTTCCTCGTTTCCAACCTGGAGCATACTGTAATACTGTAACACTGTCATCTTTACCCTAAAGTAAAAACAGGACTGCTAAAGTGGATACACACACAATTGATTACCATCTCATTATTTTCACCACAGCTCAGCAAGATTACTTCCATGTAGTCATATAAATTCTAAAATTACCTTTTTATTCACACCCTTCTCCAACTCTTCTTTTACATTCATGCTGCATGGGTAAACTTGGGCCTGTGGCAAAAATAACAAACTGTAATAAGTATTTTTAAGCAGTCACAGTCCTCCCATACTATATAAAATGTATCACACAGATAAACCCCAACCGTCACACTACTTTATATCTAAATAGTAGTTGGCGAAGAGTTCTCGGGCTTCCAGCCAGGTGGCGGTGTCTTCAAACTGAGACGTTTTGACGAGTGACATATTCATCATCTTCTGGCACTTCTCCAGAAGATGATGAGTATGTCACTCGTCGAAACGTCGCAGTTTGAAGACACCGCCACCCGGCTGGAAGCCCGAGAACTCTTCGCCAGCTGTATATGCCGGGAAAGCATACATTCACATTTAAATAGTAGTTATTGTTAAGTGTTCTCTTTTGAGTTCAAAATTCTCAGTGATGAGTTCACTATGGTATAGTTCACTGGGAGGCAGCAAAATACTGTAAGACTGATTAATAACAATGCCTTTGAAAATTCATTATGATCTTTCATTTCAGCCTTCTCCCTATGCTATTGTTTTCAATCATATTTTCTAGCTTGATTATCTACATATACATATAATGGTAGTGTAATCAAGTAAAATAACACAGCTACTACCTGAAACAATGACTTCAATGTTGTTCATAAAATCGATGTTGTTCATATCAAATTACAATGCAGTTTACACCAACTGTGTGGGGGAGCAGAAACTGGACTGTCAAGTACCACATCACTCATACTACTTTTATGACCAGAATCATAAAATGTCTAGAACAGTTACATCAAAACCTTGTTGCACTGAATGCTTATTTATGATAAAATTATTAAACACACACACCCTACCTTGGCACATTCCTTAATACTATTCTAACTTCATGAATTCCTTTTGTTGGGACAAGCATGTTTCTAACAGTACAAAAAGAGAGAGTAAGCTACAGGCTACACCAGTCCTATTCTGTGGATCTGAACTACGGGTTTACTTGCTGATCTCAAAAGAAGACAAAGTTCTGGAAAGATTATTTATGGAACAGCACCAGCATATCAAGACTGAAAAACCCATAATGTCAAAGGAAGTGCTGGAATGAGAACAAATGAAACAGTAATAGCATAGGAAGAAAATCATTAAACTGATATTGGGATCTGTTGAGGATGTTAGATAATTAGCAGCCAAAGAATAATTTTTTATTGGAAATCATCTTACTGATAGAAACAAAGAAGACTACTTAACTTTCAGAAAGAGCATATCGACAAAATAATGAAGCAAAATGGTGTACGCAAAGAAGATGCCTTGAAGAGAGATGCTGGGCAGAAGATAGAAAGAAAACAGCAACATGTTATTAATTGACCTTTGTATTAATTAACTGCCTACAATAATACTAATATACTAGTACAAATAATGATGATTATGATTTTATTATTATTACTATCTGAGGCATGGCGGGCTACCTCTTTGAATTCCCATCCTGCACCTGGTGATGTCACTTCTTTGGCTTGGAGCTCGTGGTGCCATGGGGCACGATAGAGCCACACAGGGTACGTCGGCAGTATTTGCCATTCAGACAAAATTGACAGAATGGAGTGACTAGTAGCCCTTCAAAAGTTCTGTCAAGTTAATAATTGCAGGCACAGGTGTTAACATAAGACACTACATTGGTGTGGTCTTGGCTATCTGTATTTGCTATTTTTTGTTCTCTGTGGAAGTCACATTATGCAACAAGCTTTCTCATCTGAAAAACTGCTCGATTTCAGTTGTGTTGCATGACTTAGTACCTTGTGGCATTGCCTTGGAAGGGGTTAGGGTAGTGTCTAGCAACTAGACAAGCTTGTTATTGCTATTCTATTCCCCATGTTCAGCAGTGGATTCGATGATTTGGTAATCCTGAATACTGTTTTAAGTGTGACCATGTTTAGCCTTAGACCGAGTTTTTGATGAGAATCATCTGACGAATTGATCTACCCAACTATCGTGGCCGTGCAGTTGTATTAAGTGAGAATGACAGTGGAATTTAGATGCTCCTTAGTCTGCTCCAGTTTTCTACTGTTGTGGCACACTTTGATTGTTTTGGACTTGGACTCAGGGCATGCTTATCAAGCTATGGCTCTTAACATTGCCTCTGTACATCAGCCTCTTGGAATTCACCACTGCCAGCTACCGATGGGCTGCCTTCACTCAAGTTACGTAAATCACTATTCGAAATTTGTACTAAAATTTTGTACATTTTGATTTTTTGGGGGGTTCGTTGGGTCGAGTGCCTTTGTTGTACATACTGTCGAGCACTGTTAGAATGGTCACATGCTGATCATCTCTATGTGAATCACACGTCACATTCAGATGTCATCCAGACTTGTGAAAATATAGGCTGTTGGTAAGTAACAGGCACATTTGATGCTCACAGACTGTAACAAGCAAAATGTGTAAAACCATCAAGTGTTACTGAGCACTGAATGTTTTTTGTGTTCGTTCACTGGCCATTTGTGAGGTGGTGAGTGAAAGAAATTTATTCCACCTCAGGGCGAGTTACTGATTACCAGATTTAATTGTTCAAGTGTTTGTTATTTTAAAGTTGTCATGGAGTGACCTTTTCTCACCTGTTATTTATTTACTGCTACAAGTTGGTTCTGACTACTAATTACTGGTTTTCCTTTTTAAAGGGTGTTCTTGAGCTGCTATGCATGCACATTCACATACTGAATCACTTAGGGATTTTCTACAGTATGCCTTAGAATTTTTACTGTGTCTGAAGCCAGTTATATCGATCTGTGCATGCTCATTCTCTTGTTAATTACTTAACTGCTCACTGGTGCAAGATTTAAAGAGACTTGCTCTGTCTGTCTGCCTGAAGGTAGCTCTAGAACTCAGTGCACCTGTTTACTTTATTAAATTATCTAGATGCACTTGGAGGTGTATTTTAAGAATTTCCTTTTTCTAGGAGTCCCGAGGCAGCTATAAATTGCTCTGTCTTCCAGTATAGCTATTCAGTTTTAACCTTTGAGATGAGTTAGGCTTCTGTGTTGTCTTAAAGAGACATCTGTTTCCAGATAATTATTTGTTCATTTGTTGAAGCATTTGCTCATTTGCGGTTTCTGAAGATGGAAATTTTGAATCTAAAATCTAAGAACTGGTGTCAGACACAGCTTTAGTCGTTAACTATTGCCTTATTTAAATTGTCACTAAACTAAGGTGTGTAATGTCTTAAATTTGAAGGTTCTGAGTGTTGTTTGTAATCCTGCTAATGTATCTGACTTTAGTTATTTTTCTTAAATAAAAACATTTTAATAAACAATGGAGACTGATGTGAACCCCAATCCATCCAGTCCTTCCACTTAATTTCCCCTTTTCCTGCTGGATGTTTGGTTGGAAACAGAGGATGGTTATTTTCCTGGAAGTAAAGGGGGAAGGTGTCATACTGTCATTCACCATGAGGTGTGTGTGTGCAGGTATCCACTGCTGAACATGGGGTCCCACAACTGTCCCAGTTTGTCCTCACTGAAAAATCAACAGTTTATCTACGAATTAAAAGTTTGTCAGCTTCCATGTAAGGGCAGTGTTGCCAAACTTGTGGACCACCCCTTGGTGATTAGTACCAACTGCACCATGGAGGTATATGTTGCACTAGCTGCCTGAGCTCTGGCCATGACAATCTTGTGTCAGAATGTACTGTGTTTAGAAAGTAATCAGCACCATCATAAGCAAATACTTAAAATTCAGGCACAATTGATCCATTGGGATAATCACTTGTGCGGTATTGCACAATGTAATCTCTATTCTGAGCAGATTACATTAGCTCTGCAGTTACAGGGACAGCTGCCTTGATTTAGACAAATTAGGAGCAATAGGTGGTGAACAAGATTCTCCCACCAACACATAACTGCTGGAAGTAGTAGGAATGCTACGGAGACCTTTAAGGACCTCAGGAGAATTCATTTGGGAAATTACCGTACCAAATAATGTTACTGCTGCAAGCTATAATGGAACTTTCAATGTAGAATTTAAAGACAGGTAAAATCCATCATATGGATCATGGTCAAATTTATGTTTCATGCTGACACTTTGGCCATCACTGACAATGTTGTTGTTCAGATGCTGTACCCCCTGTGTTAAGCCACGTTTTCAATCAAATTTTACATGAAAGTGCAACATCAAGGGAGTTGTAAAAATCAATTGTTGGCCTGAAATTGTCACCTCGTATTAAGAGGCTACTCAGGCATAAACATTTTTGGCTATTGCAGTTTCCTCATGAACCTTTCCCTAGGTTCATAGATGAATGCATATGACCATTCCATACCTGGAATTGCAAGTCACAGAGATACAAATACTCAATAATATATTACAGAAAATGCGGCCACAGGACTGTTCATGGATTACCTTTAGTAATAAATGCACATCTTTTACTGAATTAGAGGCTTTGGTGTCCGCTATTGAAGTCTGAGTTTCGCAGACCAGCAGTGATGGGGGTTTAAGTGTCATTATCAGGATGGGGATCGAGATTCCAAGCAATTTAAAAGGGGACCACCCATAAGGAAAAAGTGTAGGATGTGTTTCCAGTGTAACAAAGAGGGGCATTTTGTATGGCGATGTCTGGTTACATGGAAGGAGAATCAAACAGCCGACATCACACAGAATGGCAGAGGCACGGTAGTGTTCTACTGCCTAAGGGCTGGATCTGTGCCAAGTCCGAGGTACGGGAACCCCTGCCTTGTCTTTGGGTACAACTTAACCAGGAACGAATATGTGCCCTCCTCAACTCTGGTAGTTCAGTTTCTCATTTAGATTATCTGTGGCATTTGAAGTTCCGTCATACCTGTGAATTGCCTTGTTTGCATCTGTCCTCCCAATGTTGAGCTCTCACTGGGCACATGTTGCCTCTGGTTGGCAAAACTGAGTATTGGAAAATTTTCTTGGCATGTGGAGTGGATAGTAACTAAAAATCTTTCAGTTAATTTTGCAGTGTGTTTTTATAAGTGGTAGTGAGTTTGTGCTAGTTTGTCAAGGCAGGGTTGTTTATTTTAAATTTAACCCAGCTGAAACATTCACATTGTGCTCCTGTCAGGTTGCCACAGGAATTCATAGTGTGTTACCGCAATGTTTGCCATTTCAGCTCAGTCACCTTCATCCAGTACAGGTGATGCTGGTACTGGAAGTTTTTGATCGGTTACTGCAGATGGTAACTAACAGATTGGACATCACCGATAAAATCCAGTACAATATTTGCCTTAAAAATGACATTCCAGAGAGGTTTTCTCCATCAAAGATGAAATGTATATGTGTTTTGATTAATAATGTGTTGTTCAATGGGGTCATAAGGCCCTCAACTTCAGCCTATGCTTCTACCATATTCTCAGTACCTATGGGCAGCAGTGGGGTGTTTCATCCTGTTGTGGGTTATCGTGCAGTTAATGAAAACGTAGTTTTGGAATCTGTGCCACTTCCCAATCTGCATAATTCTTTTATGGTTCAGTCAGGCTCAGTATTTTGCTGTCCTGGATCTCAATCTCGCATATTATCAGATCATGTTAACAGAGGATTCCAAGTATATTACTGCCTGCTGTACAGATTGGAGCCTCCACAATTTTAACAGGGTGCCCTATGGTTTGTCAACAGGAGTTACCATTATGTCTTGCCTTCTAGATTGCGTTATGGGTGATTTCACATTCAAGTGTGTGTCTAATTACCTAGATGGCATGGTTGTTTACAGTTCTAGTCTGTCTGAACACCTGCGATATCTAGAGGCAGTTCTGGTTTACCAGAGGGAGGTGGGACTTACTGTGAAACCATCTAAAATGACACTGGCACATAGGTTTCATCCTTGGGACATTTTAGTTTCACTGATTGGATTGAAATTGACCAGGAGCATACTAGTGATTTGCGAAAATTTCTAGTTCCTAGAAATAAGAAAGGTGTGGCACGGTTCATAGGCATGACAAATTTGTTTTCGAAAGTCTGTGCCGAATTTTATTAAATTAGTGGGGTGCCTTAACGATTTAAGAAATTTCATATGGGATGAAAGTCATCCAGAATCTTCTGAAGCCATTAAGGTGGTGCTTAGTAACCCACTAGTATTAGACAAACCCAATTTTGAGGTCATGTTCTTCTTGCAGACAGACACCTAATTCTTCTGGAGTAGAAACTGGTAGCTGTCCTCCTGCAGGAACAGAATGGCAGGGGTGTTGTATGTTGATGCCCTATAGCAATGCACCGGATCACTTTCACCTGCGGAGATGAAATATCCTATGTATGAATGGGAAGCCTTGGCGGTTATGTTTGCCCTTAAGAAATTCAGATTTTATTTTGAACACGAGGAATTTTGTTTAGAGACTGACAATCAAGCTCTTAGTTAGGTTTTGGCTCATAATTTCCATAATACCCTCTTAGGCATTTATAAAACTGTTGTCAAGATCAGACAACACATCACCTGGTCCTCCCAGTATAAGCAAGCCTGGAGGTTGGTGGGGTCAAGATCACTCAACATGTCACCTGGTCCTCCCTGAATAAGGCTGTCCAGAGGTTGGTGGAGGAGTGAGAGAGCCGTAAGGGAGCTGAGCCCAACCTGAATTCGCTCAAGGGGCTTTTAGAGTCTACCTGTTAGGAATGCCTGATGGATTAACTTTGTATGGATTATATAGGTCCACTTCCTCATGTGTGTATGTATGTGTGTGTGTGTGTGTGTGTGTGTGTGTGTGTGTGTGTATTAGGCACCTACTAGTTATCATGGATGACTTTTCTCGTTTTTTTGACACATTCCGAGCAGAGAAATGACATTCCTGGCAGCTGGCCAGCATTTGTTATGAATTTTTTCTGTTTCAGGCAACTGAGGATGCTTGATAGCTTCTGTTTCCCAGCTATTTGCGAGGTTCTGCTTTGACAATGAAATTAACTTTGCTGACCAGGTGAACTGCAAGTTGAAGGCTGTGCTTATCTTTCACAACAAGGCTCACACAATGTGGCTCAATTTTATATTGAACACTGCACAACCCAAGTCTGAAAGTATTTACATTGAGTGTATCCATGTATGGAAGTGAAACATGGACGATAAATAGTTTAGACGAGAGGAGAACAGAAGCTTTCGAAACGTGGTGCTACAGAAGAATGTTGAAGATTAGATGGGTAGATTATGTGACTAACCAGGAGATACTGAATAGAATTGGGGAGAAGAGGAATTTGTGGCACAACTTAACTACAGAGTGGCGTACGAAATGTGTTACCAATTGTTTGTTTTACAATTTAAGACGCATATTAGATACTCTGCTGGGATCTCTACAGCAGTACCAGCAGAGCTTGGAAAAACAAATGAGTTACGAAATGACATGTAATTCACGATACAGCCACTAGGAGACTAGCAATGACTGACAATGGAAGACTGATGACACAGCAACGATCGGCAATTGTGTTACTTTTTCATGAAACTAAAAGCCTTGTTGTGACTCAGAGGCATTTTCGACAACAGTTTAACACACGATGGGTCCCTTGGACGAAGACCATTCACGGGTTGTACGATAAATTTGTACAGGAAGGAACAGTATTGGATCCAAAGCGACCTCGGCCTAAGCCTGTTTGTTCGCCGGAGAATATTGAAGCAGTACGAGTTGCTGTACAGAGAAGTCCCGGGAAATTGTGTGGAAAGGCAGCAGTGCAACTGGGAATATCCAATCGCTCCATTCAATGCATTCTTAAAAGTGACCTCCACTTGTACCCATACAAGATGACCTGTGCACAGAAGCTCACTGAAGAACACAAGCAGCAGAGACTAGTGTTTGCTCAGTGGGTGGAGGATAGGGAAGAAACTCTCAACAATGTTTGGTTTTCAGATGAGGCGCATTTTCATTTAGATGGTGTGGTTAACAAATAAAATGTACGCTTTTGGGCCACTGAAAACCCACAAGTGCTTCATGAATGACATTATGCTCCGAGGATTACAGCGTGGGCAGCAATTTCCAGTCACAGACTTACTGGACCCTTTTTCTTTCAAGAAACTGAACAGTGAACATTATTTGAGCATGCTTCGCAATAGATTCATTCCACACCTTCTTGCTACTGCCTTGCCCTCCAACACACAGTGATTCATGCAAGATGGAGCAAGGCCACATACTGCAAACACTGTGTTGGAGTTTTTACATGAGCATTTCGACATGCAGATCATTTCACTCAGGTTGCCAGGTCGCTTCAATGACGGACAAAATTGGCCCCCCAATAGTCCAGACCTCAATCCATGTGACTCTTTTCGTTGGGGGTACATAAAGGAAAAAAATTTCCTGAAACGTCCACGTGATTTAATGGAGCTCAGAAGACTTATTCTTTAAGCTTGCAGTGAAATTATGGAAGACATGTGCCGTAGGGTACTCACTAACTTCAGTGTTCGTTTGAAGGAAGTTAGGAAACGAAATGGTGGACATACTGAGCATGTACTGAGTTAGATCAAATCTCCATGGACAGCTCTTCATTGTAGTATATGTTCCTTTCAGATTGTATTGACAATAAAGTTTATATTCAAAATCAAAATGGTAACAAATTTCGTGCGCCACCCTATAGAAGAAGGGACTGGTTGGTAGGACAGGTTCTGAGCCATCAAGGGATCATCGACTTAGTATTGGAGGGAAGGGTAGAGGGTGAAAATCATAGAGGAAGACCAAGGCATGAATACACTAAACAGATTCAGGAGGATGTCGGTTGCAGTAGTTACTCGGGGATGAAGAAGCTTGCACAGCATAGAGTAGCATGGAGAGCTGCATCAATCCAGTCTCGGCACTGAAGAGCACAACAACAACAGAAGGGGTGGATGTGCTTTGCAACCAGTTTACAATACTTCTTTTGTGTCACAGTGCCTCACACAAGCTCCACTGGACCCACGGGTGCCCACGTGGTTGTTTCCCCGAGTATAATGGAGGCTCCGACAGTACAGGAGTCAAGGGGCTGTTCCCCTTGCGGGTGACGGAAATGCGCCCTCCCAAAGGCATGATGAAGGTATCAGGATTTATCAGACCACACAGTGCTCTGCCATTGTGTCAACATCCAGCGCCAATAGTTACATACCTATTTCAGTTGTTGTCGATGTCATGGCGTGGGTCATCAGCTGCATAGACTCATCATTAGGAGTATTTGGATTATTGTGCATCCAGACACAATTGTACTCTGCCCAGCATTAATGTCTGATGTTAGTTACACCACAGTTTGTTGCCTGTCTTGTTTTAACAGTCTGCCCAGCCTATGATGTCTACCATCTGTCATGAGGAGTACTTGCCCAACCCCATAACGACTGGCCATGGTCTCACCTTTGTTTTGCCATGTGTTGAAGACAACTGCCACAGTACTTCTTCAACACCCGGCAATCTGTGCAGCTTCCAAAATGCTCATACCGAGCTTTCAGGCCATCAAAATCTGCTCTCGGTCAAACTCAGATTGTGTGCATTCCCTATTTTACAACAAGACAAGATGCTCACTGATACTCCATGCAACGTGCGTGTATCTGACTAGAAGACAAGGTGAGATGCTATTGCCTGGATGAGTTTATACTGATAGTAGATCAGTGATCATAATGTTTTGGCTGCTGTGTATATGGATTTAGTATTATGACTTCCAACTGGATGCTGGGCAATGCCAAGGGAACCATTCTGCAACATTTGAGGCAATTGTAAAATGCATCAATTTATTACGAGGGTGTACCAGAAAATAATGCCTCCAAAATTTTGATTCTGTTCTTAATATCAGTTGTCATGCATATTACACTGTTGATGTGGAAATACGGAAGCGTCCGATCCCACTCATCTGCTTTGACCCATGACGTTACAAATATGGCGGACACGACCATAAACCACGATTCCAATATGGCGCATATAAAATCAGTACGTACACATTACAAGCATGAAAATACATCAAAAAACAAACACACACACTTTCCACAAATAGCCTAATGACACTAACGGGACAAGCGCACGAAATGGGGTGTTTTTGGGTGGGGGCAAACTAAATATAAACAAATTTAGACACACACCCACATACAAAACCACACAAAATGACAAAACAAACCGACATCACAAAACTCCCAAAAAAAAAATCCTCCTCATCTGGAATCAGACACTTCCCTTGGCCTATATTGCTCAACTGTCAATTTTATCCATCGTATCCATTCCTGAACAAAAAAACAACCGATTAATTTTACTTAAATTACCACACGATGTACAGCGAACAACACTAAATTAACCTTCGCACAAAATCGTTAACTCACTGAAACGAATTCCACTAGAAACACAGCCGACACTCGAACAATTCTGGATAATGAGCAAAAGCAACCTGAGCCCATTATACCACACAAACGAAAACCCTGAACGTACCACCCGAGAGCACAACAAACCACAACACGACGACATTTACAAACACGCCACACTCACAAACCAAACTCCGCACTGTCATGACGTCACACACGACAACACCCTTACGTCACGGGTCAAAGCTGACATGTGGGATCAGACGCTTCTGTCGACACGTTGATGTTACCACTTTGCTGACACAATATGCAGCACCCTCCTGCTGAAGAGTTCTGAACTGCAGGGTGTAACGTGTGTGTGTGTGTGTGTGTGTGTGTGTGTGTGTGTGTGTGTTATTTAACTGTGTCAGCACGTGAGAAAACCCTCAGACAACAGAGCACCAATTAAAATAGTTCATCCACATGTGGAGCACCCTCTCCTTCAGCATGACAATGCCAGACCATACACAACTTTTTTTTTGCACCTGCAACAGTCTGACACCTTTGATTCATTATTATTGATCATCCTCAATACTGGCCCAGTTTGAGCCAATGAATTTTCAACTACAAAATTGTTGAGGCTTTCGTGGCCACTTGTTGACAAACTGCCTATTGGCTTCTGTCTCGGGTTCTTCGGCCGACGTTCATCTAATGATTTTTCTGACGTTTCGCCAGCACGAGTGGCTGGCATTGTCAAAGCTTCACCCTCCATTGCCGGTGGTGAACTGGAGCCGAGCTCGCGGGCGCAGACTATATGTACCTGGCGCGCCAACGTCCGAGGGCTTCTCCGCGGTCATTTCCGGTGCGGTTCTCCTCTTGCTACCTGCGACGGTCGTTCGCTGCAGTACGGGAAGCCAGGATCCGTTGACCTTAAGGCTTTCCTCTTTCTTGTTCTAACTGTTCGCGTGTTTTTGTATTTCTACAGCTTCTCTGAACAAGCGCGTGTGATAGTGGTTCTCTACAGCCAGAACTTCCGTGTCGGCGAATTTTATTACGTGGTCGGTCTCATTCAGTGCGTGTTCTGCCACGACCGATTTCTCCACCTGCCCCAACCTGCAATGTCGCTTATGCTCCTTGATCCTGGTGTTAATGGATCGTCCAGTCATCCCGACATAAACTTTTCCGCATGTGCATGGTATGCGGTATATTCCCGACATTGAAAGTGGGTCTCTTTTCTCCTTCGCCGATCTAAGACACTCTTTGATCTTCCTTGTCGGTTTGAAGATCGTCTTTACGCCATGTTTGCGCAATATACGGCCGATTCTGTCCGTCACTCTGGGAATGTATGGCAGAAAGGCCGTACCCGACATTTCTTTTTCTGGTTCCTTACTTCGCCGAGTGTTTGGCTCAGTTACACTTCTAATATAATTTGTGGAGTACCCATTGCTCCTCAGGACTGTTTCCAGGTGTTGCATTTCTCGTTTGAGGTGTTGCGGCTCACATATTCGTCCTGCTCTCGTTACGAGCGTACTAATCATGCCCCTTTTCTGGCTCGGGTGGTGGTTTGACAGTTTGTGCAGGTATCGGTCCGTGTGAGTCGGTTTTCGATACACGCTGTGTCCCAGGTTTTCGCCGTCCCTTGTGACCAGCACATCTAGAAATGGCAGTTTCTTGTCCTTTTCTACTTCCATGGTAAATGTTATGTTGGCATGGAGGCTGTTCAAGTGTCTTAGGAAGTCACCGAGCTGTTCTTCACCATGGCTCCACACCACGAAAGTATCATCGACGTACCTGTACCACACCTTAGGTTTGCAAGTGGCCGAGTCCAGTGCCTGTGCTTCGAATTGTTCCATGAAGAAGTTGGCCACCACTGGACTGAGAGGACTACCCATGGCGACGCCTTCCAGCTGTTCGTAGAAGTCGCCATTCCACGTGAAATAGCTCGTGGTGAGACATGCATGGAAGAGCTTTCTGATGTCTAGCGGGAAAATGGAACCGATGTGCTCCAGAGCGTCACTGAGTGGCACTTTCGTAAATAACGAAACAACATCAAAACAACGAGAGCAGGACGAATATGTGAGCCGCAACACCTCAAACGAGAAATGCAACACCTGGAAACAGTCCTGAGGAGCAATGGGTACTCCACAAATTATATTAGAAGTGTAACTGAGCCAAACACTCGGCGAAGTAAGGAACCAGAAAAAGAAATGTCGGGTACGGCCTTTCTGCCATACATTCCCAGAGTGACGGACAGAATCGGCCGTATATTGCGCAAACATGGCGTAAAGACGATCTTCAAACCGACAAGGAAGATCAAAGAGTGTCTTAGATCGGCGAAGGAGAAAAGAGACCCACTTTCAATGTCGGGAATATACCGCATACCATGCACATGCGGAAAAGTTTATGTCGGGATGACTGGACGATCCATTAACACCAGGATCAAGGAGCATAAGCGACATTGCAGGTTGGGGCAGGTTGAATTTTCAACTGTTTGCAAAACCTAAAGAACACCTTCAGGAACTCAAGTTTGATAGTGATGAATTAGTGTGAGCGTAGGTGAGGCTGTGGGTCTGCCAATGAAGTCAAGCATTCTACAGTGACGACACCAACAACCTGGTGTCTCACTGGGAGAAAGGTGTTCAGTGCCACAGTGACTGTGTTTGAAATAAATATAAAAACATGAAGAATAAATACATTAAATGTTAAGATTCTTTTAATTAAAATGCTTCAGTAATTTCCGAATAAAAATTTTGTGTCATTACTTTCCCGCATGTGCTCATGCCCAAAATATATACCAATTAAAAATTAACATTTAATTGATTTGGCAAAGAAGGTGGCTTTCAATTAATATAATGTCTACATGCATCTCTTAAGGTCATAGGAAGTTCAGTCCCACTAACACAGCACACAATGTAAGAGAAGTCTTCTTGTACGTAAAAGTTACATTCTAGGCACCATTTGGATTGTTTGGTAAACATTGGGCTGTGCTACTGGTCAATTTGTTACCACATCGGTTACTTAGCTTTCATATATCTAGGCTTGGTCAGCTCACAGCCACACTGCCACCTTCGAACATAGGCTAGGCCTTGAGATGCACTATAAATCAGACTCCCACCACAACCAATATTTAAAGGGGGAGTGGGTCTAGCACCACATTTTAACCTTGTAGCCTTTGAATAGTTCTCCAGTTTAGGTCCAAGGTCAATGACTCTTCAAATTGCTTTTCATTTACATGACGTGTGTTGTGCATACATATCATTCTGTATGCCAAACCATTATTACGTCTGATGTGTCGGCAGCTGGGCCAACACCTTGTAGATAGAGGTGGCTTAAAAGGCACGCTAAACTAACGCAGACGGGCGTGAAGTACTGGAACAGGATACGTAATTAATGCTATGAAGAAAAGTACGTAGCTGGTATAATACTTATCTTTACTCAAGCATTGTGGTACATCGCACAAAGGAGACTTTAATTACAATCACTTTAAGGCTAATGGCGCCTTGCTAGTTCATAGCCATTAACTTAGCTGAAGGCTATTCTGTCTCTCGGCTAATGAGAGAGAAAGGCTTTGTACGTCTAGTCGCTAGCTCTGTCGTCCGTACAACTGGGCTGAGTTCGAGTCAGTCTCTCGAGACCTGCCTTGTGGTGGCGCTAGGTTTGCGATCACACAGTGGCGACACGCGGGTCCGACATGTACTACAGGACCGCGGCCGATTTAAGCTACCACCTAGCACGTGTGGTGTCTGGCTGTGACACCACAACGTCAGCGGTGAAAGCCAAAGACTGAACTACGTTGGGTCTAACCGCTCTTTTACTGTATTTCATAAAATTTCGTGTATTTACTTTCCTACCGTTTCCTCAAAGTGATGGTTTAGGATTAGTGTTGTGATACTGCGTGTCAAATGAATTCAAGCTGATCACATAGTTTGTATGAACTATAATGAAGCACTCATATATATTCAAATGCAAATACTGCAGTAATGCTATCACAGTACTTCTGCAGTTGCACCTAAGATGGATGTTGAAGCAGACTTGTTCAGCATAGACAGTACACAAGTAGTTTGTGAGATTGTGTCAGTACCCTCAATTCTGGTTGGCAGGATAAAAATACTAGTGGCACCAAGTGAAGTTATTTGCTGCTGATAGGTGAATACCCTACAAACGGTTGCGCTGCATCAGATTTTAAGTGACATGTATATGTAAGATTATTTACACCAGCAACTTTAACATTGTGGCAGTTTCACAAACAATATGCATAACAATGTGCAGCAAATGCAGAAAGTGGTTATGAACAAACCTGTCAATATTTGATGTGTAACCCCATGGCTCCATCAAAACTTTGCTGCCAACATACAAATTCATTCTGCTGTGTAACAATTTATGCTTCCATGTGATATTTGTCTGAAATCTAACTTTACTGCTGACAGTTCCACTTACATATTGTTCACATATTCAAAGTAAACAAAATGTACTTCTCAGATTAGTGACCATGCGAGTGTCACTTCAAAATTATTTATAAATAATTTATTTTACATTATCAACAAATAAATTACAATTCTCATTCCATACCACAATACACTGCAATAATGCATTAACTGCAGCCATACCATTTATAAATTTAATGGTACTGCTAAGATTCACTATAGTCATATTTATTCTTAAGTTGCACATTAAGGTTGTCATTTAAAAGAAGTGTATCAGAGCAGAATATACCCACTTTATGGCAACCAGTTTATCAGTATAATTGGGTTGTGCATTAAAAAAGTTTTCCATGTTTAGTAAACATTAAATTAAAACTCTTGCTCAGTTCTATGTGAGGTTTAATACGAGTCTTATTTCAATGTACTGTGCAAAATGTCATATTTAAGACAAAGTTCATCAGTTTAGTAAACAGAATTATTCATGTTTCCAACTGTATGACATCAATTGTATGTATTCACACATCATACTGGACACAGAAATTAATGAAACAATTAAGAAATACAAGTAAGCCACTTACCATGAAGCATAACTCAGTTTGTCCTTCATCTGTTCCCTCTTTTTTTATCCACATAGTTGGCTCCTGGTCCATGGCTTCAGTTCTACAGTCTGAAAAGAAAAAGCAATCAGATAAGAAAAGTACACGAGGTATAGCTCAAAGGCAGTATTTTCACTCATCTATTGCATGCAGTAAATGGCTGATTACACAGGAAACAGATTCAAAGTGGCCGAGGAAAAGTGTGCTTAGTGATATAAACTCATTTACATTTCTCAGGTCATGAAGGGTGAACAATCGTAAAATAACTTCAGCGTTACAAACAATCAAAGCGGTCAATAAATTGCAGCAATATTACTTAATAACACCGAATATTTCATTCTACACTTGGTTCATTGTGTTAATTTCAGTGTGATAGGGACATGATGAAAATTAGTATATACGGATTGTTTATCAGTGAATATGCATTTCCAACATAGGCACTACCTCGAAACTTCCTTCATCTGTATTCTTTCACGGATGTATGCTCAATTTACAGTAAGCATCATCGTTTTAGAATCTGTACCTGCTATTAAAGATAACCATATACCTGTACCGTAGACAGCACACTGCAATGCGTAAGTTCTCATTCTTGATTACCATCAAGATTAAACGTTGGTTAGTATGTTCTTACAAAACTGATTTACTGAAACGACTTCATACTAACTGTAACTACGATGAATGATCTATTGAGTTTCGATGACATGTAATGCTTTATGTTAGACAAATTACAGTTAATCTGTACCTTGTAATTCGCCAGTTCGTAAATAATGTTACAGTACTCTAATACAGAACTCCATTAAAACCCACACACTACAACAAACTGGTATTAACACATGATTAGACGAATACTAGCGACACGAGTAATCAAAGCACAGTGAAAACTAACAAAATGCAACAGAATTACAGCATTTCCTTTCATGCGAACATACTCAAACCACGAAATGATGTAGAAACTGTGGGCACTTGAAATAGTGCTTACATTAGCCCTACAATCTGGAGCCGCTATATGTCTACATCACATCACAGAAAATTATCATCACAATCATTATTACTGCTAAGTAAGTCAACATAACCGTACTAACATAGCGAATGTTTGGATTTCACTGTCCGCCTTTTATCGTTAGTCACGAAGTACATGAAGGAGATCACTGCAATGACGAACTGCTCCTGACAACACGTTACACTCTCAGCCGTTTCTTTTACGAAGATACACGTAGCGATTTTACCGGACAGGCCAAAAACAAGCACTATCAACTCGGTATTTAGTTGTTATGAACATAACCTGAAAAATTACAACATTCACACACCATCACAGAGCACACTAGGTGATGTGATCTCAATTAAATACAGAATAAAATCTCATCCTTATGTACCCATTAAACATTAAAACATAAAAAAGACAGCAGCCTCAAACATCAGTCATCACAAGATATTCGCGAACTATTACACTCACTCATCAAACTCAAGTGTTACTGTGATACAAATTAAGTACCATGTTAATTTACTTCCGAAACACATTTCTTCACTTATTCCTGCTTGCTGTTTATAAACGCTTATAAATTACCTGGAGAATGTCACACACAAATTTACATAACACTATGAGGTTGCAACTGACTTCACAGTAGACGTCACGAAGAGTGCCAGTATCGCTACACCAGCAGATGCATTCAATACTAGCGTGAATCCGACATGCGCAGGAGAGGGTACTCCATGCTTCTTGTTGCTCGTTGGGACATCAGCTTACAGCAGAATTTTACGTCTTCTTCAGAGAGTGTTACGAGATATGTAATTAATTGTTTTTGCCGTATCTTCTATAGTTTTTACGTGCATTAGTTTCAGATAGACTTGATAAATTGAAGGTTTTAGTTTTTATTTGCTTCTGAATAGGAAAAGCGAAGTTTCTGTTAAGGACAGTTTCGCGTGTACGCAAACGTTTGTTTACATTCTTAAATTACATTGTTAAATGCGCGGCATTATCAATTAAGTCAGTGCACAGTACTCAGTATTTAAGTTTATTAGTGTCATTTAGACTCGATATATTCATGAAACCAGTTTCTATACGTTTTATTAGGTCATTTTTCGCCTGTACGTAAACGTTTGTTTACATTGTAAATACGAAGGTTAATCATTTTAAGTTAGTGTTGAATACTCAGTATTCACGTTTATTAGTGTCATTTAGCTTTGTTACATTGAAAGTAGCAGTTTTTACACGTTTTATTGTGAAAAGTCATACTGACAGTGAATTCTAAGCTCACTTGCATACGTTTGACCAGCGCAACCTGCGACCGTTAACAGTTAAGCAAACGTAAAATACGCGGTAAGTTCGTACATACAGTTTAGGTAGCAGAAAGCCAATAGTCACCTCGCTGTCTGCTTAAATTCCTTAGCTGTTGTGGACATTAGTGATCGTGTACTGTAAGCCCATCGGTTCCTATAAAGTAGAGTCCGTATTTGTGCTTTACATTCTGAACTCTTATTGTTAGCTAATGGTTTCGTTTTGTACCTGCATCTGTCAGTGTACAATAGTCAGTATTTAGGTTTATTTGTGTCATTTAGACTCTATACAGTGAATGTAGCCGTTTTTATAGTTTTATTAGGTCATTTTCGCGTGTACGTAAACGTTTGTTTACACTGTAAATGCGAGGAATTATCACTAGGTGTATCTCACCGTTGGTTACTGTTTAATATTTTAAATAATATTCACTAGATAGCCCCTAGCAGTTTACTGTAGGTCACTGTTTTTTCCTGTAGTATTTACCTGATAGCCCCTAGCAGCAAAATAAGCACCAGATCTAGCTTCTACCATAGATTTTTATTGTTTTTCATTGTTGAGTGCCCTTTCTGCCAACTAGAGTGTAGTTGTTTACCTTGGGTGGCAGTAGGTTTCCTTAAGTTTCTTATAGTAAATCGCATATTAGCTAGATGGATAGGGACTGTCTGTTGTGTGCAGATGCAGGAGGAGTTAGCCACAGTCCAAACGCAGCTTGAAGCTTTGTTGGCCACAGTCAACAGACTCCAGAGTGCCACCATCAGAGGCGGTGGAAATGGGGTGCCTGGGGGCAGGCTCTGCAGTACTAGATGTGCAGGGGGGGAGTCACAACTCTCTGTCACTGAACCGACCTACACTAGTAACATAAAACTGTTTATTTGCTGACATTAATCATCAATGAGGAAAGTGGTCAAAAAACCTAACTCAAAAACTGCACAAAAAGACTGAAAGCATTACAGAAACACACACGTGGAAAAATATCCTAAGTGTAAAAACAAAATGAACTCCAAACACTGAAGAGATAGTCAACAAAAATGAAATAAAGGAGAAATTTTTAAAAATAAAATCTGAAATTAAATATAATGTGTCATTTCTTATTAATGTGCTCTATTTGTATGTATACAGTCAATTGAATAAAGTTTAAAAAAAAAGGTTCAAGTCATGGCTGTAATACAAATTTTAATTAATTTCTTCAGCTTCTATCATTATCAAAGATAAAGCTCAGACTCATACACCTCAAGGAAACTTTAAATCCATCAGTTCATGAAATGAAAGAAAATGGTCTGGTTTATGCCAATTGTGCAACAAAATATGCAAAGCAATGAAATACAGGTGTATGAAATATCTTTATTAATTTATGAATATTTCAATACCATAAACAGATGATCATTTATAATTTTTGTCTGTCTGATGGAGTGTATGCGGTACTTTCACTCCTGTGCACTTCACACATGTAAAACAGACATCCAGGGACTCCAGACCTCCTGTTTGTGTATTAGTCAGTACAGTAGCTTCTCTCAAAAGTAACATGAAGAATGACAGAGTGCTTGGATCATTCCATGGCTGACTGCTGTATCCTCATGACGTCTTCAAATGCGTGATTAAGTGGACTAAAATGATTTTTCTTCTAGTGAAATTTGTCACCACCCTTTCTTCCTCAGACAGACTATCAATTACATCTTGTTGACACAAGACTGTGTGTTACACTTATTGAGGTACATGACTTCAAGACTCTCACTGTCAGAATCTGTGAAGGAGTTACCACTTATATCAACATTGAATAATTCATCCCCACTGTCATGCCGAATCTTCACAATTTCTTCCTCAATTGAAGGGTTGAAAATATAAACATTTGGATCAATGGAGGCATCCAATCCCACGTATTAGTTTTGACCTGTGACGTAAGGATGTTGTGGTGAGTGACGTCATGACAACGCGGACTTTAGTTTGAGTGTGTTGTGTTTGTAGATGTCTTCTTGTTGCGGTTGGTGGTGTCCTCAAGTGGTGGTCCGCGTATTATGTGGTGTATTGGGTTCATTTGGGTATCACTGCTTGAAGTGTGCATTTATTGGTCGTGACTCTTATAGAACAACAGAAATTGGTTTCAGTGAGTAAAGAGTTAAGTTTGTGTTGTGTTTATGTTATTGTGGTGTCGCTTGCTGTTTGTCGTGTGGTAAGTCATTTAATTTAATTTGTAGCTTCTTTTGATAGGTATGGATATGTTTTCTAAGTTTAATTGGGTGAAGGTTGTGCGCGCGGGGGGGGGGGGGAGTTTGTTTTGGATGTGTGTTTGTCGGGCGTGGGGGGATTGGGGTGGCTGACCTAGTATGTAACGCTGGAACTTTTTTGTGGTAAGCAGCCGTTTTTTTATCTATTGTTCGCATATTATGATGATGATTGGTGGGGTATTTGTGTGTTGCTGGGTCGGTGTTATTTACTGCATGTGTTGGTTGCTGGTGTTTTGGTATCGGCACTTGTGGTTGATTTGCGTATCTTAGGGGAAGCACTCTGTTTCAATTTTTTTGGTATCGCCAGTTTATTTGAGATACGTTTGTCAAGACCAAGTGTCTGATTCTAATTTGTCATCGTAGCTGTGTTTTGGTATCTTTTGCTGCTGTTGACCAATGTAGGAGGTCAAGGGAAGTGTCCGGATCCAATTTGTCTTCGTAGGTATTTTGGTATCGTGAGCTGCTGCTGGTGTATATAGGTCAAGGGAAGTGACCAATTCCAATGAGGTGTCGTAGCTACGTGTTTTGGTATCGTGAGCTGCGATTGACCTATATAGGTCAAGTGAAGTGTCAGATTCCAATTTTTGATGATATGGGTAGTCGCAGTGTTGTTATTTTTTGAGCTGTCAGTTTTTCTTTTGTGGTAATGGCAATTGCTGTTGAGCTATGTAGGTGAAAGGAAGTGACACATACCTGTGGATATTGTGAGTGTAGTGGAATTGGGGAAATTTTGATTGGTTTTGTGTCATTGTCGTGTTTGGTTTGGGATCGTGGTGTGTGTTTGTAGGTGTTTGTATTTAGTTTGTCCCCACCCAAAAACCTTCAATTTCCCACACTCGTCCTGTTACTTTGATTATATTTATAGATTAAGATGTGTGTGTTCTTTTTTTGTATATTTTTGTGTTTGTAATCTTGTTTACATAATGTCATAGGTGCCGTACTGGAGACGTTGTGAATGGTTCAGTCTGCCATATTGGTGACGTTATTGGACAAGGCATACGGGGTGGTATCGGACATTTCTGTAATCCCAAACATTTTTATTCTAATCTTAATGAACAGTAAGATGAAGTAAAATTGGATGCAGTGAAATAAGATCATAGTAGACACAGTACTACTACCAACTTAGCAGCCAGAACTGTGAGAAACTGCTAAAAAATGGTTCAAAGATCTATTGTGCACTAAAATTCATGAACAGTACACAGCTGCCTGCAAAGTTGCACAATTATACTTGTCATTAGTGGCCAGGGGACAGCAGGATGGCTTGAGTTAACTCATCAATAGAGCTCAAGGAAAACCCACAAGCTGTGCTCAAACTCATCAACAGTACCTGGTGAGCGGCAGAACATGAAAAGAGTACTCAACAACAACAGTTAAAGGACAAAGGGCAGACGAGACAGTGATTGGCCACAGAAATTTATTCGGAGGGTAGGTTCTGAAATTGTTATTTTGTATACAGCTCAGTTGGTCAATTTTGTTCTGCATCATGCGACAGAAACAAGTGTGGGCATTCATAGTACTGAATCATATCAAAGAAACACTGTTAATAGAAACCGAGTTAAGGAAAAACTGTAGTGTCCTACAATTTTGAACCAAACATCACAAGAAGTGAACCATGTATGGAATATCCCTGGACAATAAGAATAACGATGATGATGATGATGATGATGATGATGATGATGATGATGTATTCCACATTAATATTAAAGGGAATAATTTTCAATGGACAAAACATCATGCTGTGTTAACTGAAGCCTGTGTCTTTTGATGGAATTCATTGTACATGTGCTATGCCAATTAAAGATATCATTTCATTTTGAAATGTGAATTGACCACCTAGTATCTGTTAATGATCAACTTTGGTGGCAAACACTGAACAATGCAACTAGCTGATAGTAATAATTTGAATCTAAGCTTGCTTGCTAAAGAGATTTGATTTTGTAACCCCAACTACAGACTCACATAAGTGCCAAGAGCAGACATTATCAACAAATATTGACTGCAATAGCAGACAGTTCTGTGTCGCCTCCCTTTCACGTACCTCGACGAAGTGAAGAATACTGCCTGGGCATAGAAGAAGGACATTACAATTTCGCTGATCTTTGAAGTGCTGGTCGGTAGCAGTAGGTGGTTTGACAGCCAGAAACCACACTTTTGAGAGTAGTTGTTCGCTGATGAGACTTGCATTCTGGAATAGGTTCATCAGTCTGTTTCCGTTTGATCTTGCAATTTCCCTTATTTTGTGTAGAGCTGATTGCCAGTATTGGGCTGACGTTTTCACTGGCATTTGTGTGTCTCAAGTACCATGTGCTCCCTTTGTTAAGTTTCTGGTTTGCGATTCATACGAGTGCCGTTTTGTGTGGATTTATTTTTTACCCTGCTGCTTCTTCAAAATTTTGGAGGGCTTATTGTATTCTTGGAAAGTCTGTCTTGTCTCTATAAAGGATCCTATGTTGTCAGTGTAAGCTTTACATTTCACTGTAGTGCCGGGCAACTTAATTCCGGTGATGGTGTTGGTCTTCCGCTGAAGTGGATCCAGGGCCATGGCAAATAATGCCACTGAGAGTGGGCAACCTTGTCTCACCGACCTCTGAACTTCCATTAGTTTTGTGTTACGGCTGTCTATTTATGGCCTGGAGGTGGTGCTCTTAAGTATATTCATTATTATTCAAGCATAGTTTTTCTAGAATCTTGTAAGGATAACCATGGTTCACTCTAGTGAAGGCCTTATCAAAGTCCACTGGCACAATCGTAGCGTCGGATTTGTTTACTGCTGTAATGCCTATGACTTCTCTATATTCGGCGAAAGCCTCATAGGTGGCCCTTCTAGGCACGGCGCATGTCTGGTGAGGGTGTATCATTTTCTTCATCAGCACTTTTAATTTGTCTGCCATGCATTGTGCTGCTATATGGTAGTCAGTGTGATAGGTCTGTAATCCTCTATTTTTCACAATGCTGCTTTCTTCAGCATTAAGACAGTGTGTTACGTTTTGAAGTTTTCTGGTATTTTTTGACCACCTGACGATATCCCAGTATGTATGGTAGAATTCAGTGAGAATCCCATCCATCCTGTTGATTTTCTAGCTGTGCTGGATTTAACGGTGGTATGGACATCATCTTTTTCCATACTTCTTTCCAGGTTCAATTTGTCTTTGTCTGTCAGAATGACATGCAAGATGTATATGAGGACATCTGTTATGACGTCGCTCTGTTCCTCTGTCTCAAACAGCTGGCTGAGGTATTTATGTACCTGCTCCAGGATTTCTGATGTTGCTGTTGTAGTTCTATTTGGAGTTCCTTAATTTCTTTTTTGTCTTGTTTTTGCAATTATCCTGCTGATATGGTGCATTGTGGCCAGCACTTCATTCGTCGTCTGCATCTGTTGGCTTCTTGTTTCGATTTCTTCTGTTTCTTCTTTTTGCATGTTGATGAGTTTCACCTTTATGTGCCTTAGTTTGTGCAAATGCTCTGCCTTGTTGTCTGCTGGATCATTTATTTCTTCTCACATGCACTGAGTATGAAAGTGACTGTTTAAATGGCTTGGTGCATGCTCTAATTAGTCTGATTTTATGTTCATGGGTCCTATGGAAGTGAAATGTAGGGAGTTGAAAGTATCTTTGGAGTCTTCATGTAACAGTGTTTCTGGAAATTTGTTAAAGAGGATTTAATGAGATAAATTGCAGCTGCCTTCTGGAGTCTGCCACTTCAGGTGTATCAACCTTTCTGAGGTGCTGTCCTGTGGATCACACAAAAGTGTGCCCATTTGTGCCACTGCCTTTCTCAATTTGTATGTTCAGTTTTCCCTTTTTATCCTATGTGGCATGAGTCCCACACAGATCTAAGCAATGTTCTAACAAGGGAATCTCCCCATCGCACCCCCCTCAGATTTAGTTATAAGTTGGCACAGTGGATAGGCCTTGAAAAACTGAACACATATCAATCGAGAAAACAGGAAGAAGTTGTGTGAAACTATGAAAAAAATAAGCAAAATATACAAACTGAGTAGTCCATGCTCAAGATATCCATCATCAAGGAGAATGTTACTACAGGAGCGCCGTGGTCTCGTGGTTAGCGTCAGTAGCTGCGGAAGAGGAGGTCCTTGGTTCAAGTCCTTCCTCAAGTGAAAATTTTACTTTTTTTATTTTCGCATAGTTATGATCTTTCCGTTCGTTGACTGATGTCTCTGTTCATTGTAATTAGTTTACTGTTCACTGTAATAAGTTTAGTGTCTCTGTTTTGCGGCCGCACCGCAAAACCGTGCGATTAGTAGATGAAAGGACGTGCCTCTCCAATGGGAACCGAAAACACTTGATCGCAAGGTCATAGGTCAACCGATTCCTCCACAGGAAAACACGTCTGATATATTCTATATGACACTGGTGACGGCATGTGCGTCACATGACAGGAATATGTTGTCGACCCACCTAACTTATACACTTGGCGGATGGGTAAAAAGATTCTTCTACCTTGCCCGATTTAGGTTTTCTTGTGGATATGATAATCACTCCCAAAAAAGTGATGAAAACGTAAGAGTTTGTCACATAGACTGAAAATAAAAAAATTAAACTTTTCACTCGAAGGAAGACTTGAACCAAGTACCTCTCATTCCGCAGCTGCTCACGCTAACCACGGGACCACTGTGACCATGAGCTCACACTGTCCTTGATGATACATATCTTTTGCATGGACTACTCAGTTTGTATATTTTGCTTATTTTTTCATAGTTCCACACAACTTCTTCCTGTTTTCTCGATTGATCTGTGTTCAGTTTTTCAAGGCCTATCCACTGAGACAACTTATAACTAAATTTGACGGGGGTGCGATGGGGAGGTTCCCTTGTAAGATGTTATGCATGACTGTCTTGTAAGTGGCCTCCTCTGTAGATTGCTTGCACTTTCCCAGTATTCTGTCAATGGACTGAAATCTGCCAGTTGGTTTACCTTCAACTGAGCCTTTGTGGTCATTCAATTTCATATACTTACAAGTTTTTACACCCAGGAATTTATATATGTTGATTGTTACAAACTTTGATGACACCCATATGTTCCATTTTTTTACTAGATGCAAAAAAGCAAACACTTAAAAGTGCCTACAATACATTTTTTTAATTATGGGTGAATATGAAATGCAAATTTTACAAATTCATTATGCAAGACTGTTATATAGGAACTTTTCAACAGAAATATAAGGCACACAATAAAAGAAACTTATTACTCTTGAGCAGGAACATAAAAATTTCGTGACGTGCCTGACATTTATTTGCGATACACCAATGTGTCATGACACAGTGGATAAGAAATACTGTTGTGGTGTACACCAGGAAGTAATTCTGCTGAAGAGTCTCAGTCTAAGATAAAACATGCTGTACCCTGTTTACCTAGAAAACATCAACCAAGGAAACCTATGTTGTTTGATACCCATATCACCATACTTTTGTTAATAAACATTGGCGCAGTATTAAGCTGAATTGTTTTTATAAATCAGGAAATATGCCATCTACCTTATTCCCTCAATCTTTGTCTTTGAGGATGGTACGTGGAGTAAAACAAATAAATAAATACAAAAATTGTAGGGTGGGTGTTGTGTGTTGGAGGTTTTCAGAATTCGTGCTTGTTTGGTTTGGAGGAGGTTATTCTGCTTGAAATAACTGTAAATATTTGTAGAGGTGTTGTACCTCAACAGAATTTGAGTGTTGGTCCATAGTTTCAAGCGATTGCCACATTATATCTCTTATTTATTTTTAAAACCAGTTTTAATATAATATTTGAGTTTCCTTTAATACCTGTAGTATTTTCAATTTTCTTATTTACTACAAAGGCTATATTTACTCCCACTCTTTTCATCTGTAATAAAACATATGGCCTGATTTTAATTCCATTTGGTCTGGATTTTTTCAACACTTCTGATAACCTTTTTACATCTTATTTGGTCCTAATTAACTCCTCTTGCAACTCCACTAATCTAGATCGTGATCCCAGAGTTCTGCAGTTTATTGTCACTGTGTAAGAAGTTGTAGAAACTTTTTTGATTCTAAGGCCCAAGTGATCAAATGCAGAAGTAGCTGTATGTGCCCTGTGGTCTGAGGCTATTGCCCGAGTTTCCTAAGTACAATTTTATATATTCAGCATTACCCATTCTGTATTAGAGTATAACTCTTGAGTCTTTAGATACTTTGGAAAGTAGAGGCGAAATTGACGTAAGATAGCACTTATACTGTGCTTGCTTTTAGTGATGGCATAGCATCACACTCAAATCTTAACAATTTTTTTTCCATTTATGGACTTCTTTTTTACTTTCTGCTCTGTTGTGGTTAATATAAAATTAGTACCAGACCTAAAATTTTGACAGAGTTAAGTCTCTTCTTGGAAAGTTTTGCATTGAAATTCAATGCAAGCGAGAAAAAGTTTATTTTCTACCAGTCATAAATTTTCTCTAGATTATTTATTAATGTACCATAAACCTTGTTATAATGTTGTATTTTTTATCTTATCTTGAGTCCCGTCTTACATTTGTAACTTATTTTACATATATACCCCTCTACTTCATTGTGTGCAATACTCTGTTACACTATCTTACTTATGGATAGTAGTAGTTCCTTTTACCCTATTACTGATTGTTTCACCTCTCCATTCATTTGTTATTTCAAAATAACTTCTTTCTTTTATAATCCCATGTTAAGAGTTTGAGTTTTGCATGCTTACAGATTTGTTTTGTTACATTCCTGATTAACAGAAAATTACTTCTGAAATGTTCACATTCTATACAGAATGAATCTTATTTTGTACACATGGTTTGAGTTACACTAAAACAAACAAAGTAGTGTCAGAAATTTGACCCCATGTTACTTAAAGAGTAATTGAAAAAAGATAGATGAGATATCTCATGTATAAAATTTACTCTGTGAGCTATTGATTGATACTGTTTTTGGAGACAGCAATGTCATGTAGATCGAAATATGGTGTGACATACGTACCAGGCACATCAATACTGCCCCTAATGCATTGTGTACATGCTGTGGTGCCAGTGATGAAAATGAAGTAGCAAGGCATGTCATTATTGAGAAATAGCATCTCATATGAAATGCCAGTCAATTAGATACATTGTCATGATGGTTTTTGAGTCTAGTAGGCAACCTGATAAGAAAACTATGAATAATTATGCTGGAAAAATCAAAATGGTTATTATATAACCTGCTCTCCTATTATAAGCCCTTAGTATCGTGATTATAGTGATAGTTTTCTCCTTCATACAAAACATGAAAAGAAAAGGATTAAAAGGAAAAAAAGATAAAAACGAGTCATTCCATGTTTGATGAACACAGAAAAGTACAATTTTCAACCTGACCCTTTTCGATATTCATGAAATTTGGTGTGTCCGTTGCACATGACTAGAGAGTGAAAAATAACAAATTACAGAATTTTAGCACAAGTAAGACAGGAGTAATGGCCACTTGAAGCTCTAAAAATGTGCAGATAATTTGACAAGTACTGCTGACAAAAATGGCTGAAATTTCCATTCTAATAAAGACACAACAGTGAACCAGGTAATTTTGGAAAGGTCTTGAAACAAGTTTTTCAATGATATGCAAGATTGTCATTGTTGAAGAATGTACACAAGTAAGGTCAGTGACCTTGACCTTTGACCTTGAGTATCGAAAAACATGCCACCTTTGAAACTGATAAAATAATATATTTTCTTCTTCATGTTACACTGTACAACAGTAAAAAGTCAAGTTAGGGTGATAATGGGATTAGGAGATATAAATTAATATGTACAGGAATGTGCTGTTAATGCAAAATAAATTGTACTCAGACTCTGACAATATGACACAAAGCACTGAGAAACATGTTTATTGTTAAAAAGGTGGTGGTCTAACAATGCACTGGAAGGTAACGATGTAGGCGGGCCATTAACAACCTAACAAATATTGGATGGTAGTGTGCCTGCAACATGTACACAGATAGTTGCTGCAAAAGGTCTTGTGTCTTGAAATTATACAAATCTACCTGGAAGATGGAGTTTGAGATCATCATGTATTGCTGTAACCCATTCAGGGAAGATGGACACAGCAGATGTAAGAAAAATGTATTTAAAGTGCAAATGCAGATGATTGGTGGCATAATGACAGACTACAAAATATGTGGTAAATGTAGAAAAAAATTAACTCAGGGCTGTGTGGCTGACCCAGCTACATTGAAACATGTGGAAACCACAAACCTGTATTTCTCCTCAGATGCGTCACACATCTGCAGCCCTAAAAGTTGCTTTAGATGCATTAAATGATAGTTAGGTATCTCTTGGCAAATCCCCAGTGAAAAAGAACAGACTGGAAAAGAAAAGATATGTGCAGAAAAACGTTGAGCAAGTTCTGAGTTATTGAGAAGTAAATACATACCTAGTGTGGAAAAAAATGCAGGTTATGAAACAAATGTTGAATCTGAAATGATAAAACAATTGAAAGAGAAATTCAGTACCACCACCATAGACAGTGAGAAGATGCAGATGCTGACACATCTTCTGAAAAGTTGGAGCTTTCGAAGGATTGAAAATGAATTTGGATACTCTAACTATTTAGAGAGAAAAGCAAAACAAATGTGGTATCTTAGAGAATCCCAAGCCAAGACCTACATGCGTCTTAAGTGAACAATTGTGAATGGTGTCATAGAATTCTACAACAGAGACATAATACGCCACTGTTTGCCTGGGAAGAAGGATTTTATTTTTATTAATGAACAGGGTTTCAGGGTTCATAAACAAAAATGGCTAGTATTGTGAAACCTGCATTAACTGTATCAGGCATTCAAAGATGAAAACCCAGGACTGAAGATAGGACTATTGAAATTCTGCCAGTTGTGACCCAAGAACTGTGTTTTGGCTGGTGCAGGCAGAGTACCATAGCTGGTAGATGCGCAGACAATGGGGCAAGTGTGGGGAGATCAGTGGTGGTGGGGCTCTGGGCAGGCACTGTAGGGTAAATACTGAGTGCTGGAGGGCAAGTGTCATTCTAAACTGAAGCCTACACTCACATATTTTGTAAACATTAAGAGAGGCCCCTCATGCCCACATTCGGATGGTGCCTATTCAAAAAGATCTGTCACCTCTTCTGTAGTTAGTATCCAAAAAGAATTCCACCGAAAATACAACGATTAATTTTCTCCTTGTTTGTTAAACATTTGTAACTTTCAGAGAAGTGTCATGAATGGGGAATTTTGAGGAAAACCTACACATTTCTCTTGTTGCCGTGTTAAAATGTGCTTCTTTTGCCAAAACTCATCAGAGTTTACGCAGTCTAACCTCACTAACGTGTTGTGCAGACGCAATTGAGAGAGAATCCTTACACAGTGGTTCATTAAATTTATCAAGAGAGGAACTGGGGAAAACTAAGGTGAGCATTTTATGAAAAAGCACATCCACGGTATGAAATAAACATGTAATGAGTTCATTTATGTTGTTCCAAAGCCCATAGCATTTCTTGCTTCACCAGCTGTTGATGGCTCTTAAAAATAACATTCCTTCACTGGAAATGTCTGTAGTTAGTGGAACAATATGGTAGATAATGAGGAATTACATAATAACCGTATGGCAAAATACTCTCCTGTTTGTGTGCTGTCGTTTGTCAAACTCTCATTTTGATATCTCAAACCATTTATGAAATATGAGGAATGTTCTGGATATATCACCTTAGCTTTATTGCTAGCACTGTGTGACCACAAATGAGTATGCTACGTCAGATCAATTTTCTCGAGATTGGTGACAATTACAGACCTCCACCAAGTTTAAAGAAAAATTCAATATGTTAGCTAAATTTCAATACACAGCAACATATTATGTAACATGCACCGATCACAAAGTCATAGCGACACCAATTTTTCATTGCAAACTTTTTCAAATTTCGTGCTGTGTCTTACTTCCACGTAAATATCACAACAATTATGACCAGTAATGAAATGTTGGGCACCTCATAATGAACCTGACATATAAAGCTGCAAGTAAAGCAAAAATGATTTTTTTAGCAAATAGTTTCTGTAAAATCATTTAAAAAAGATTGCAGGGCATGTGCCTCGATTCTGTCATCACCGACCGGCTGAAAGATAGACGTAGATTGAAAGTTTTGGCAGTAACTGTCTGCTAAGAGCTTGACCTAAGGCTTGTATAAATACTGAAACAAATATATTTAGCCCAAATGGTAATACTTTAAACTGAAAGTTTATTCCATCATATAAAAAAACTGAGTATGGTTTTGAATTGTCATTTAATCTCATCTGCCAATTGCCAAATCCATCAAACTAAAGTACTTCGCTTCCTCAAAATGTACTAATATTTCATTGATGTACACTGATATATCTCCCTCAGTCTCTATATGTCTATGGAAAGTACATGCATGTAGCACGAGGTGAACCCTGTCTGTAACCTTTCGTACTATCAGTAAAGGATTGTTGAAGGCACTTATGCTACATTCTATATCATTATCTGTCATCTTATTAATATCTTCTTGTGCTTAAGGTTTTAAACGTATCAGTACTGGTTAGGATTTGCAGAAAAATAGTCCTTTATTCTTAATTTTAAAATTACATATATGATTGCCTATGACCCCTAGTTTGTTGGAAACATTTTCTCATGGGTACATAAAACATGGTACAATGCTTCCTTTTACATATTAGTTAATAAATCAGACTTGTATACAATTTTTATGAATGTAAGTGATGTTTATTGTAGCTGATTAACATTTTCTTTCTCCACTACTTTTGTATTATTTACTAAATGGATGTGATTTAGCCTTACATATTTAGTACTTACTAAAGTGGTGATGTAAATTGTATTCCGTCATGGTGATTGTCCACATTGCACTTCATTGATGATGCATGGAAATCTAAAATCACTTTGTACTTCTTCAACCAATCTACTCCATAAAACACCTGAATATTTATATTAAGTCCACTAATAAAATTCATGTAAATGTAAATGGTCCAATTTTGATAGTTGCTCTTGTTTCCCTTTTAATTAATTTGCTCTTTGTACCTTTCACTCTGATAATATATACGCCAGTTAATGGTAGTATTGGGAAAAAATCTTTCACTGTACTTAAAGATATTAATCCTTGGGTCAGTCCATATCGAGTGGTCCAGTGTTGGTAGCTTGACAATCTCAGAAGAAACTGATATTCAGTGGGTGAATTCCCTCATGTTTGGTGGACTCTAAATTTTTTTTATTCGTTATCATGTAGAAACAACATTCATTTTGTTTAGGGCTGCAACCATTCTTTTGCATTTAGAAGCATCATGTTTTTTAAAAAATTATACAGTAAGCAGTTGCCCCAGACCTTTCCAATAAGCATGTAATTCAACGTACACTGGACTATAAATTAAAACCATGATCATCTAACTAAATGTATTTCTTAATATATTTTTAATGGGTCAGATTTATTGGTTGCAAATTAAAAAAAAACTAAATTTTTGAACAGTATCGCTCCAAAGAAGGAGTAATTTGTTGGTCTTAATATTTTTGGTGCTATACTACATAGTGTAGTTACTTTTTATGGAGTGTCAATTGTGAGGAGCTTATACTTAAAAAAGTTCACTTTAAAATAAATAAATAAATAAATATTGAATTTGTTCATTCTCTGGCCAGCAGTATCTTTGTTGGGGGACCATTTAAAAATCTGAAAATTACACACTCAATAGACCTTTATGATGTCGAACTTCAGTATAAATTTCAACCTTGAGATTCAATGGGAAGCTACTAAAAAAATTACCAGTATGAGTTGGAAAGACTTTTCTTATTGTCGGCAGTATCTGGACTAATAGATAAAGTATATCAGTTACATAATTTAAGCATATCTATGATCACTTTATTTAAAAAATTAGCCAGCTAATTGCATTGATCTTGTTCTCACCTTATTTGTTTTTACTACGTTGTTCATTGAACAACAGATAAGTTTCCTCAGTCAGTTTGGGCATTAGGTTAAAAGTTCGGCCAGTCGCAGTTGTAAATTCCAGGGGAGACATGTTCTTCAGTACATTTTTAACAGGTGTCCAGGTAAGATCCTTTTCAACTTTATTAAACAAGATCCTTTGTCCTGGTAGGTGTAAAATGAAACATGCACATATTGGTTTTTACAATAAGTATTAACAACTTCACCAATCCATCATTGTTCACCATAAAACCATGCCACTATGTCATTTTTAAGTGTCAGTGGTACATCTTTTCCACACTGGGGAAGTTCACTATCAGGGAATGTTGATGTGATCTTACACTTCAGCAAGTTGTTTGACTGAAGTATGAAACAACGAAAAGATCAGGTGCCTTTAATCTTCTGACAAGTTTTGAATCTTTCCTCCAAGATATTGGTGTAGAGTTCTTGTATTTCCTCACATTTTAAAAACATTGGTAAATCTTTTACCTCTGCTTTACATAATTTAAACATTTCTTGAGGTGTCAAGATTTGGTTCTCTTAGGTCTACTGAAGACTAGATTTTGTGACAGCTTGTTTTGTTGCACCCCCGACTCAATCACATGCATTTTTCCTGAAGCATAATGCAGAAATGTGCCATTCTGCATCAAATCCATGTCCTTCTCCTGCAAAGGAGATGTTAATCATTCTTTCGTTTTGTTTTTATATTGACTTGCAGCACCATCAGAGAAGTAGATCAGTTTGTTTATGGAAGTTCTGTCCTGTTTTATCTAGTTTGTTAATTGCAGTTGAAAAGCATGCACTGCTGTAGCATTGTGCTCCGGGTAGTCACTTATGACACAAAAACTGTGATTTTATTTTGATCTTTATAATAGAACACAAATGGATGAATTGTGGGTTCTTTGTTTATCCAGTTGTACTCTTGTACTTCATCTTGAACAATAAAGGAATTGTATTTTGAAAAGTCGGCAAGAACTAAGCACTCAGCTGCCAAGGTTTGCTTTTTGTCTATCAGAAATTTGTCCTGAACTTTGGCAATAAAATAGTGTAATTCACGTTTTCAAGGTTTGCTGGTTAACACTCCAAAAAACTCTTTGTGTGGTTTTGTAATTGTCACCATTTCCATTCTGTCTTTATCACCCATTGTTTGTATTGTATATTTTCAGGCATCAGATCATCTTCTGATGCTTCACACACGTCAAGGAAAGCTTGTTTGCCTGGACAGTCTTGACATTTTCCCATGATCATACAATTGTAACAGTTAATATTGCAAACGAGAACTTCCAAAAAGTCTTTATAGTCAACTCTTTAAGATTTGCTCCATCCATCATGAACTTTGCATTCTGATGATACAAACAAATTCAAACATTATGGGTATTAGATATTGACTCTGATTAGTCCTCTGTGAGATCATAAAGTTGACCTTTTAATCAAATACGCAATACACCATATTGCCAGGAATACACATTTTTAGAGACCATTGATTCAATGATGTACATAACGAAGATCAAGGAGAAAACATAAACTACCATACATATAACACATCAAAGAGTAAAATTGAATGTTCCCAACACCCCCACAAGTTCTCGAGATGCCAATTCATGAACTCTGAAAGTTTACCTTTAGGCAGTGCCTTTGTCAAAAAATCAGCTTTCTGCTTATCGGTACTTACAGGTTTCACACTGAATTTTCCTGTTTTAATTAAATGACGAATATAGTGGTGCCTCACGTCAATGTGTTTTGTTCGAGCATGATGCACACCATTGTGACTCAGTGCAATGGCACCTCTATTGTCACAGCATACACTTACTGGTTTTTCGCTATGCAAAACACACAATTCACGAAGCAATCCTTGAAGTTATACCGATTCTTTTGCTGCTGCTGATAGAGCCATATACTCAGCTTCTGTAGTTGATAGAGCGACGGTTTGTTGTCATTTTGAAGTCCAGGAAACTGCTGTCGCATCACACAAACCTTCAGTTTCAGTTGTTCCACTTTTTCGGAAAGTTATTCCTACATTGACCGTGCCTTTAATGTATCGCATAATTCGTTTGACCGCTTCCCAGTGGATTTTCCGATAATTAGAATTGAATCTACTTATAACCCCCACAGCATACGCAATGTCCAGTCTTGTGCTTTGATATAAATACAGTAGTGATATTACAGCTTGCTGATAAGGAATGCGATGTAACACAAGGTTTTCCTCATCTGTCAATTTATTTTCGCATTTTTGCAGCTTTGAGCCGGGTTCAAATGGATACGCAACCGGATTACAATGTTCCATACCAAACTTCTTGAGTATGTTTGCTGCGTATTTGCTTTGATCAATACTAATCGTCCCATGTTTCCTGTTGCATTTTATTCTCATGCCAAGACACCAACTAAGTTCACCAAGATCTCTCATCTTAAACTGATTCATTAGTCCTTTCTTCAAGTCTTTCTTCCACCTATTATTTCTATTAGAGAAAATGATCAAGTCGTTTACATAAACAGCTATAATGAGTATATTTTGTTTCTCAATTCCGAAGTAAATGCAAGAATCATATTCTGACTCCTTTAGGTTCAATTTATGTAATGTCACATCTAATTTCATATTCCAAACGTGTGACGCCTGTTTTAGACCATAAATTGCCTTCTTCAGCTTGCAAACCTTCATCTCCTCCCCCTTCTTCACGTAGCCTTCTTGATCGAGATCACCATATAGGGACGCAGTTTGAACATCCATATGTTCAATGTCAAGATCAAATTCAGCTGATAAAGCTAACAGGATGCGAAGTGAAGAATGACGAACAACAGGCGAGAACGTTTCATCAAAGTCTATTCCTTGTATTTGGGAATAACCTTTCGCTACAAAACGAGCCTTATAACGTTCAATTTCGCCATTTGACGTTTCTTTCACCTTGAACACCCATTTCGAATTAATTTCCTTCCTGCCTGGTGGTAAATCAGTCAAAATCCATGTTTCATTTTCAAGTAAAGATTTATATTCATTATCTAAGGCTTCCTTCCATTTTTCACAGTCACCACAATTCATTGCTTCTTCATACGAATTTGGTTCAGAAATACAAGGAAGACAAGCAAAATCATCATTAAAATATTTAGTATTTGGTTTTCTTTCACGTGATGATTTTCTAATTTCAGGTCGCATTTCTGGCTATGCAACTTCCATGCGACTATGTACGTTGCTATTTACTATTTTCTCTGTGTCACTTTGTGTTAATTCAAGATAAACTGCATTTCTGTCAACTTCAGCAGGTTGTGTCAGTTCAGTTGCCCCTTCAGTGATGTTAGTTGGTGACTGTCTATACGATTATCGTCAATTGGGTTACTGTTTGGATTACTGTTTCCACAAGTGCACTTTGAGTTTTCGACGAATTGCACATCATGGGCTTTCACAATTGTCTTTGGTGAATTTGGATCAATCAGACGATATGCTTTAGAATCTTCGCAATATCCAACAGAGATAAGTTCCTTAGATTTGTCTTCTAATTTCGTCCTTTTTTCTTTTGGTATATGTACAAATGCTCCAAATGCTCGACGTCCAAAGATTCGTAAATGACTCAAATTTATGCGACGACACCACTCCATAATTCCTCAGGAGTGACATTCTGAGCAGCTTTTGTTGGCGATCGATTCTTCAAATAAATTGCTATGTTTACAGGTTCAGCCCAAAATTGTCTACTTAGACCTGCATCTGTTAACATTGATCTTGCTTTTTCAATGATTGTCCGATTTAAGCGTTCTGCAACACCATTCTGTTCTGGTGTGAAAGGAGTTGTTGTTTCATGTTGAATTCCATTCGTCTTTAAAAATAACTTCATGCGCCGATTGACGAACTCTTGCCCCATTGTCTGTTCGAAGTATTTTGATTTTTCGACCAGTTTCATTTTCTACTGGTGCTTTGAATTCGATGAATGTGTCACTGTTGTTGATTTTAACATATAACCAAAAGATTTTCTTGACAGATCATCCGTAAAAGTGAGAAGATATCGTGATCCTCCCCACTATGCCATGCTCATTGGTTCACAAACATCAGAATGCACAATGTCAAGTAGATCTTTTACTCTTCTACCTGATGTTTTAGGAAAAGGTTGTTACCTTTTATGCAGGGAATACACGGATCTAAATTGACGTTATACCAGTTCAGTCCATCAGCCATTTTTTTTTTTTTTTTTTAATAAATGCATGCTTACACGATTCAGATGTCCCAATCTTCCATGCCACAATTCATAACTGTCAGTTTCTACAACATTTTGCGTAATGATGCACTTCATCTAATCGATACATACCATTTATTTGAGTTGCTGTTGCTACTGGTGTTCCAGAAACAATTACATCACTTATATTGTATACAACGCACTGCGCATTGTCAAACAATACACACAATACACGTCTTGTCATCTGACTAACCGACAGTAAGTAGGTTGTATGCAAGGCTTGGAACATACGCAACATCATTTGCAGTTATCTGTTTATTCTTGTCGTCACAAGTAACTCGAAGATGAACATCGCCTTCTCCAATAGCCTGAAGATTGCTATTATCTACTACTGTCACTTTAGCAGCTGTGGTCGATTGGAAAGTGTTGAACGAGTCTCTTTGATTCGTCATGTGTCGTGAACACCCGAATCCACATACCAGCCATCACTATGATGCGAAGATGCAGTTAGAGCCATTAACACAGTTTCGTTTTCAGTACTCACTGCATTCGCAGAATTTGAAAATTTATTTGGTTTATTCTTTGTTCTACACCCATTCGCCTTGTGGCCAGGCTTCTGACAATAAAACTTAAAAGGATTGATATTTCGAACATCACGTTGGATATTCATCTTCTGGTGTTTCCTGTCCTGCTTACTAGCTAACAGCACCGAATCTGTGGTATCATTTGTGGATGCAATTTGACGTTTCGTCGATTCTTGAATTAATCGCTGACTTACTAAATCACTAGTAATCTTGACACCCGAATTCTCAATTGCCATAATCAAGGGTTGGAAATCTGTTGGGAGTACACTTAGCATAATTGCAGCTACGAAATCATCGTCCATTTTCTTACCAATGCTTCGAATTTGTTGAGAAAGTGACATAATTTTCGACAAATACGCCTCCGACCATCCTGATTTGGGTTTCCCGTAATTTCCCTCAATCGCTCCAGGCAAATGCCGGGATGGTTCCTTTGAAAGGGCACGGCCGACTTCCTTCCCCATCCTTACCTAATCCGATGAGACCGATGACCTCGCAGTTTGGTCGGTTCCCCCAAAACAACAACAACAACGCCTCCATATTTTTCTCAGAAGCTAATCGTACATTCATTGAGCATTGTAATGGCCCAATATAACTACATAAACTCTTATTTTCAAATGCAAATTGTAAATTTTGCCATGGTTCTTTAGCAGTCGTTGCTCCTCGAAGTTTTGGATACACAGATGAATTTACAGATAAACATAATTTTGATAATACTTTCTGTACTTTCTTCTCATCTTCCTCAGTGCCAGCAATTGTATCCCATAGTCCCTCAAGTTTCAGGTACATTTCCAACGTGAATTTCCAGTCGTTGTAGTTTGTCATACTGGTCAACTTTTCAAAATTAAACAGTGATTGTCCACCCAAAGCCATCTTGAATACATTCAGATAGTTAAACAAATAAATCTTGAAAGTTTCTAAGCAAAAAAATACGATAGCAACACATTGAACACACGCGAAAATTATGAACCTTGATTTATCAGTTTATTCCTTTGGTATGGAAAGTTCACTAATCTCTCTTGGGCCCATAACCTATTATATATTGATTCTAATTAGTCCTGTGTGAGATTATAAAGTTGACCTTTTAATCAAATACGCAATACACCATATTGCCAGGAACATACATTTTTGAGACCATTTATTCAACATTGTACATAACAAAGATCAAGGAGAAAACATAAACTACCATACATATAACACATCAAAGAGTAAAATATGAATGTTCCCAACAATGGGTGCCATTTTGATCTCAACTCAATATTTCAACCTTCCAATTTTAATGTCAGGATGTTCTTTTTTGAGTTCAGTGAATAGTTAATTTACATTAAACAATATCAACCTTTTTTTCATATCTGAACCTTAGTACCATTTTCTTTCACAGAAACAACTGTTTTTGTGTGCCATCCATCAAACAGTTGTTGCTTCATTCATAAAATGTAATAACGTTTTCAGTCATGTTTTCATCTATGGAATTAGATGCCTTTTTATTTTGTAATGCAGGTAAAATTCTGTTATCTTTTATTAACTGCCGTGTTAATTTAACCAATCATCTTGATACATTAAATTCATTACTAACTTTTGCTTGACTCCAGGAATTTTGTAGTGAACTGATAATCTTAACTTTATCCTCTTTGTCTGAAATACAACACTTAGTTTTTAGCTTTTATGTCAGATCATCATATCTGATAAGGGAATTCTTAGAACTTCAATCTGGTTTAGTGCAACTTTTCTTTTGAAATCAAACTTCCAAATTCTTTGTGACAGTAATTGCCACTTTCTCAGTTTTTACATTCAAAACGAAAGGTCTTTTTTCTTCATATAGTTTTCTAATTTTACTAGCAGGCAATACATATAGGATTTCAAAATCTCGATCCTTTTTTATAGTTTCTGATAAGTCACAAAATTCTTTATCTAGACCATCACCATCCCTTTCTTTGTTAATAACAAATATCTTAGAATAACATGTTGGACATAATGACTTCCCTGGTATTATATTGATAAAACAGATTTTTTAAAAAAAATAATTATCAGATGTTATTTCTCTCAGACCTTTTGTTATGATTCTTAAAAGGGTCCAAGCAAGAGTGGTCAAAAAGGTGATTTATGTAAGTATTTAATTTCATGATACTTGCAGGTTGAGTTAACCTCTGAACCAATTCGTAAGTAAAGCGACACTTTTTCTTCATCACTATAATCTTCAATTAATGTAATGTCTTTAGGAAACAATCCATACACACCTTTATGTCAAGCTTCGTTAATAAGAACACCAATAGAATACTGAGACTCCACTGGTAAATGCCACACTTTAAGAGCTCATTGTTAACTAAGTTGAGTAAACAGATGATGGTCGAAGGGGAAGACAATGCACAGACTTGTACAGGCTCATCTGTGAGCTTGTACAGACTTTCAGATGCTGTCACCTAGCCTGGTGAAACTGTCTGCAGAGGATTCGGTGAAACTGTCTGCAGAGGATTGATTCAACAAGTAATCATTTATTTTAATTTTATGTGTTTTTCTTGTGTGTAAATTATTTAATTGATCTATTTTATTCCATTAGTTCTGATATTGCAGATCTTAAGAAACATATTTTTGACTCTTCATGTTCAATTTTTTTCCCCATTCCGTAAGGTTCCATTCAATCTCAAAGTTGAAATTTGTACTGAAGTTTGATATCATGAAGATCTATCAAGTGTGTAATTTACAGATTTTTATCTGGTCCCATAACAAAGATCTTGCTGGCCAAAGAATGAAAAAATTCAAAATCCTTTTTTTAATAGTTTATGTTTTATGTGTAAGCTTCTCACCATTGATACTCTATAAAAAGTAACAGTAATGTGTAATGTAATAGCAAAAAAATATTAAGGCTTAGAAATTCCTCCTTTAGAGGAATACTGTTAAAAAATTGAGGTTTTTCATTTGTGACCAGTAGCTTTGAGATATTAAAAATTAAGTGATACATTATGCTAGGTGATCACAGTTTTAATTTATAGTCCAGTGTGTGCTGAATTAAATGCTTCTTGTTTGAAAGGTCTGGGGCAACTCATTACAAAATAATTTAAAAAAATCCTATAACGCATGTTAATGCAAAAAGCCACTTACAGTGTGAAACAAAAATGGCCACAGTTTCCAATTGATAAAAAATAAAAAGAAATTAAATTTTTTTTGAGCCGACTGAACATTAGGGAACTCACACAGTAAATATCAAATTTTTGAGATGGTCGAGCAACCAATTATTTTTTTCCTAGACCGCTTGGTGTGGAATGACCCCGTAAGGTGCCATTCAGTAAACCACTTTGTTCATGCCCCAAGAATTGTTGTATTGTTTTGGGTCTAATAATTTTAGTATCAATTTCTCATGAGTGCTTGGAGACCAGTACTTAGATTTAATACTCTCCTGAAAATCATTCCACGACTTAGTCCTCTGAATGGGTGTTACCCTTCTGCTGAATTTCCCACTAAGTAATCTAGTGTGAAGTCTACCTTTTTCAAGTCATCCCCCTTATTGGGTAGTGAACATCAGTATACACCTAAGAAATACATTAGTGGAACAAACTGCCCTCCTCCGACCGTCACCCCCAGTTTGCGGTTTAAATTTGGGAAATATGTTTTCACAAATTCATACTATTTCCTAGCTGTAAATCTTCAAAAAATTCTTTCAGTACTGCCAGACTTTGATGAAATTTTCTAATTTCTAGAGCTCATTTAGTTTCCTTTAACACATCCCAAATCTTTTCAGATTCATTTTTGTGATCAGTACTGCTTTCCACAAAAGTGGTTTTGATCTAGCGGGTTACACCTCACATTCAACAAACATTTGCAATCTTTCCTCTAAGCTGGTTAAGGTAGACTGAGGACTCAACTGTTTCATGTTGCAAGACTCTACGTGCTCTTTCATGTTTGAAATATCAGTTTGTACTGTATGAAAATGTGTATTTCCATCTGTGAAATAATGACAAAACTCGTTACAAGCAATATTGTGCACTCATGATGGTAAGTTCTCCTCTAGTACGTTAACTTTATATTCTAAGTAATTATTCTGTTATTTTGTTTTGACAATTTAGACACAAACTCAGATTTAATTTTGTCTCCCAGTTTTTAAGGGTCTTGTCTTCTAATAGTTCACTGTTATCATCTAGTAACTTTTTGAAATTTTGTACTTATTCTTTTTTATTATTACTCCTGTAATTTATGACATTCCTCCTGTTATCTCAGTCACAGATGTGTAATCATGTGCAACACAACAAATAGGAGAAGTAATTGGTCACTTCTCACAGGATTAAGGTGAGAAGTTATGTTGTGTCGGATGTGTTGGCGATAACTAGCAACCACAGTGCCAACATCTGCTCGGTGGCTATGGGTGTAATGAATATTGCACTGGGCATGTTCGACATGTAGTCTCATAGTCAACGGATGTCCTGAGATGGTAGATGTTTTGTTCATCAGCTGTAAATAAGTCAGGCTGTCTTCTCTGTCACACCCACCAAATTTTCTTCTAAATCATAGTTGTGTTATATCTGTGTTGCATATCTCTAATGCATCCGTGCTGTTGTTATTCGTGGCTGCCAGTTTTCTACCCTCTATTGAAGTATTTTCTTCACGAATGATGTTATTTTGAACTTTTCAATAATATTTCCTCAGTATCCTTTATTAATTGTCAAAATATTTAGCCAGCGTAATGCGTCAAGTAATGTAACTTTGTTAATTCTCAGTTGCCACAGGCAACAAATGTTATCTTCTCAATATTTCTTGAAAAATTGGGATACTTTCTTGCAAAACTTGGAATCTTTCCAGTATAACAGTTTCATCTCCCCTCATGGTTACCAAGTACAGTGTAAAATTTGAGAAATGGCTGTGGTAAAAGCTGTGGGTATGCATTACATAGCTTGAGTATTCCTTGAACACCATTTTAGATTCTTGTCTGTTACCTCATGCGTCTCTTCTTGATGAATTATTGTCTTGATGATTCATTCTAGCGGTCTGGATCCTTCAGACCATGGCCATGCTCAAACATCCAATTCTTTTAGACTTTGTTCCATCTTGCAGGGAACACTAAGTGGAAGATAGCAATCTCTGCTCTGAGCCACAAAATGACGTAAAATGAACTCTCATTTCAACTCTTCTATAGTTTAAAGTGCATTACTTCTTATTAACAGCCGCTCAAATAGGCTATGTGGTAACAGACAGCAGTCATTAGAACACTTCAGACTTAAAAAGGCTGTACAGACAATCACTGGTACAGTAAAAACTAATTCATTTGGCGTAATGATGAAACTTGTGTTCTCGGTAAGGCGTGTGTTCCAGGCAGTCTGTGACAACTTCAACTTCATCATAACATGTGCGCCCAGCTGATAGGTGCTGTGTGTTCACTGCCAATGTCTGTGCCAAAACAGAGGAGTGCAGAGAGTCTGTAATTTCGTGTAGTGTCGGCAGACTTGCCAACACTACGCACACTAATTGAAAGAGGCAGCCAAGATGCACGCGCTAACTCTCGAAGGATAGAGTGAGGTCTGAAACAGGATACGTAATGAATGTTATAAAGAAAAGTACGTAGCTCCTTGAATACTTAACTTTTAATCCGTCCTTGTATACATCGTTCTTGATGAGACCTCTGGAGATTGTGGCGATACAAGTGAGACTCTTTAGATACATTCAATGTTACAAATGGCGCCTTGCTAGGTCGTAGCCATGGACTTAGCTGAAGGCTATTCTAACTGTCTCTCGGCAAATGAGAGAAAGGCTTCGTCAGTGTAGTCGTTAGCAACGTCGTCGTACAACTGGGGCGAGTGCTAGTACATCTCTCGAGACCTGCCTTGTGGTGGCGCTCGGTCTGCGATCCTGACAGTGGCGACACGCGGGTCCGACATGTACTAATGGACCGCGGCCGATTTAAGCTACCACCTAGCAAGTGTGGTGTCTGGCGGTGACACCACATTCCTGCCCCGCAAATCGGCGAACGGTCGTGTGATAAGGCTTCCGCCCGCCGGTGGGAGGACCCCATGTTGACGTATGCAATGAGGTGGGGAGCCTAACAACAGGCAAGGCTGTGCCACCCGCACCCTGCCATTCGGTCCGAGGGGAGCTAGGAAACGCCTGAAAACCTAGTCCAGGGTGCACGTCAACATGCGGTGTATGCGCCCGCAATGAGACAGGAGGGGCCGAAGGGTCGACCTCCATTGCGTCGGGGGATCCGACGCGCGATGACGACATCTGGTCCGGAGCGGGCAAGAGTTCCATGGCGGAGGACAGCTGGTCACGGGAAGCGATTGGCGGCGCGTGACCCAGGGTGGCGCTGGGCGGCTGCAGCGAAGCGTCCACTGCAGGCGGCGCCGGCGGGAGAACGGGCGGCGGCGGCAGCGGCGCGTCGCCATGGGGCAAAATGGAAGGCATCGTCGGTAACACCTGGGGAGGAGGCGAGCCAGTAGATGGGTCCCCAGGGCGCTGACCGGACGGCACCGGCGCTGAAAGCAGACGGGGAGCGGCAGAACCGGGGCGACGACAGAGGCGGAACTGATTGAGATGCCGACGCACCTCACCAGAGGCCCCCAAAACCAAATACATCGCGCGGCTGAGGCAGCGAAGAATGCGCCCTGCGAGCCAACGCCGTGAACCTCGATAGTTGCGACAGAAGACAACGTCGCCAGGAACAAAAGCAGGAGTCTGCCGCTGCACAGGAACCTGATGCGGCGGATGCAGCAAAGACATCAAGGTTCGATGAGGACGACCGTGGAGCAACTCAGCCGGCGAGCGACCATCGCGGGGCTGAGAGCGATACGAGGACAAAAAGAGCAACAATGCGGCCTCCCAAGAATGCGACTCATTCAACTTCAACATCTGTGACTTGAAAGTCCGGACCAATCGTTCAGCGGCACCGTTTGACTGAGGCGAAAACGGCACGGATGTCAGATGTTGAATACCATTGGCCATGCAGAATGACAAATTCTGCGGACATGAATTGTGGGTCATTGTCGGAAACAATAGTCTGTGGAATACCTTCAATGCAAAAAACAGCAGACAACGCTTGGATGGTGGCAGATGACGTCGTGGAAGACATCTGGACAACGATAGGAAAATTACTGAAAGAATCGACCACAACCAACCATCGAGCATTCCAGAATGGACCAGCAAAATCTGTGCGCAAGCGTTGCCAAGGGGAAGTGGCGTTCGGCCACGCAAAGAATTTCCTCGGTGGTGCGGATTGTCGTTCGGCACACGCCATGCAAGAAGAGCACATATTCGTAATCGCAGCATCGATTCCGAACCAAGTACAGTGCTGACGAGCAAGTTGTTTCGTCCGCACTATACCCCAATGTCCTTGGTGAAGAAGCCGTAAGACAGAGGACTGGAACAAACGTGGGACTACGACTCGGGACTGATCATTATCAGAACGCAACAACAAAACACCACGTCGTACAAAAAGTCTCTCCTTGTGAGCAAAAAATCGGCGAACCAACGGATCCTCGATCCACGACTTTGACAAGGGCCATTGCGTGGCAACAAAACGCAAAACGGTAGCAAGGACAGGGTCAGCAGCTGTGGCTGTAGCTACACGACGAAAATCAATCGGAAACGAGTCGACCACATCATCGGTTTCCGAATCAATGAACATGCAAGCAAGTTCGGAAGAATCGAATGCTTTATCCTCAGCAACAGGCAAACGGGACAACGCAGCAGCGTCGCCGTGCTTAGCAGCGGATTGATACAAGATATCGTAGCGATTGGCGACCTCATAACGCAATGCGTGGGGAACATTGCGCGCTCGGAAAAATTTCGGTTGCGCGTTGACTTGCAGTTCCAAAGGTGCTTTATAGTTCTTAGCGCAACCAAGGCCCGGTGTGAAAATGTCTGCAAATTCTCCACATAGACGAGAAACACTGGCTGAAGGCACAGTCTCGTTCACTGATAGTACCTGATTTACGATAGACATGTTAAACAACTGAAATAAATCTAAACCAAACAAGTTCACAGCAGAAGAAGAACGAAGGACGTAAAACGACACAAGTAGTGTTTGTCCCTTGTACGTTGCAAGAAGAGTGCACTGTCCTAACACAGGGATAGGCTGTCCTGAATAATTTGTGAGCTGAACATTCGCGGCACGCAATGGCGGTTTGCCCAGTTGTTTGTACGTGTCGTGATTGATCAATGAAACCGCAGCTCCGGTATCGAGCTGGAATGGTATCACTTTGCCTTCAAAGTCCAAGTCTACAAAAAGTTTATTGTCCTGCTGACGACAAGAGCGACTTTCACGTGCAATTTGAACTGATACAGGTACAGAAGCACTTGCGACTTGACGGGGTTTCCGTCGACGTCGACGCACACTTTTTGTGGGACGAACGCAGTCACTGTTTGGAGATAGTGGCACTGGACGGGGTGGAATTAACTACATGAATGTCCATGGGCGAAGGTCCACGAGCCTGATTGTCCTCGGTTCGATTCCGGCGCGAAGCAAAGGGCCTGGAATGGTTTGGATTGTCTGATCTGAGCTTTTTCTGGCAAACACTTTGAACATGTCCTTTCTTATGACAGTAAAAGCAAATAGCTTGGCGTGACGGGCAAGTGTCATGCGAATGTCTAGTTGCACACCGTGGGCATGATTTCACTGCATTTGCTTGCCTACGTGGCCCAGGTGTTTGAGAGCTAGGCCGCAGCTGCGCGGACGTGCGCGAGGGCTGTTTAGCGGTCCGTGCAGCGCGCCCGGCGGGCCGGTTAATGTGACACACGGCTGGCGAAATTTCAAATGATTCCTGAGCAAAGTCAAGTGTGTCTTGCCTATCTAATATGTCTATCACTTGTTGAAGGGAGGGATTAACTAGTTTCAAAATCTGTTCCCTTATACGAACATCTGAAACGTTCTGTGCAATTGCATCACGCACCATTGTATCTGAATAAGGGAGCCCACATTCACACTCAAAAGCACAATCCCTAGTAAGTCCTTGCAATGTTGCAACCCACTCCCTATTAGTCTGACCGGCCGTACGTTTTGTACGAAAGAACGTATACCATTTTGCAACGACATTTACTGTTTCTTTGAAATAGGCATCTAACGCTGACAAAATTTCTTCATAGGATAGAGTTGCTACGTCGCGTCGGGGAAACAATTTCACTATCACACGGTAGGTGGACACACCTACACACGAAAGCAAAAACGGCTGCCGCTCATTACCTTGAATTCCGTAGGCGGCGAGATGAAATCCAAATTGACGTGACCACTCCGTCCATGATTCAATGGCTGCAGCAAAGCTACGAAACAGGGGTGCAACTGCATGTTGTGGCTGCGGTAGCGGTGAAGCGGCGGCGGCCACATCGGTTTGCAGTGCACGTTGACCCTGGACGAGCTGTCCAAGGGCATCCAATAACGCCTGCGTCTGCTGATTCTGCAAGCGATAAAATTCGGACAGTACATCTGGCGAAGCCATGACACAAGGAAATGTAAGCAATTAGAAAGAACAAGATCCTGAGTGATCCGCGTCGCCAAAATTGTAGTGTCGGCAGACTTGCCAACACTACGCACACTAATTGAAAGAGGCGGCCAAGATGCACGCGCTAACTCACGAAGGATGGAGTGAGGTCTGAAACAGGATACGTAATGAATGTTATAAAGAAAAGTACGTAGCTCCTTGAATACTTAACTTTTAATCCGTCCTTGTATACATTGTTCTTGATGAGACCTCTGGAGATTGTGGCGATACAAGTGAGACTCTTTAGATACATGCAATGTTACAAATGGCGCCTTGCTAGGTCGTAGCCATGGACTTAGCTGAAGGCTATTCTAACTGTCTCTCGGCAAATGAGAGAAAGGCTTCGTCAGTGTAGTCGCTAGCAACGTCGTCGTACAACTGGGGCGAGTGCTAGTACGTCTCTCGAGACCTGCCTTGTGGTGGCACTCAGTCTGCGATCCTGACAGTGGCGACATGCGGGTCTGACATGTACTAATGGACCGCGGCCGATTTAAGCTACCACCTAGCAAGTGTGGTGTCTGGCGGTGACACCACATTTCGCATGACACATTATTTGTGCCTATTTCACATATTGTGATCATCTTTTGCTCAGTTGATTCTTTGTAGTCAACCAGGATACTTGCTAAAACATTCTGATACAGTACAAATTGTAGCTGGGAATGTTAGTGTTAAACATAAAAGTGTTCGTGTACTTCAGACTCCAGTTGCTGCCCATGTACCTGTCTATGTCTCTGTCTTGAAACTGAATGTCAGAGTGCCGTTGCACATTTACCTTCATCTACGAGTAGCATTTAAAAGATTTGAACATCCCGTCTATCTAGATGTGGAATTGAATTTGTGTGGGTTATTTATACATCTTTGAGAAATCTTATCATCTGTCATATTGAACCATCCATGTCCAGCTGATTTTGTTGTGGAGTGATGTAGCAGACTAACACAGAGTTCAATGATTTGACGGTCCTTCAGTACAACATGAAATATTGACTTATATTGTAAATGTTTTGAAAATGTGAACAGCTACTCCTGCATCAATATATTTTTGAGTCCCACATACATATTTTCCTCCTGACAACACCACCCAGCGTACTTCAGTAGGATTATGCCCAGCCACGTGTGACAAGGAATGCAGAAAACCTCTTTGAATAATGTCATATACACAGTGTACTTTACTGCACTTTCACATGACACGTTAACCGGAAAATGTGTCCTGGATATGTTTTGGTTAGCAACTTGTTTGTTATGGATACTTGATTGAACACTGTAGACTATTTGTAGACTCTCATAGAAACTGTATGGAGAGAGTCCCCATAACATGTCCAGTGTCTCCTTGATTGTGTTCCGCAGCACTTGTATTTTCTGATTTCAGTGTGCAGGGTCTTCACAATCCTCAAAGCCAGAGATAATATTCAGTGCTGTGATTGTAATCATTTGTGTACAGTAGCGTACATAATTGGTGGTAGAAAATGCAAGCACATGTGACTTTCTTGGGGTTGCAGTTTTCACAATTGTTAGTGCAGATGATTCGTGTGCAACAGTTCTTTAATTAAGTAGTGATTCTTAAGGCTCCAAATCTTGTTTAGTACATTTTCTATGTATCCATAAAATTAGTTTATTATTCATATCAGTTGTTCTGAATTATCCCTATTTTTCTAGTAGACAATTCTTAACACCTTTATTGAAATTTTCACTTTTTGTGGTTTTTTCTTTTGAGATAAATTCTGCTCTGATGTTCTGAGAATTGTGCACTGCAAGAGAATGCATGTTAACAAATTGAGTACTACTTTGATTCTGTAAAAGATTAATGATGATGATGTTTGGTTTGTTGGGCGTTCAACTGCGCGGTCATCAGTGCCCGTACAAAGTCCCAATTTTTACACAGTCCAGATTTTTACACAGTCCATTGTAGCCACTGACACAAATGATGATGATGATGATGATGATGATAATGATACCGATACCACAAACACCCAGTCCCCGGGAAGAGAAAAATCCCCTACCCCACCGGGAATCAAACCCGGGATCCCGTGTAAAACATTAATGAAAATGAGCCAGTAAAACGTGTAAACTTCACTCTTGCTCAGGGCATTGTTTTGTGATTAATTATATTTTCAGCATTAGGAAGGAATGCTGGTATGTAATTTATTAAAATTTATTTAATACTGGCTGTGTAATTAGAAGTAAATCTTGTATCACACAATGCACTGTATGATTATTCATTCATTTCAGTACCTGCTCCTGATGAACGATTGCCACCTTGAAAAAGCCATAATGGTTTCCACTAAGGTTAGCCCACAAGATACACACTACAATGCAAGACTCAAGTCTTCTGTAGCATCTGCTTCCCCATCAACATCACTTTGTTCACAACAGTCTAAATACAGTAACTATAGCTATGCTGCAAGTTTATACAAAAGTGTTATAAGTAACAGTATTTTATACAATGACTCAAGAGGTCTGCATGGTTCTTCTGAATTACACAGTTCTGTAAAGAAGTTTGGTGAAACTATGTGGCTTGAATATTTAAATATTGCCAGTGAGGTAAGTGCTTTTTTTATACAGCTTTATTTTGTGATTTAGAAAAAATAATTTCTGCATAGTGGCCAGACATTAATGCCACTAGCATTGCTCAGAAGAGAAGGTTGTTACATATTTTGCTTCTACACCTTCTTTATTTGTGAATTATTTTCAACATTCTACAAGTACTGCTAGGACATTTGTGCATATGGTATTGAACAACGATGTAGTTGTTAATCCTTGTAAAGTTTGGCGGTATTATTCGTACTTGGTGCATAGTGAACTACATTGCAAGATTTGATTTAGGTGTGCAGTTTATAATTAAAAGGGTAAAATGAAACTTTTCTCAAACAAGTGAAAACATTGGTCTGGACTAGGAGTTCATTCCAGGTACCTGTCTGGTATGGACAGATGTTCTCCAATTGTACCGTATAAGTCGGGCCTTAGGATTGATTCATAATGTCAGCTTACTACAAAGACCTATCCATTCATTTCCAACAAATGCCTGAACTGGAAATGCACTGTTTACAAAATGTGATTCAGGTTCAGGTCTGCAATCTTTAGTAACTTGTAGCAAATATTTGTATCAATATACACTTAGCATCAAATGCTGTCTCTAGACTATCTGCTTAGGTCATTAGCAAGTAGTCTAACATTTTATTAGAGTTTATCATGAATTGTGTATGTTGGCCTCTTTGCTCATGGACCACTGAACCCAGTAAAAAGAAAATAAAAGGATCTTCTTAATCTATGATTTTTATTTGCCTTGTGCATCGTATTGCAGGTTTATCAAATTGTTAATGGGTGTGGTGTACACTCATGCACCAATTTTTACTTAATTTTGAGGTTATAAGTGCTATTATGGACTATAAAAAATACATGGAAGTCACAGGTTGTGAGCTGACTACTTTCTGTAACTGTCCATTCCAATTTATACATCACTCTTAATCAAGATTTGGATTAACATGTCATACATAGGTGTGGAGTCATCTATCTTATCCATAAAACAATTTACATGACTGGATGCTAGCTTTTACAAGGATGGTCAGTAATCACTTACTTAGCAGTAAACACACTGTGAAATGAGCAACACATTAAGTATGAACATTTAAAACTAAAGAACTTTGTGTACCTAGGGGATAAAAACATAGTGGTGCTGGCAAGCACAAAGAGTTCTTCTTGTGTGTAATCATAAAATTTGTCATTTTGTTGTACTTTGAAGCAAAATATTTGTGAAATGTAATGAATAATAAAAAAACAAAAATACAAAATATGTGTAGTGGTTCCTCATCCTTGTTACATGCTTCTTCAGAGTGAAATTTCAGATTCAACAATAACATTATTTAACTAGAAAAAACTCATTGCAACACACTACCACAAAATACAAATGGGTTTGTTTAGAGTTATCTTAAGTACTTATTAAACAATCTAAAATTTTCAAAATCAGTTGCCAGAGACTCTGCGCGCGCGCGGGGGGGGGGGGGGGGTGTGTGTGTGTGTGTGTGGTTTGTGTGTGTGTGTGTGTGTGTGTGTGTGTGTGTGTGTGTGTGTGATTTTCCATTGTTTGATAAATGTTTGAAAAATTGTGTATTGACAGAGACAGGAAAAGTGCGTGTCAACAATGAAACAAAAACATAACGTGAAATCTTTGATTTTTTAGTAACATAATGTAAAATGACTTAACTAACATAAGTATAAAAAGACAACTGGGAAACCTGATGCTTCTGTGACCTAATGAACAAATTGTAAAAATAACTTAAAACAATATCAAATGAACAAATAAGCACAATAAGAGACTGTTGTTTGAAACAGTAACACAAATAAACAGTTTACAAGACAGATACCAAATAATAATACAGGGTGTACATAAAGTCTGGGAACACTTTCAATTATTTATTGCACAAGAACTAAACATTGTACAGATGTCATACATATTGCTTTCTGAAGAGAAACTCCGAAAGTTTTCTTTTTACAAACATTTTATATGCGAACCATGAGTGACCCGGCAGAAGTCAATATGGTAATCGAATTCTTGTCATACCTGTCCCAGCATGACATCATCGACTGTGGCAGTCGCTTCTCGTATTCTCTCCCGGTGCTTTGCTACATCACATGGTAGAGGCGGTACATAAACCAGATGTCTCCCTACAGGAAAATGTCACACGGAGTGAGATCTGGTGATCGGGGAGGCCATTTCATAAAATAGCTGTCCCCTTCTGTAGCACAGCCGATCCATTGATGCAGCAGCTCCGTGCTCAGGTACCCACGAACTTCATGATGAAAATGGGGTGGAATTTGTTGTGCCAGTGGTAAATGGCCTTCCTTGTTGGTAGCTTCTTACTGTACTTGGTTCTAAAGATCTTTGAACAGCTGTAGCCCACCTGTTTTCATCAAACTCTGATAGACAGAAAGCTCGCTCTGCACCTGAACTGGCCATGTTTGCGACTAGCACTGACTATCAGCAAAATTACCAAACTATGCTGTGGCCATATACATGAAAAAAAAAGAAAAAAGAAGTCTGGGTTTCTCTTCAAAGTAACATGTGTATGATATCTGTACAATGTTTGGTTCTAATGCTATAAATAATTGAAAGTGTTCCCGGACTTTATGTACACCATGTAGTTTAATTAAAGAAAACAATCCTAGGTGAAATTACAAGATGGCTGGTCGAGTGGTTCTAGGCGCTACAGTGTGGAACCGCGCGACCGCTATGGTCGCAGGTTCAAATCCTGCCTCGGGCATGGATGGGTGTGATGTCCTTAGGTTAGTTAGGTTTAAGTAGTTCTAAATTCTAGGGGACTGATGACCTCAGAAGTTAAATCCCATAGTGCTCAGAGCCATTTTGAAATTACAAGATGACAGTTTGTGGCAGCAGAAAAATAAATCTTATTAACTTTGAGGTGTTGTTTATCCACCTATTGAATTGATCAGTAAATGATAGATATTATAGTTTTTATGGTCGCCTATGATGTGAAGTAATTGTGATTTGGACCTGCCGATCATATCCAAATAAATGTGCTTCTGTCCTTCTTAGTGGACTTCATTTCCTTTGCAGTGTCTTAAGTGCTAGAAGGTGAGAGAGAGATGGAATCTGTGACCAAGAAAATTAAAGCTGCTTTATACATTGAAGATAGCTCCCCTAAGATATGTTTAACAGAATCATATTACAATTGTTTTAGTTATAGATGTCTTGTCTCATTAGACTGCACAACAAAAATACATTTTGACAAAGAAAAATGTCAGATTGAGAAATCATATCAGAATGACAGTTTAAAAACATGTTTGTTTTTGTCCATATATCGTCTCTATCGTTATTGTGAGCACCATTCTTCCATGGTCGCAACACATCTCAAAGTTTGACTTCTAAGAACTAATGGCCCACACCAGGTGGAGACACTGAACTTGTCATCTCATCTTGCAGATATGCTGCGCCCATGTACCCCGTATTACCTGCAAATATTAATACACTATTTCTCCCACAATTCGCTGTCTGAAACTTAAGTATTTTTTTAATGAAATATCTTAATCATATTTCATACATTAGGACAGAGAGTGTAACTCATCATTTTCCCTAAAATGATGTGTTACATCTCAACTTTTCCACTCCACCTCACACAATGTGTTGGAACTTGCCATGAAACACGATAAGCTGGAGTGGCTGTGTGTGTTCTGCTACATAACTTCGGGTGTGAACAGCAGTATAGAGTCATGCTGAGTATCACAACAGCAAGCAGGATGGAAGTCACTACTGGGCCTGTTATGTTAAATAAAATATTGGGCTGGTGGAATCCATAATACATGTGGCAGCTATATCTAGTGACTTGTTGCTGCTCCTGTGTCATCAACTATTTTAAGGACTAGAACAGTTCATTGTTGCTAGTATCTGGAAAAAGTGATGAGACAGGATGTGTACTGAGAGATAAGCTAATTTTTGGAATGGATTACAGGAATGGTTCGATAGCGACATTTCAAATTTCTTTCATTTGTGCTGAGAACAGAAATTCATGTCCCAGAGTATTGCAACAGGATGCTTTGAATAGAAGTCTACTAGTATTCATTGTTACTTGGTACTTGTGGAGAGTGAAATTCCGATTAGAAAACATAAGTGAAACCAGAACGACATAGGGATTGGCATATATGTTGCCAATGTTTGGTTAATTCAACTATCAATCTGGGACCATTCGAGTTTGTTGTGTAAGAGACAAACTGTCTTCAGTATGTTCCAAGAAGAAATGGAATCTACATAAGGTGCTGAATTGTGCCACTCAAGTGTAAGTAAAGATACTACACTGTATCATCAATGTCTACTTGGAGGCCAGGTGTGTGGAGCAGTGCTGGATCGTGCTTCTTGGGCGGTGGTTTAACAATAGGTGTTTTGGTTCACGGAGAGTGGGATCTTGTTTCTGCAGACCTTTCCTAACAACACGTTAGTCTTATCCATGATACTGGGTTTTACAATCTGCACTTGTGTGGTAATGCAGATTTTCAAATTTCATAAATTTTAATGTAACTTCGCCACACCAGACAACCTAGACAATTATGTAGTGACAATGTCTCTATGTAGTGAAATAATGCAAACATGTGACAAAACCATTTAGTTGTAGATGCAGGTAATGAAATATAGAGGAATAAATAAGAGTGAAACGGGGCTGAAGAGGCCACAAGGCGAAAACACAGAGCAGAATCATCAGTTGATTGAAATAGATAAAAATTGTTTTTAATCCCTAGACTGTAAGTTGATGGGGTAACAGAATGTAAATTATATCAACATCTGTTCTAAACATTTCTGAGATTTGCTGGATCCTCTACAGTAGATGCTATATATCTTTATACTTGGTCAAGCGATCAAACTGAGCTATAATCTTCTGATCTGTAATTCAACGATGACAGGCAATGTGAAATACAGTATCTGTAATGGTCTAGTGCAGGGACATGAAAATTTCTTAGTTCTGCCCAATTTCGTGGCAGTTTGTCATAACATCCCATGATCTGCTAGTGGGTATATCAGCATCCTAGCATCCTTTCAACTACGGAGCTGTCTCCATGTTCAGCTGCATTGTTCTGCTGAATTCTCTTCAAAATAAATGTTAATCTTTTAGCCAGGTACTTCACTTTGCTGGAATTCATTTCAGGTGACAGCTTATAAGTCTTGAAAGATGAATGCATTTTGTGATGATAAACAACCTCAAAGGGAATCGACACTGTGGTTTCGTGTACTCTGGTGTTGTATGACGAAATCACATATGGTAATAGACAATCCCAGTCTGAGGGGAAGCTAATCATGTTATAAGATAAAATTCTAGGTACTGTTTTATGAATGTGTTCAACCCTGCCATTACTCGTAGAATGAAATGACGTAGCTCTGAACTTCTTTATTTTAAACAGTCAAGATAACTGTATGATAAGATTGGCCATAACGTTTGTCCCTCAGTCTGCTATAATGGCCTCTGGACTTCTGGATTGTAGTGCAAAATAAGTTACCAGTGCTCTCACAACCATCTCAGCAGCCATGTCTGCAGTGGGTCACACAATAAGATAATGCAAGAAATGGTCAGCGACAGATAAAATGTATGTCACTTTTTACTGTTAAGGCAAATGGTCCTGCAATATAGAGTGCTAAGACTTTGAAAGGTCCAGCTACCTCAGATATAGTTTGAAGAGGTACATTTGGTTTTTGTTCTTGCACTCTCTGCAAAAAGACAGTTTTGAACATAATAGCCTGATTTATTTATTTATTTATTTTTTCGTTTTATTTTGACCTGCCATGTGTGCCTGCGTGGCACTTTCCCCATTACGATGTGTCTGTATACACTCATGACTTTGTCACAGTATATACTTGCCAGTAGTCTCGGGATTCTTGTGCCTTCTTTAATTCCTCAGTAAGCACATCATCTACTTAAAGGATCTTAATTTTTGTACTCAAGGCACCTGGATTCTGATTTAACTTTCCAGGCTGAAGTCTGGTTATGTAGTCACATTCACAGAGTTTTAAGGCCTATCTAACAAGGTGTAATTCTGCACAGCTGCTACAGCTGACGTGAAGCATAACCAATTGGTTTTTCTTCACCATTTTGTATCTGACTCAAAATACAACCAGCTGAGACGTTGCTAGCATCACACAACAAGATTAAAGGTAGAGCAAAATGCCGATAACCCAAGACAGATGCACTTGTTAAGAATGTCTTTCAGTTTTAACATGGCCCTCCTGCTATCCATTGTCCAGACAGGAGCAGCTCCCTTCTTTAGTGATTTTGCAAGCCATTTCGTGGTGACCGGATAGTTCTCCACAAAACGGCGATAGTAATTTATTAACCTGAGAAATCAGTTGCAATTCTTTAATGTTCGTCGATGCTGGAAAATCATTCACTGCATTTTTTAATTGTCGTTCCGATCTTAACCATCTGCTAACATTATATGGCCTGGATAGTGCACTCATGACAGTGCAAAATCACAGTTTTTGAATTTCAAATTTAGATTAGCATCACTAAAATGGGTTAGTATGTTTTTTAGTTACTTTGCATGTTCTCTCACTGAATTTGAAAAGACAACTGTGTTATCCAGGTATACTAGTCACATGGTTGGCTTTAAACCTCCTAAAAGTAAATCAGCAAAATGTTAAAATGTTGTGGAGGGGGAGAGGCAGGTGTTTGGCGCGGGGGGGGGGGGGGGGGGGCTTTCTTTGATATTCATAATGCCCACAGGGTACAACAAAAGCTTTCTTTTTCTCCATCTTTAGTAGCTACATGAATCTGATAGTAGCTGGAGCATGGTGAAGAATTTGCATTTGCCAAGGTGATTGAAAATATCATCAAGCTTTTCCTCTGTAACTGGTTTTGTTGGGGACTACCACTGTAACGAGCATACATAAACAGGGTGTATATGACCTGGGACAACCGGGAGATCCAGTTAAGACCCAGGAATTTTTTCATCCGGGAGAAAACCAGGAAAATCCGTGTTTTTTTTTTATTTATTTATTTATTTTTTTTTTTTTTAGGAAGACTATGCAATGCTTCATAACAACAAATTGCCTCCAATGAGCGTGAAGTCACAACTGTTTACATTAGATTCGTTTTAGCAGTTACGAGCGGGCTCATACGCATGCGCAGTTGAGTTGCTTTTGAGTAGTAGATTCTCCTGATTCCGGCAACAGGAATGTGGATGTTGGCTGTGCAAGCAGTCGCATCAAGCAGCTAGATGCTACCGAGAAAAGGGGGCACCAAATTCATATTCTTGAGGAAAAAAACTTGTATCACAAAGTGCCTAGCATACAGCGCATGTTTGTCTATTGATTATTCATATAACTTTGAAACGCATCCCTATTGTATTCTGAACATTTTTGAACACATTTTAAGTTGATTTTGACTGAATCATAAGTTGATTTTTGAATGCATGCATAGTGTATGTGATGTCTCATCGCATCTAGAAATAAACTTCCCGTAGACGGGACAGGGCTATACGAGCTGAGCGGACTAAAGCGAAACGTATGAATGCTAATTGCTGTCTGATTATGTGATTGATTGGGTTTGTGAATGATCAGTGTTGTTATAATTACTAGCGAAATCCATAGATTCAGACTACCAGAGTGGAAATAAACAACTGTCAGGAATAACAGGTTAGAAAGATTATGTATTATCTTCTCTGTGTATCCAAGGAAATGAAATTTTGACAGAAAATTTTTGGCCATATCGCTACACTAGTAAGGACCAGTAGTACAGTTCTTGTCTAGCAGCCACTTAAGTTCTATTCTGGAAGTAACGTGGAAAACGTGTTGCACAAAAACGTAAAACGCCTAACCGGAAAATAATCGCGGGATAACCTAACCTGTGATTCTGGCAGGGTTAGTGAAGTTAATCAGCAAACAAATTTTGACAATGGCACAAATAGCTACAGAATTGGTGGTGACAAGATTGTTTGTGGAACGAGAAAGGAGAAGAAACGGGGACATTACACAAATTATGGGAGAATAAGGCAATACCAAATTTATATAAAAATTTCGTAATACTACTTTTCGATCTCTTGCTTGAGAAACTGGTGTGTATGAATGAAAGTGAAACTATTTCCTAACAATTTTTGTTTGTTTGTAGTAGGCCTAATAGGCATTTGATATTGGTACTGCATGAATTATATTCTGTAGTGTTACAAAAATGGCCATTGGTGCCAAAACAGTCTTGTTTATTTGGTGTGTGTTACAAAACTGCTGACACATTAGAAAGGCCTATTTTGTCTTATCTAGCAGACGGTGACAAAATAGATGTAATCAGATCGAAAAACCACGCCATTCTTGGGTATTATTTGTGTTAACAGCTTTTTCAGTATTAGATAATGACATTTTGATTTTTCAAGTAGCAAAACGTTTTATGAACTTTGATGAGGTAATACCGTAGATCCTCTCCCAGAAAGGAAAGCACACCATGTAAAGCTGTAGTGAGATTAGAGAGAAAAAAATGCTAGGAGCTAAGGATTGAAGAAATGCATAATTTCTTGCTTATCTCTTGTCTTTATTGGTTTTATGTATCCTATATTTAATTTTATGTCACACAAAACCGCAAGTTATTAGCCAATAGGCACTAAAGAGTTCAGATTTTCTGAAGAGTTCTTGTTCTCCCGATTGCAAAAAATCCCATCTGCTATTAATTGTGAGATTTTGTTTTTTAAGAGGGGCAGGCTGTCAAACCAGTTGACTGGGAGCAGGTGAGGCACCACAGGACATTTCCGTTGTCCTGAATATAGTTGATGGCATCCATTACAAAATATACACGTTTCAATTCCACAGAGCGAAATACAGTGATATGCATTAGAAGAATGATTTATCAGGAGGCGTGGCACTGCACTTAGCCATACTTAAGACCAAATAATATGTCTTACATTTCCTCGAACACATATGTTTTATGTTTCAGACTTTTCAGAAAGATGTGTGCTACAAGATGAACATATTTTTGAAAATTCGATTTTTTTAGTATTGATCCGGTCCGCAAATATTGTAGATCCGGGGCTGATGCGCAGAGCAGTCAGAGTAGAGTTGTAGTGGGTAGTCTCCACGTGATCTGTGTCTACATTTAGTGATTTTGCTGTTTCCCCTTCGTATACTCTCATGTCAAATCAAAACAAAACGGATATCTGTGGCCGGGAGCTATCAAGTGAATTAAAATACATTCACGTAATTATGGAAGGCTAAAATATGGCATTAGTTTCAGATTTTATTTTATTTCTACCTTTCTGACAGTCAAACATTATTCACCTTGTGGAACAATGAAGTTATTTTTGTCTGTTTGCAAAAGAAATGTGACTTTTATTAACCTTTTTTGCAGTGGCAGTCAATGTATTTGAAGCAAAATGTTTAATTCCACCGTACTGGCTAGTTTCAACTGTTCGCTGCATTTCATGTGCATGGTTTTTTTCCACCTAGCACATATGGCATTATGTCTTAATTAAGAACCAAATATGATATAATACAATAGTGGTGCTCCAAGAAAATTTACATCCCGAAAACCACACTGAAAAGCTTAATATCAAGTTGAGGTCTACTTCATTGGGAATCTGGACATACGAGTGTGCACTTTAAATTTGCACATTTTAATATGGTTCACGAAATTCCAATGCTCATGGAGTATCTTCTAATGTCTTGTGTCTTTTATGACATAATGTATGATCTTTCAGTGTTTAACACGTACGCACATACGGGCTTCCTATGTTATGATAGCTGTGTCGCCTGTTATTTGCGCTGTCTGGCAACTGCTGAAACAAACCTATTTCTGACAGGTCACGGGAAAATATTGCAACTAGTGGTTTGAAAAGCGTTACTTTCAAAGTAAATATCCTTCTACGTAGGTTGAACTATGTGCAAGAATGTACCATGAATTTATTAAATTAAAGAGCATTTGACTCATTTAAAAATCAACTCTTTGAAGATCAGACATTTATCTCATTGTTGAAAAATTTACTGGCACATTTGTGTGATGTATCTCAAAGTGCAACACACACAAAAAAGATCAACATTATATGCGAAAGCTTAGCTTCTCTTGCAACATATTAACCTTAGAGACCAATATTATATGAGGGCTATCCACAAAGTACATTACGTTTTGGAATTAAAAATAAATAAAATATTGGAATTTTTTTTATTATATGCAGATGAAAGCCACACTTAAATACTACTTTTCTACATAGTTGCCATTTAAATTAAGGCACTTATCGTAGCGATGGACGAGCTTGGAAATTCCTTCGTCGTAAAATTCGGCCGCCTGCGCCTTCAACCACGTAATAACTGTCTTTTGGGACAGAAAAGGTGTGATTTTTGTGGATTTCCTGGAAAGAGGGACTACAATAAACTCTCAAAGCTATTGCCAAACTATGCACAACTTCAGAAGACCAATACAAAACAAGCGCAGGGGAAAGTTGGGCTCAAAGATCTTGCTGCTTCACGACAACGCCCGGGCCCATACGGCAAATGCCACTCGTGAAGTTCTCGAATCTTTTAAGTGGGAGTTGTTTCCTCATCCGCCGTACAGTCCCGACCTGGCACCGAGCGACTTCCACTTATTCCCAGCAATGAAGAAGTGGTTGGCTATGCAGCATTTTGATGACAACGCACAGCTTCAAGAAGAGGTAACCACGTGGTTGAAGGCACAGGCGGCCGAATTTTACGACGAAGGAATTTCCAAGCTCGTCCATCGTTATGATAGATGCCTTAATTTAAACGGCAACTATGTAGAAAAGTAGTATTGAAGTGTGACTTTCATCTGAATATAATAAAAAAAAATTCCAATACTTTATTTATTTTTAATTCCAAAACGTAATGTACTTTGTGGATAGCCCTCGTATGTGACAACTTTGCTTTTCTTGTAGCAACACCATATATATTAATTTAAACTATTAACTTTCCCTGTTTGTGTATTTGTGCTACTTAACAGTGATGTTGTTGCTGGCTGACTGCATCACGTGTCCTATGCTCTGAATATCTGCTGTCATCGGCTGGCGAGATCACGTGACATGAGCTATGACTGGCTTACAAAAGCGCATCGCAATCTCGATTTCAATGGTTTGGAAAGTAACATGTGGTGTTTGGTGGAATTCCAATGTATACTTTTGTAATACGAAAATACGCAGCATGCATGTTGCTACACATGAAAGATATTTCCAGATCTTGTCTTTTTCCCTGAGTTTCGTTTTCTATAGTGCCAGGAAATTCTATGCCCATGTATAAAACCATAACCATTCAAACGATTGATAAGGGAAAATATACTGTCACTTAACACGGAGAAAGCTTGTTTTCACCTGGAGAAAGTGTATTTTTATCCGTGAAAAATCCGGGAATTTTTTTTCCTTGTCCACGTATACACCCTGATAAAAGTGCAGGAACACTTTCAGTTATTTATTACACAAGAACAAAACATTGTGCAGATATCATACATATGTTATTTTGAAGAGAAACCCTGAAAGTTCTTTTTCATGTGTACCATGCAATGGTTATTTCACGTTCTCGTCAATACGGTACCAGAACGTTTAAGTTCTACCACTGTAAAGATGGAAGATCCGCGATTCGGAATGTCAGAACTGTGTAGTAAGTAGCGACAGGCACACTCCAAACCATCAACTCTCGGAGAGAGATTTTAACCGTGTTCAACCTAATGGTAAATTATCGAACTATTTTTCTCCGAATCATACAGTTTGTGGGAAAAGCAGTGAGAATAATTACTTTTGGCAACCTTTTATCAGACAAAGCCTGTTATAACAATAAACGGTTTTTCTTAATAAAACGGTCGCCAGCCCAAATCGGGCACAGTGTCCACACAAAAAGATGAAGTCAATTTTTGACACTGAATAAATAACTACTTTGACTTACTATGTAATTGAAACACAACCACTTAATTTCCATTTACTTGGGTCACTTGGCAGTAAGTACTATTAATCCCACTTTCTGTTACTTATGGAATTTATCACTATACTTCAGTAATTATTTAAAGAAGACACACACCGGGTTCCTAGGAGGAAGTTATTGTCTGTTCTACAAGATTAAGCAATTAAAGGTCTTTACATGGATAGTCAGGCAGCAGTTAGAGTTGACGGTAAATTGAGTTCATGGTTCAGAGTAGTTTCAGGGTAAGACAAGGCTGCAACCTGTCTCCACTGTTGTTCATATTATTTATGGATCATATGTTGAAAACAATAGACTGGCTGGGTGAGATTAAGATATGTGAACATAAAATTAGCAGTCTTGCATATGCGGATGACTTAGTTGTGATGGCAGATTCGATTGAAAGTTTGCAAAGTAATATTTCAGAGCTAGATCAGAAATGTAAGGACTATGGTATGAAGATTAGCATCTCCAAAACGAAAGTAATGTCAGTGGGGAAGAAATATAAACTGGTTGAGTGCCAAATAGGAGGAACAAAGTTAGAACCGGTGGACAGTTTTAAGTACTTACGATGCATATTCTCACAGGATGGCAACATAGTGAAAAAACTGGAAGCGAGGTGTAGCAAAGCTAATGCAGTGAGTGCTCAGCTACGATCTACTCTCTTCTGCAAGAAGGAAGTCAGTACCAAGACTAAGTTATCTGTGCACCGTTCAATCTTTTGACTAACTTTGTTGTATGGGAGCGAAAGCTGGGTGGATTCAGGTTACCTTATCAACAAGGTTGAGGTTACGGATATGAAAGTAGCTAGGATGATTGCAGGTACTAGTAGATGGGAACAATGGCAGGAGGGTGTCCACAATGAGGAAATCAAAGAAAAACTGGGAATGAACTCTATAGATGTAGCAGTCAGGGCGAACAGGCTTAGATGGTGGGGTCATGTTACACGCATGGGAGAAGCAAGGTTACCCAAGAGACTCATGGGTTCAGCAGTGTTGGTAGGAGGAGTCGGGGCAGACCAAGGAGAAGGTACCTGGATTCGGTTAAGAATGATTTTGAAGTAATAGGTTTAACATCAGAAGAGGCACCAATGTTAGCACTGAATAGGGGATCATGGAGGAATTTTATAAGGGGGGCTATGCTCCAGACTGAACGCTGAAAGGCATAATCAGTCTTAGATGATGATGATGATGATGATGATGATGATGATGATGATAACACATATGTTTCAACAAGGATACAAAAAAATATTAAACTTATAGCTATTATTCATATGACCAAAACTATTATTTAACACGACTAGATTTCATTTCTTTAGGACTTTTACTTGTTAACGGTAATTAACACCAATATTTGTCTGGCTTTCTTTGACATGGAGAAGCAACACAAACAAATACTGTTAAGATTGTTGCAGTTAAACAATTATGTTACCTTACTTTCAAAAATGCTATTGAAAACCTATCCTCATGGTCACGCAAAGCGGTGGTTCTTAAACCGATATGTGCAAACTTTAGTATTTAATAATGATTTTCTGAATTTACTACCAAAACAATACTATTGCCAGTAATTTACTATTATTCAAGCTTCAATAAACATCAGAATACTCGGAATAAATTCATTTACGTAAGGACCCTACTGAGGTAAATGAAATTGGAAAATTATGGCTAAACACAAAGGTACATTTAACACTTATATTCCACTGATTGAAGAAGGATGGTTCATACTGTGATACACTTCTAAGTAAGGTACTTTGCCTGTTACTGATGTCGAAGGTGGCATGAGGCGGTGCTGCATAGTAATATTGCACAGGTACAGCTCTTGATGTATATAGTTCTCTATCTTCCTCTTGGTGGCGACCATAAAATTGCAAATTTCTGAGCTATTAATTTATTGCCATACTGTGCCAATCATGTAGAACACGTCCGAGGCCAAAACCCAATCTTGCAGAAAATTCGGGGCCTCTAGTGCTTGACCAACGTAATGCATGTTCACCACTTGCAGGGCAGCTACCGACTGTGTGTGTCACTTGCGCGCCAATTCTCACTCACGCGCCCCACCACCTTTCCCATTCCACCACAGAACGGAGTTCCGTTCTACCTATGATCCCTACACATTTTCATTTTACAGTTCTGCTTACAAAAACCCTAAGTATGAACCATCTACAATTGCATGACAACACATACATACAAAATTGACATAATTACAGTTGTACTTGAAATATACATAATTATTTACAAAATATGTTTTAATACATTTATTCCACCTACATCAAAGAGGTTATTTTTAACAGATAAACTACACTTAACAAAAGCTTACTCTCGTTATAGTATTTGCTTAATTTTTCAAAATTATTAAGGAACAAAAAATTTAAAATATACAGATTAATGGCAGGATTATATTTACAATAGCATTACAACTGCCACAGCGTATTTTTGTAATTTGCCGATAGTCGGTGCTAGTCACAAGCATGGTGAGTTGAGGTATGTTGTAGTTCGACAAATGGGAAAGTGAACAGGCATAAATGTCGAATATGGGATACAAAGCATCAACACAAACAAGCATTGAATTTGAGCGTGATTCCCCAAAGGTAAATATTTTTTGTGCCTTGTCACGTCGAAAACTGTACGGGCCATTCTTCTTTGTCAAAAGCACTGTCACTGATTATTCCTACTTGGACATGTTTCAGCAGAATGGGGCTCCACCCCATTTCCATCTTGAAGTTTGTGGGTACCTGAACACGGAGCTGCTGCATTGGTGGATTGGCCGTGCTACAAAAGGGGACAGCTGTTTTGTGAAATGGCCTTCCTGATCACCAGACCTCACTCCGTGTGAGTTTTTTCTGTGGGGACACATTAAAGATCTGGTGTATGTACCGCCTCTACCACGTGATACAGCAGCGGTCCGGAGAGAGAGTACGGGAAGCGACTGCCACAGTCGACGATGCCATGCTAGGATGGGTATGGCAAGGTATCAATTACCATACTGATATGTGCTGGGTCTCTCATGGTTCGCATATCAAATGTTTGTAAAAAACAAAAACTTTCACAGTCTCTCTTCAAAGGGCAATATGTATGACACCTGTACAATGTTTAGTTCTTTTGCAATAAATAATTATTGAAAGTGTTCCCGGACTTTATGTACACCCTGTATGTGACAACCAGGAACTGAAAGAAGGTTTAATTACTCCAGCTTTTAGTAAATCTGAGGTATTTTTGTCTACTGCAGGCTGCAAGTGATAGGATATGCAATAAGGTTTCCAGGCTATTGGCTTGGTATCATGTGTAGGAATCTTGTGGTACATTAAGAAGTTTGACAGAAGTTGTTTCTTTTCTTCAGATGAAGTTGCAAAGTCAGCTAGAATGGGGTACAGTTGACAGTGAGTTTGTCTAACAAACAAAACATTTATTAGTATGCCTGTATTGATGAGGAAGGTAGACATTCTGCTGTTCATTTTATCTTGCAAACTTACGTTTACCACCTGAGCAATTCCTATCTCTCTTACCGGATTGGCTTTGCAGAAGGGGAGCAAGGAGCAGTGGCAGAACTGCTCCCATTCACATTTTCCGTATTCATATTCCCTCAAGCACCTCGTTGACCTACTTGGTTAGCTGAGCAGTGCTGTAGGGATGGACAGTTTTCTCTCTCGTGTCTGATTTTTCTAAAACAAGCACATGCTGGTGCCAAACACTAAGGAGCCATGTAACTTTTTCTCATTTGCAACGAGTGCAGTACACTTCGGCAACGAATGCACATCAAGTGGGCTTTATCCCGGTGGATGATAAGACGAATTGTTGCACCTCCTTTGTGAGTTGTATAGCCTATCTTAGTGTACTCGGTGTACTTCACCTTGTCAGGTACCTGCGGGGTAAATCCTGCGAATGAGTGAATCTGCACAGCAAGTTTCTGATTTCCTGAGTGGTATCTCTTTCCTTTCATTACTTTCTGTTAGTACATATGTACGACAAGAGATAACTCTTATTCGGGCAGAAAATCACTCGAAATCCTCTCCAGAATTTTGATATTTGATGGAAAGATTGTCCTTGTAGTAGCTGACGGTATTTATCTCTGTACATATCCTCAAGGCATTCTGCAAGGATGTCAAATGCCTTGGTATTTCTCAGCCCTTCCTTGAGTCTACATAAGCATGAGCCACTCCTTGCAACTCGATGGGGACAGTTTCCATTACATTTTGTACTACTGTGTCAACGTTTTCACCTGGTTTAGAACCGCCTATGGGAACACAGAAATAGGGAAGTTAGGCTAGCTCCGGGCACAGTGCTGTTTCGCAGCGTCACATTTACTAATGCCTCACTAAGGTGCCTTTGCAGATCATTATTTTTCACACGGAGTTGCTCCACCCGTGTTTGCAATATGTTGGATCCATCTCTAGTTGTCTCTGTGATGTGGGTGAGGGAATTGCTTTAAACTAGACACACACACACACACAAAATTTGATAACAGACCTCGGTAATGTCAGTGGCAGCATTGGTCCAGAGGCATTTGCCCCTACAAGTGAAGCTTGCATATTTAATATGTAGGAATTGGATAGATAAAAAAATCCAGTCACCAAGTGATGGCAGGAGAAAGGTTTTACTTATGCAAGCTTTTGAAGCCAGTGGCCCCTCCTTCCAGCATAAAGATTGAACGGGTAGGGAGAGGGGTGAAGGGAAGGGAACTTGAGACGTCTAGGGAAAGGTGTGGGGTTCTGAAAAGTCACCCAGAATGCAAGGTCAGGGGAGACTTAACAGATGGGATGATAAGGAAAGGCTCCAACCGTTGCTTGGTGAATGGATTTTTTAGCTATACAATTACAGTGTATTGTCAGAAATCGATTATTTTCATTGTTACAATTAAATTGTTCATTGACAATAGATTGGGTAGCAATGCAGTGGCGATGCCCGGTGTCAAGGTGGCATTGAGACATCATAATCATGATGTGACCTCGTGTGACCATGGTAGAGGAGGCAGACGAGGTTGAATTTCCTTGCCTAATGGCGGTGATGGCAGCATGGCATTAGGTCTGGGTAGACTGTGGTGGGCAGCTTGGGCTGACTGTGCTAAGCACTTATCTGTTGCACCGCAGCATGGAGCCGGACTGTCCTGCACGATGGTTTCTTACATCTGTTCACGGCTTAGTAATTTGTATGGGGCACCTCAAAGCTGAAAGTGGGTCAAATTTGGCATCTCACTTCAGATGCCAGTTCTTACACCCACTTGGGGGTGTAGTCAGGATTGGATAGTGATGTGGACTTGCAATTAATATACGTACTCATGTTGGGAAAAGGAAATCGTATCCGTTTATTTTCTCATAGGGATTACATTCTGAGAATTGTCAGGAGGACAACAGAAGGTAGTTCCAGAGCCATCTTGGAGAGAAGGGAAAATGCCAAGGTAAAGAAACTGAGCCATTTAGTGTTTGCTATAGGTGGCGGTTTGGAACATAAGAGAGAGATGTTCTTCAGCTCTGATAACAGTCAGTGTCTAAAGTGAAGTGATCCTGTGGCATGATTTGGTTGGTAGGTAGGTCTTGACAGTGATGATTTGTCCTAGTCCATCATGAACTGGCCCATTGTTGTATCAGCAGCAAGGCGACAGACTGAGTGGGAGCCCATTTGTAAAATGAAGTAATAGTAATTTCTTGCTTACGGAGACTGAAGTAGCACCTTGCAAACAAACTACTTTCCAATAACAGTTTTAGCCATGGATGTGACATTTCCTGAGCCTTTTACATGACTATTGTGTAAAAATGGGTGTTTGTGAGACTTTAATATGGTGCATCATTTAAACTATATATTTTCGAATTACAAAAGTATAAATATGAAAAACACTGAATGTGACACTTAAGTTTTGTGAATATGTAAATTAACATGGCATCCAGTATCTTTTAACATAACGTAGATCCCAGCCTACTTAGGCGATACATGTTATTTGTCCATAAAAACATGTCCGATTTCTTCCTCGTGATCAGATAAAGATGTTCATTTAAAAATAATATTTAGCTAGTTAGTATATGAAGAACTCCCCTCTGTGTGTACTTTGTGGTGTAATATTTGCAGAAATGACAAAAGAATTGTCGTCTTAGGAAATTGTCAAAGTGTGACAGATATATAACATCTTCTCCTGCTACAAAGGGGTTATTTACTTATTGGGGTTGTGGCTTGGCAGTGTTTTGGAAGGCAGAGAGGAATAGGCACTGTCCGCAATATCAACACTCAGAAAAAGCTTAACAAGGCTGAAGAGCAATGTCACTCTCTTCTGTGGTGTTACGAGATTCAATTTGAAAATGTTCTTGTCAATGAGATCTGTTTACTTAATGTATATAAATGTCACATAAGAGCAACAAAATACAGAAGAGTTGTTTAAAAGGCAGTTATGTTATTTTGTAGCTTGAAGACTAGAGGGCTGTCTTACACCCCTCAATCCTGTGCAAATGGAAACAAAGTCACATGGCAAGACATGGTGGCAGTGCATAGCATGTCCTTAACATGGAGAAACTGCAAGAAGGAAACTGACTTGAGGTAAATGTTTATGAGTAGCATCAGGGTGACAGATCATTGAAATGTAATGTGTCTTCTCAGCTCAGTACAGCCATCCCTCTCTTTGTCACTGTTAAATTTCACTACCAACAGTTCGTGCTTTGACCACAAGCTTCATTCACAAAGTAGTAAAAATAATATGGAATAACTATTAAAATAAATGTGAGGGTTACCCAAAAAGTGAGGCACATTTTTTTCCTTCAGTAATTACTTATTGAACACAACGATAAATACACAAAAGAAAGAATGTTGTTTATTCTACATTCCCTATACTTCCACACAATTGCTGCCCTGTTCTATGGCCTTCCTCCATCGAGATACAAGGGTATATGTACCCTGTCAGTGCCCCTCCTTGTTCTGGTATTGAAGCCATTTCTCCACTGTAAGAATCACATCTTTGTTATCCTCAAAATGTCATCCACAAATGTGATGCTTTAATGAGACAAGCAAATGGAAGTTGGAGGTGCGCTAGGTCAGGGCTGTAGGATGGATGAGATGATACTGTCCAACCCTGTTTAATGATGGTTCTGAAGTCCTCAAACTTGTGTGAGGCCGAGCGTTATCATATAGAATCAGTCAATCACCTGGGTTATTATGGTGACAAAATCATTGGAAGCCCTTTTTGGGTTTGGTTAATGCGTTCACATCTGCTTCAGAAATATTGGTACTGCGTCTCGGCATCACATGAAAGAGTGAGAAGATTTAGTTTCCTCATGAGATAGTGCGTAACCCATTGTGCACAGACTTCAGAGTAATGAAGACTATGGACAATTGCATCCACAATTTCCTTCCTCAGTGACAGCTTCATTGCCAAGTGCCAAGTTGTTCTGCATTGGTCTTTGTGAATGAGCACATCAGCAAGATGTGCCTGGTCAAGTTTGAAAGCCACGGATGGCCTTCCTGAATGAAGCAAATCTTGGAGCTCTGCCGAACCAATGTCTCGTAAAGGCCTCACTCTCTTTGCCCAGTGACTAACAGAACTTCTGTCTATGGCAGATGCTCCATAAACTGGATGCAAACAATTGGGAATATTCTTGAAGGTTCTGTTCTTTGCTGTGAGAAGTTCAATGATGACACGCTGCTTGTAGCTTACGTCATATAGAGACACCATTTCGAAACATTGCTACGGGTATGCTACCTGTCAGAATAAATGGGAAATTTGTGTGTGCAATTTGGAAGCTTCAAATAATGTATATCTTAAGTGTCACATTCATACAATTTTTGCTGATTGAGAAAAAATGTGGTACATTATTTTCCGGGCAATCTTCGTACTTTCAGTGATCTATTTTACCACCAGAAACGTGTTAGCATGACACCCTCCGTTCGCTGCTGTGTATGGTGGCAAGAACCTGACCAATTGGGTGCAAATCTGATTTACGTGCTAGCTAAAGTGCTATGTGCTATATTTCATGTTGTGTTTGTGTCCTGTGAAAAAATCCAATTTAATTCATGCTCCACGTTACAGATCTCACCAAACTGTCTCATTGTTGGTACAGTTTGTTATGCAAAAATATTGTGAACTCTGATGTCACTGGATGAAACAGTACCTATATTCCAAGTTACAATTGAAGACTGCTTCATTATTATGAGAAATACAAATTTTTGATGCTAAAACTAGCCAGATTTTGTTAAATATGAATGGAATGAATGCTTCAGGGGGAGGTGAAGAAAACCGAGAATGGCACTACGTTGCACCTTCATATTAGGCTAACAACTCTTATGGTGACAGATCTGTATATTTAGTCTTATTCACAGTCCTGGGCTTGTATTTCTAGTGTGATGGTGATGACTTATGTTCATGCTGACACAGCAAATAGTTTATGTGTGCATAGGATGGCAGGTCTCAGTTGTGAAATATTCTGAAGGGGTACCAATACCTTTATAATTTGATGGGAAGCAACTTCCCATGCAAGCAGGATATGTGGACATTGTCAGATGTCTGGTGTTGTGCTGAAGACATTTGGTCCTCACAAGGGGAAGGTCTCGGAATGGCCAACCAATTTGAGTCATATTTGGCAAGGTGCTTGTATAAACCTAAAACAGAGGACTGAGATATTTTGGCTCAAGAAGCTCCCCCATCCTTATATTTGAGGAAACCACTCCTGAAGTTCATGGCATGCGATTGATTCAAATTTGACAAAATCAATAGGTAATTGAAAATTCGGTGATTTCATCATGTGGGCAGGGGGGAGGGGGAGGGGGTGATGCTGCATATGCCCATTTTCGTAGAATCAAAGAAAGAAACTGAGTATGCCTATGGGAAACACTGTTCAAAAAAACTGCCACGGATGTAGCGATCAAGGCATGTGGCCGAGGAGAAGAGAACATATGTTTGATTTCCAAATGCATTCTGCAGTTTTGTCATTAGTATTTATGCTGTATTGAATCTAGTAGGAATAGGAAAGTCAAAAGGTAATCAGTGAAAAATAATAACAAGGTAGGGAAATAAATTTCTTTAATGACTTGGATTAGAAAGAATTATAACTTTAATCCTGGTTGCCCTACAAAGGCTCTTTTACTCACTGTTACATGCCTTCACTTCCCTTTGAACATCTACATGGGTGGTACTTGTCATATGAACATTTGAAGCAAATGTGCTTGTGGCACCAAGAACAAGTAATGAAAGCAGCTTTCGCACAACTACATCATTCATTATGAAGATTTGGCAGAAAACTGACTCGGCTTACATTTAAAAATATTTCGTTTTTGGGAATTACACTGAAGTGCCAAAGAAACTGGTATAGGCATGTGTATTAAAATACAGAGAGATGTAAACAGACAGAATATGGCACTGCGGTCAGCAATGCCTGTATAAGATAACAAGTGTCTGCCGCAGTTGTTAGCTCGGTTACTGCTGCTGCAATGGCAGATTATCAAGATTTAAATGAGTTGGAACATGTTGCTATAGTCGGTGCATGAGCGATGGGACACAGTATCTGCAAGAACATGACCAATGACGACTGAAGAGAATTGTTCAATGTGACAGAAGTGCAACCATTCCTCAGATTGCCATACATTTCAGTACTGGGCTATCAACAAGTATCAGCATGCAAATCATTCAACGATACATCATCGATATGGCCTTTTGGAGCTGAGGCCCACTCGTGTACCCTTGATGACTGCATGACACAAAGCTTTATGCCTCGTCTGGATCCGTCAACACCGACATTGGACTGTTGATGACTGGAAACATGTTGCCTGGTCAGATGAGTCTCATTTCAAATTGCATCAAGTGTACAGATGTGTATGGGTATGGAACTGACCTGATGAATCCATGGACACTGCTTGTCAGCAGGGGACTTGTTCAAGCTGGTGGAGGCTCTGTAATGGTGTGGGATGTGTGCAGTTGGACTGATACAGGACCCATGATATGTCTATATACGACTCTGATAGGTGCCACTTATGTAACCAATCTTTCTAGATTACCTGTATCCATTCACAGCCATTGTGCATTCTGAAGGACTTGGGCAATTCCAGCAGGACAATGTGACACTTCACTGGTCACCAAACTCACCAGACATGAACATTATTGAGTGTATCTGGGATGCCTTGCAATGTGCTGTTCAGATGATGTCTCCACACCCTTGTGTTCTTACTGATTTATGGACAGCCCTGCAGGATTCATGGTGTCAGTTCCCTCTAGCACTATTTCAGACATCAGTCAAGTCCATGCCATGTCATGTTGCAGCACTTCTGCATGCTTGTGGGCCCCTACACAATATTAGGCAGGTGTACCAGTTTCTTTGGATCTCCAGTGTAATTCTAATGCACACCATGCTTGCAACATCACCTAAAAAATTGGTGCTGAAAATTGATCATGAATTATGCTATGAATTGTTATGGAATGTGCATAGTTGTGCAATTCCTGCTGGATTTCCAGATGCACATTGCAGTTTTGAAACCTCCAAATAAAGTTCTATACCATGGCTCATTGTAAACTAGCATAGCATATTCAGCTGTCTGTGGTCCCTCATGACATTTGTTTTCATATGAGGCTTCAAAGTTTAATTTTTCACCAATCTAAGTTGTTTGAGCAATTTATGTACCTCCTTGTTATTATTCCTTAATAACTGCCATATTAACCCTCCTTTTGTTACTAATTTCAATAAGGAAAAGAAAGATGACAAAAAATCCAGCAGAATGCATTTGAGCATTGAACACAGGTTCTCTGCTCCCCAGCCAGATGCCTTGATTGTTGCATCAGCAGTACTTTCGTTGAATAGCATTTACTTTATGGGTACATAAGTGGCAGTTGTAATAGTTTCTTTCGCAAATCCCTAGGAAAAAGTTTGCTTCTGGACACCACCTATGATGATTAAAAGTGTTCCATTTCCAATTGTATATCAATCTGGTCAGTTTTGAATCAAATTCACATCATGAACTGTAGGGATGGTGTTCTCAAAACTGGTCTTCATTTTATGTTGTATAGAAGCAGGCTGCCAAATATGAGCTGAATTGGTTAACTGCATGTGTGGCGTTCTCCTTGCCCATGTTAAAAATTTACACTTTAGGCTGCTATTTTTGCATTGTTGTGAAGTACTGATCAATTGGTAGTAAAAGGTTTCAAAGAAACCATTGAAGCTATAATAGTGCTTTAATTTGAAAAACTTTTGACAGTGTATGGTTTCTTTAATTGATTACATTTAATGGGTTTCATATAAATGATTTCCTTTTTCTTCTGTGATGCCATATGTAGTGTAGTTAAGAGGTATATTTTCGTTTTCATAGTGCTGGAACAGTGATATAAGCCATTTGACACTTTAAAAATAAGCTATTGGAAAGTAATACCAAACTCCTTAAAAATACTGTCAAAATTGGCAGAAAGTAATACCAGAATTGACAGAAAACAGCAACAAATAGGCAAAAATAACTCTGAAATTGACCATAAATTAAAATGGATTTTTCCTGTCTCTGCTTACTGTTTGTTAGACAGACAGACTGACATTATTTCCACAACATAATACTTATTTCTTTGAGAGTGTGTTCTTCGCAGTTGTATACCATTATTTACACCTGATTCTCTTATCTTGAATGTGCTGCCATACAGTGTCTGTTCTAGTACAGGGTGTACATAAAATCAAGGAACACTTTCAATTATTTATTGCACAAGAACTAAACATTGTACAGATGCCATACATACTGCATTTCGAAGAGAAACTTTTGAAAGTTTATTTTTTTCTCCAAACATTTGATAAGCGAACCATGAGTGATCAGGTAGATGACAATACGGTAATCGAATTCTTGCCTTGCCTTACCCATCCCAGCATGGCATCGTCGACTGTGGCAGTCACTTTCCGTAATCGCTCCTGGAGCTCTGCTACATCGTATGGTAGAGGTAGTACATACACAAAAGAGTCACACAGAGTGAGATCTGGTGATCGGGAGGGCCATTTCATGAAACAGATTTCCCCTTCTGAAGCATGGCCGAGCCGTCGATGTGACAGCTCCGTGTTCAGGTACTCACGAACTTCACGATGAAAATGGGGTGGAGCCCCATCCTGCTGAAAGATGAACAGAGAGTCCAATCTCATTTGAGGCATCAGCCATTGCTGCAACATGTGCAAGTAGGAATTTCCAGTGACAGTGCTCTTGGCGAAGGAGAATGGCCCATACAATTTTTGATGTGACAAGACACAAAAAACATTTACCTTTGCAGTACAGATTCAGATTCTTTGTTCACCATTGGCCACCTGAGGTGGAATAGGCCATTTAAATGGATATCATATAACATTTTCCTTGAATAGTACCTTAAAGCTAAATGAGCTTTGCAAATAGTGCCCATAGATGATAACATACACCATAACATAAGATAAATACATTCAGTGACATCACATAATGAAATCCTTAAAAATTAATGTCGATTGATTTTATATTCATAAATTCTGTTATATTGTAAAAAGGATTGATTAGTAACCAATTTAGTAACTTGCTCTTGAAGCTACTTATGTGATCCGACCGAGAAGAAAATGGAAGTTTATTAAATATTTTTAGACTATTGATTAGATGCAAATTCCCTGTTCTTGTCAGCCTGTGCCTAGGTATGTCCAACTATGTTTTGCCTCTGGTATTATGGTGGTGCGTGTTTTCCCTCATTTCAAAATCTGCTTTATTGTTTTTTGCATACAATGCTGAGGCGTATATATAAAGATTAATAACGGTTAATATTTTCAGCTGAATGAACAGTGGTCGGCAGTGCTCTGATCTACCAGAATTGTTCATTGGCCTTATCACTTTCTTCTGAATTTTTAGAACTTCAGTGATGTGAAGTGAGAGTCCCCATATCAGCAGTTAGAATTTTAACTGCTTTCACCTATACTTCTTTTGACAATCCTAGTATAATCTGTTGCTTTTTATCAGGATTGCAAAGCAGTGTATTTGGTGAGAACCAATTTAGTGCTGCTTCCTTGCCATCTTGCATCATATCTTGCAGAACTGATATGTTCTCGTGCTGAGCAAACAAAGTTGTGGCATCAGCATAACCAAATAACAGTAGTGAGGATACAATTAGGTAAATCATTGACTGCAATTATAAAAAAAGGGCCTAAGGACAGATCCTTGTGGGATTCCTGTCTTAACTTCTAGCAATTGTGAGTCTCTGTTTCTGACATAGGCAAACTTCTTCCAATTTTTAGGTATGATTCAATTACTGCCAGTGCATAATCTTGTATGCCATAGAATTTGAGTTTAGCAATTAAGATATCATGAGAAATGCAGTCTAATGCCTTACTTAAATCACATAAAAGAAGTGAGGCTTTATTTTTATTCTCGAGGGCTGTTATTACTTCATTCACAATTGAAAGAACAACAGTGGTGGTGTTTTTTCCCATGCAGAAGCCAAATTGACTATTAGAGAGTAAGTTATGCGACTCAAAGTAGTGGTTCAGTTGGTTATAAATAAGAGATTCAAGTATTTTCGAGAAAATGGGAACTATTGAAACTGGTCGGTAATTTTTGAGATCATGTTTGTCCCCTTTTTTATACACTGGGATAACTTTCGATATTTTTAGAGTTGTAGGATAGACTCCAAACTTTTGACACCTATTAAACAGAAAGGCCAATGATTCACTAATTATATGCACTGTTTTTTTAATTATGTAACTGGACAACCAAGAGCAGTCCATGCTCTTGGAGTTTGAGAACTTTGCCACTACCTTTGTAATCTCAGTGGGTGTGATTGTCCTCCATTTAAATGTATTGTTTGCAGGTTGTTGTTGCTTAAGTAGATCACTTGCATTAGTGGTTGTTGTTTCAATTTTGTTCCTAATATAACTTACAGAGTCCATGAAAAAACGATTAACTTTATCCGGGTCAAGAGCTATGCGATGTTCATCATTCCTGCAATGCTCTTGTGCAACAGCATTCCATGCAGCTTTGCACTTATTAGGAGCCCCTTCAATGTATCTTTCGTATGCTGTTCTTTTTGCCATTCTAAGCTTAGTTCTGTAGGTTCTCTTACATTCAAGATATGCTTTGTACAAATCATCTTTCTGCTCCGTTCCATCTTTATGAGAATATTTATACATGTGGTACAACGATAACATATTTTCCCTCGTATTGGTAAGTTTATCTGTGTACCACGTAATGTTTTTCTTTATAGGTTGGCTTTTAAGATTGATTTTTATAAGAGGAGAACAAGAATACCACAAATAATATTTTTTAATGAAGTTCTTAAAAGCAATTTCAGTTTTATTTATTCCCACTTGACAGTTATATATACAGTCCCACTTAATATCTCTGAGTTTCTGAATGAACTGGTTTACTATTACTTCCTTCTGCTCTCTAACCCACATTACCTTTTCCTTAGAATTGGCACGTGTGTTTGGGGAGTACGCTCAAATTCAGTGCATTTGTGTGGATGCTTCATACCGTAGATTCGACAGTTGTGCCTGTTCACTTTCACAGTACTGTGAAAAGTGACTTGGTCGCTAAAAATTAAGTGTTCAACAGTGCCATACCCACCCCATTCACTTGTTACAACTGTGAACAAATCTCAGAATGCTTGTCTTTATCGTTGCCATTGAGCTTCTGCACTAGCCCCAATTTTAATAGTTTCATAGACAGCTTCTGTAGCAGGACTTTCCACACTGTCATTGGAGTCATTTCCAGTTCACAGGATGCACGATGCGCCGATTTCCTTGGACTCCTTATGAATGTCTCTCATAAGTGCTCCACATTCACTGCACTCACACTAGGATGTCCGCTTCTCTTCGCCAGGCACAAACTACCTGTCATAACGAATTTGTTGTGGCAGTGGTACATGGCCTTTCTTGTTGTTGGCTTCTTACCATACTTGGTTCTAAACATAGGAGGAAAAAAAGAAACTTTCAGTGTTTCCCTTCGAAATGACATATGTGTGATATCTGTACAGTGTTTGGTTTCTGTGCAACAAATAATTGAAACTGTTCCTAGACTTTATGTACACCCTGTATTTTGAAATCTCCTGTGTTGGCAAACATATAAGTGTTATATCAAATATTGATAGAAACTGCTTACCAATCATCAAGGAAGACATTCACACAGACAAGGAAAACCTAGTCAAGGAAAACATAATTTTTTTTGAAACTGGAGTTACATTAATCTACCAAAAGAGAAGAAAGTAACAATATTATGAAAAGGAAAGTTACCACTCCCTATAAAGCAGAGATGCTAAGTCATAGATAGGCACAACTAAAAGCCTGTCACAAACAAGAAGGTTTTGGCCAGTAAGGCCTTACTGGCCGGAAGCTTCTTATTTGTGACAGTCTTTCTATTGTGCCTATCTATGACTCAGCATCTCCACCATATGGTGAGTGGTGACTTTCATTTCCATAATATTGTTATATTCCATCCTGGATTTTCCATTATTTGAAAAGAGAAGACAGGTTGGATGAAACAATGCATACTGAGATTAAATAGAAAAAGTTCTCAAGAGTTCCTGGAGCAAGGAGGAGGTGAACAACATAGTAAGAGCACTTGTTTTTCCTTTCATTCTTTCCATTTAATTTCAGTTACTATTTCTACTTCTGTACTTTCTTCATTGGAAAGCACCTGAAAAATGGTGCTGTTGTACTTCACTGTGTATGCCTGTATCTACAGCTGCTTGGTAAATAAAAATTATATCTAATGTTATTTGACTGCAATTCTGTATGGGGTGTAATTTTTGCTAGCAGAAATGTATTTAATTCCGGTGATACACTATGGCCGACCACTACTTATATTTAGGAGGTGAAATTGCCAGTGCTGCTGATTGTCACACACAAAATGAGGGGGAATGAGGAAGGGAGATATCTGATAACTTGGTTTGTTCCCCAGGGAGGAAAGATTGATAGCTTGGGGATGATTGGAAGAGGTCCCTCAGACATCAGGAAACTAATGAATTCGAATATATTTTTTTTTTCCCTGCCCCATACACTTATAAGTGTCCATCAGCAGTACTTGAAATTCCACTTTCTAAAAGTAAGTACTGCCCACCCCATCTGTCTCTTTGTAATTTTATACACAGTTCAGTCATATTAATGTGAGCACTGCCTATGTTTTATATCAACATGCAGTAACAGCTCACAGACGGCAGATGCCAGCATTAGCATTGGAGTATATATAAAGTGGGTCGAGGGGTGATGCGGAAAACAGTGCAGATGCTGTCGTAATGCTGAAACAGAGCGATTTATCGGACATCATTGGTTTTCAGGCCAAGTGTGGAAGCATTTCCAAAAAGGCTAAGATTGTAAACTGTTTACATGCCACCGTGGTGAAAGTATACTGTGCATGGCGAATTAGTGCTATCCAAAACTGGCATGCAGGAAACTGTGGTGCAAAGATATGTGTGGGTGAATGAATATGCAACTGTTGAGCAACTGACCGGCCAGATGAACCAAGGGGCTACCAACCGTGTCTCCTCAAGGACCGTTCAACAAATGTTGATGCATATGGGCCTCTGCAGCAATGGTTTGGTTCATGCACGTATTCTGGCTGCTGTCCATCATCGAGAAAGGCAGGAATTTGCATGCCACTGAGTGGTAAAAGATGGCCTTTTCAAATGAATCGTGTTTTATGCTCCATCAGACAGACGGCTTTTGGCATGTATGGCACTGCAACAATTGTTGAAGGGTTCAGGCCGGTGGAGGGGGTTTATGGTGTTGTGAATATTTTTGTGGTCTTCCCTGGGTGATCTCATCATTCTGGAAAGCACAGTGGTTCAACACAAGTAAGCATCAATCCTTGGGGACCACATCCACTCATACGTGCAATTTGTTTTCCCTTGGCAAGATAGCATCTACCAGCAGAACAATGGAGTATGTCACACACTTCGTAGTGTAAGTGTGTGGTACCATGAGCACCAGAGGGAGGTCACTGTGCTCATGCTCCCCTGCCTCCCCCCACCCCCTCCCTGCCCCCTCCTCTACCCTAAGGCTGAATTCAAAACCCGGTTGAGAATATGCGGTGACTACTTTGATACTGTTTGTGCCACGAATCTTTGGCCCTCGGCTGTGAAACACAGCACACTTGGCCATGATAGTGGAACTGGAGTGGGTCCACATCCCTGTTGGTACCTTCTGCAACCTCACTGACACTCTCCATGCATGTCCTCACTGTGAAAGATGGCTATTTGGGCTTTTGACAGGTGGTGACAAGTAGTTTTGGACCAAGCAGCTTCCTCAAGTTAATTTTACTGTAGATAGAATACTTGGGCAAATTCCTGTGGTTTTGTTCACAATAATTTTCTTTCTTGTTTTGTTCTAGTGGCAGATTGAAGGATTTGTTGAGAAGTACAAGAAAATGAAAGACAGGGCACCTCTTTTGAAAGGCAGTTTACATAAGGTAAGGTGGCATAAACCATCTTTTTAAACACAAGAACATGATAATGAAAACCTATCACCATTATGCATTACAGTGTGCTATTATACTCTGAAATATACAAGGTGCATCCAATAAGTTCGATGAATGGTGTCAGAAAATAAAGAAAATGAGAGTTACAAAGTAATCACCATTAGCTACAACACATTTGTGACACTAATTGTAAAGCTATTGAAAACTGTTCATAAACACTTCTTGTGGAATAGTTTTAAGTAACGTGGTCATGCATTGTTGGATTTATCACATCATTACAGGAGGTGAGACCGGGTGCTACCAGTATGATCCGTAGACAGAGCGACAGACATTTCCCTCACCTCCCTCAGATAGAAATTCATGATAGATCAAGACTTTGCTTTTGAAAAAAGCAATCGACATCCTTTAATCTTGGATTTTGACAGAAGACTCTTTTTGGGAGGCGCGGAAGACAACAAACATTGTGCCACTGACTGTCACTCAGTCTCAGGATCTTATTGGTAGCACCAGGTCTCATCACCTGCTATGCCACAGATATGCAACGGTGCGTAACCACAGTGCTTTGAGTGACTGCACAAGACAATTTGTTGACAGTTTCCAACAGCTTTACAACTGACGTCAGAAGTGTGTTGTAGCCAACAGTGGTTATTTTGAAGGCCAAGACTTATTTGATGCAGCTCTTCTTGTTTGTCTTTTCTGTACAGATCTTTTTGTCTTCGTATAACTACTGCAGTCTACATCCATTTGGCTCTGCATGCTGTTGTCAAAAATTGTTCTCCCTTTATAATGTTACCCCTGCCCCCTCCCCTCCAACTTCCCTCCATTACAAAATTTAAATGTTTTTCTGGTGACCTCCTCCTTAGTATCAAATATAGATTTAAGTGTCAGGAAGTCATATCTGAAAGTATTTGTATGGAGTGTAGCCATGTGTGGAAGTGAAACATGGACGATAAATAGTTTAGACAAGAAGAGAATAGAAGCTTTCGAAATGTGGTGCTACAGAAGAATGCTGAAGATTAGATGGGTAGATCACATAACTAATGAGGAGGTACTGACTAGAATTCGGGAGGAGTTTAGGTGTTTGTGGCACAACTTGAGTAGGAGAAGGGAATGGTTGGTAGGACATGTTCTGAGGCGTCAAGGGATCACAAATTTTGTATTGGTTGGCAGCGTGGAGGGTAAAAATCGTAGAGGGAGACCAAGAGATGAATACACTAAACATATTCAGAAAGATGTAGGTTGCAGTAGGTACTGGGAGATGAAGAAGCTTGCACAGGATAGAGTAACATGGAGAGCTGCATCAAACCAGTCTCAGGACTGAAGACCACAACAACAACAACAACAACAACAACAACAACATAATAATAATAGATATTTTTAACTAAATTTCAAATTACAATACATAGCAGTAATGACATGAAAGACTAGAGTCCAAAAGTTCAGAGAAAAGTTCAAGAAAAATCAGGACGCATATCAGCTACATTTAGCAAACAAAAAGAAGCATGATAAGAAAAGAAACCAAATGATAAGAAAAACAGTGAATGACAATCTAGCACTTCATAAATTAAAGAAAACAAAAGAGAGAACAAAAACAGCTCTTTAGAATGAGGAAGAAAGAACAGTCCAGTAACTCATTAGTTCAACCGTACAAGCCAGCAAGTTCACTAGGAAAGGTAGCCAGTAGACAAAGAAGCATTGCCTAAGAGCCCCAACAAAAGAAGCACTGTGGTGAAGAAGCTGTTATCACAGTATCCAGAAACTGAAGGTGCTTCTTCTTCCAGAATGGAAATACCACTGTGTGGGCGTAAAATTTATACTAAGGGACTTATTTCACAAGTCCAAAATTTATTCTCAAGACATCTTTTAGGAAAGAGAGATTGTTTGGTTCATAGAGATATAATTACCAAAAAAAGTATAAGGTGCAGCAGTGAATAATGTTGACAACAGTAATGGAAGCATATGAACTTTTTAAATCTGAATTTCCACATTTTGCAGCTGTGGTGAAAAAACGTAATTTTTTGATCCTAGACTCACTAATGTTTTGCCGACATCTAAAATGACACATAATATCTGTACCTGAAGGTACCATGCAAATATGGAGTTTCTTGTTAAATGTTTATGTGATGAATTTCCAAATTTCCCAAATACTATCAAAGCATTGGTTTGTAGTACAGGCAAAAAAAGATAGTGGCACAAAATTCTATTAATTGTAAGTTAAAGCCAGTGATCCCAGGCTAATTAATCTTATAGATGACAGTGAAATGTATGAGGAAGTATGTTGGAAGCAATAGAAAGAATGAGAGGTGTGTGTTTTGGTTGTTACTGAAACTGGTAGTGTACGAGATGTGCTGCAGGAAGTGTTTCAGTGTACAAACTGCAGGGAACCTTGCTCATTATGCCAGACACTGCATGAAGTCAACTGGAATGATTTATGTTCCCAAGGAAAGAATTGCAGAAAATGTTGAAATGCATTAGTTTTATTTATTATTTTGCAGACAATTTAGTATATATATCTGAACACTGTATTTGTTAGAATTAAAAGAATTATTTTATTGCTTAAAACAGTAACTTGACTTGAAAAACTTAAGATTCCTAAATGTAAAACACAAAAATACTAGTACAAACTAGGACAAATGTCCAACCTGAAATGTTGGAATTGTTCTGCACTTTGCAGGGACAGCAAGACAAAAAAATATCAAAGGGAATTGTTCTGCACTTTGCAGGGACAGCAAGACAAAAAAATATCAAAGAACATACAGCTGAGATATAGGCCTCTATAATTATCCAAAATTTGGCACCCAAAATATTTTCATTAAACTGGCAGGTGCATATATTTTCTTTGAGAGGAACTGAGGCTATTGCAGAAAGGCACAAGAAGACAGCATGGTTGTGTATCATATTACCAATTCTTGGCTGAATCTGCCGATTAAATTTTGAATTATGGCTGATTAAAGAGGGACTCTCATAGACGCAAAGTGAATTTTCTACTATTTTTGAAGTTTTACAGCTGTCAACACATGTACAGTGTCTGCCAGAAAAATCTATACACTCTTTTGTCAGGCTCTATCGCGATATCAATATTGTTGTTGCATTTGAGTTACGAGTGTGTTGTAGTATGTTCTTTGGCTCAACAGATGTTAGCACTTTCATCTCAGTATTGATAAAATGAGATGGCTGGAGCACACATGACATTCGAGCAATGAAGATTTATTGTGAAATGGTTTCTCAAGTTTGAAGTGCGACATCAGTGGAGGCAGTAGTTGGAAACATAACCACCAACCCACCTAGCAATTAAAAGCATCATTTTCAAGTTTTAATTGCATGGAACAAATTGTGATATTCACAAAGGAAGATCAGGAAGACAGCATACAGCCACAAGTCCTGCTTCATTGGCGTTTGTTAATTCTCCACAGAAGTCTACTACGCAATGTGCACGTGAAGTGGGGGTTAGCAGTACGAGTGTACATTGAATTCTGAAGTTGCAAAATGGAAAGTTTACATTCCACAATTACTGCACATGATTAATGATGATGATCCTGATCGTCGAATGCAATTTTTTGAAACCTATCAGCAAATGGTAACTGATGATGAACAATTTGTGATGAAGGTAGTGTGGAGTGACGTGGAGTGACGTGGCACAATTTAAACTTAATGGAACCATGAATCGGCATAACAGTGTGTACTGGGCACCAGAAAATCTGGATGTTTATGTGGATAAAGCAGTCAATCTACCAGGGATTCATGTGCGGTGTGGACTATCATCTAGGATCTTTGTAGGACCCTTTTTCTTTGTGCTACTGTCACTGGTGAAGTGTACCTGGAAATGTTATGCACATCAATTTTGCTAGATATACCTGCACTTTATAGAGCTGATGAAGAGGTCTTCTACCAACAGGATGGTGCACCACCTAGCTGCATGAGCTTTCCTGGATGACAATTTTCCGGGGCATTGTATTGGATGAAGAGGCCCATTAAGTTCCCTCCACGGTTGTCAGATCTAACATCTGTGGACTTTTACTTGTGGGGAACTGTGAAAGATAACGTCTATCAAAGGAAGCCACACATGCTGGTGGTACTTTGCCAGGAGATTACAGCAACATGTGCAGCGATCTCCACTGCAACATTGACTGATGTAGTTGCGGCGACTGCTCATCGTTCTGTTATGTGCATAGCCACCAACGGTGAACATTTTGAACATGTACAGTAACCATGGTTCCTTAAAGTGTGTATACATTTTTCTGGCCGACTCTGTATTTAAAGATGTAATTAGTTGTTGTTGTGCTCTTCAGTCCTGAGACTGGTTTGATGCAGCTCTCCATGTAATTAGTAATGTATTCTTATTCAGCACAAAATATTGTTTAGTATACAAAAGCAGGATCTTATAAGCTAAGAGCACCTTTCATGACCGTTATCCAGTCAACATTCTGGCATGCATGTAGGTTGTGGAAACTGAGACCCCAGTCTATGAGAAGCTGAAGAACTGGAACGAAAAGAAATATCGAGCTGAAACTTTGTACATGTTCATCCAAGACATTGTTGAACCTACTCCAAAAAAGCCATTGGATTCAGAAATGGCTAAGTGAGGACCATCTTTAAATCTGATACATTTCAAATGGAATGACCCTAGTGCTTGATTAATGTTCTGTCACAGGATCCAACACCATCTCTTCAGATTCTACTCTGTAAACAAATCTTTGTTGAGAACATTTTCCGACTGTCTGTGGCATGAATAATCCAATTTCTTGTAATTTTCTGTCTGTGATGATAAATTTTTTCCAGTTGACAAGATATGTACTATGAATCTTTTCTCGCTACATTTGTATGTCTTTCTGGGCACTGCACGCTGCAACATCATACATTAAATGCATGTCTTTAGTTTGTTGTAATGAGAAATGTTATACCTTTTACAATCAGTCAACTCCTCTGTGAACAGAGTGTGGGCAATAGTGTATTATTTTTCAAGATAGTGTTACGGTTGTCAGTTTGAAGGCAGTTGCTTTACTACTAAGCATAAGCAGTTTACACACATTTACTGGCTGGCCGAAGTGGCCGTGCAGTTAACGGCGCTGCAGTCTGGAACCGCAAGACCACTACGGTCGCAGGTTCGAATCCTGCCACGGGCATGGATGTTTGTGATGTCCTTAGGTTAGTTAGGTTTAACTAGTTCTAAGTTCTAGGGGACTAATGACCTCAGCAGTTGAGTCCCATAGTGCTCAGAGCCATTTGAACCATTTTTGAACACATTAACTTCAAAAATGTTGTACATTTAAGACCTTATACTACCTGAAATACACACTTCCAACCATTTGTTTCTTTTCTCATTTTAGTGTCCTTTACTGTTGGTATTATTTTGACCTGAAGGGATTGTGACATCCTGTATTAATGAACCACATATTATACCAAATACATGACAAAATAGTAAAATCAAAGAAATAAGTAATTGGTGCCAACATGTATATGTAAAACCTTGTCATCTTTCTTTTGTGTTGAACTAATATAAAGTTCTTGGGTTTCCAGATGCGACGGTTCGATGAGGTGTCGCTCTCATCGTCTTATGGTAAAGTGTTGAAATGTCATCTTGGTTGACCTTATACAGGTACTGCAGTGAGTTGAGTTTTCCTTGCCCTTGACCCAGCACAGACTGGAGCAGATGAGGGAGTGTACTTGAATCCCAGCATGTTCAGTCAGACACCAACTAGCACATCTCTCAGCTCTGAGTGCTCACAGTGTGTTATGGCCAGTAACAGGTCCAAAGCAGAACTTTGTTAATAGTCACCATCTCTGTTTCTGAGGCCGTTATTAGCCCTAAATTTGATGGATTACTTTATCATGCTGTCCCAAACTACATTGCATTACAAAGCACTCTTGCTCAACATGCAGCTTTCTTCCAAACTGTGCTCAGTGACTGCCAATTTGTCTCTCTGCCCCAGAGCTGATGTGCTCCAGGCAGTACTGCTGAATACGACATTGTGTCTGCTCCGTGTACCATGGCCTACGCTCACACTGAATGCTTTAGATGTCATATGGGCACATCCCCAGATGAAGAAGATGGTGATTATCTTTGAAAACTTGAGTTTTAACTCTTGTTTGTCCTGCTCTGGAAACCTAGAAGATTTTATAAGTAGATCCCAGTTGTTCTGGAACACATTTCACGCACACATATGTAACTAGTACTGATTATGACAAACAGCTGGTACATAATGGGCAGGCTGTATTAAAGGGATCCAGTAGGCTACAAAGCATGGTGGTACTTTTGGAGTGGTATTCTAAGTGAATTTCTAATCAGTCATGGGCTGGTTTGAAAATTGTTTTTCTTTGTTTCTTTGTGTTCTGACATACTTTACATCCACGAGGACCTCCTCACTATTGATCTATACATTGAACAGTGTATCTAAGGCAATGTAATCTAGTGAAGTGAAGAACAAGCATATTTTTTTGAATGGGTTTGTACCAGCTGGAAATGAATATGTCAGCTTGTGATGTTTGCCTACTTTATTTCTTCACTGATGATCGTCAGTGTCGACATACTGTGTTGTGATACTGGCTGAAAAATGGGTGGTGGAGTTTCAACAGTGACTACTGTAAATAATGTAGCCGACAGGTGCACAGTTGCATTTTCAGTTCTTTACTTTCACTGTTCACAGCCCTGCAATATACACATTTAATATGGCCAGTGCGCTGTTGTTTAACTTTCGATAAGTCTCGTTAATAGTTCTTTGGCAAACGACTGCTACTATAGTTTACTGTTGAACATCTATGAGCAGTAAAAAACTGATCACACAGTTATTGCAGAAAAATATGCTACATATTGAATAAACACTGTCATTGTTTTAACACATGACCTATTACATGTATTTCACAGTTCATAATACCTCTTGTTTAACACACTTTGGTAGCTTACCAGCAGCACCAATAATTCTTATTCCAGAAACATGCATCACCACTATACCCTCTCTGTTCTTAATAGCTTCAAAAAATGCCTGTGAGATGCAATTCAAATCGCTACCATTGTCCAGTAAACACTTACCATCACTTGCTTTTGTTACAGGGTGCCACACTTCCTTTTTACTTACCATGTGATCGTCTTCATACAACAAATCCTCATTAATCCTTTCCGTGGAAAGACTATCATTCAGATTACCAAAATAAATATCAGACACAGTCAAATGACAGATAGCATGGTTCTCTTCCTCATTACCACTCTCAAACTCCAACTCTTCATTACGCCTAACATTATCCTCCTTTATTCTTTTTTTACGTAACACATTGTCATCATTATCAATTATAAATTTAAATACCTCATCCTCGTCACTACTGGATTCGTCACTGCTATCATCATTACAGCTACTCTCAGAATCAGACCCACTGTCACTTTGATTGTCATCAAATACTTCGCTAATTAGTTGATTATTGTTTCCAGTATTAGACCATAAAGCAATATACCTGAATTCCTTATGTTCTCTTAAAAATTTACCATCCATTTATACACTTTGGACATCCTGAGCAATAGCAACACACTTTGTTTCATCACTTGATTTTATTATAGTACATTCCTGCTCTACTTTTATGGGATAAACATTGCTACCCACACCATCATTCAACATCTCACTAGAATTAGAAATTACACTCATCTTACTACTATCATTTACATTACCCTTACCTGTGATTACAGCACATTTATATACACATGGTTCTTCATCACTACCTGCTCTAGTGCGAGCCAAAACTGGAGCATTATCTAGTTTAAATGGTTTGATCCAGAATTAAAATAATCTGCTCCATTTCTTTTACTTGAATTTCTCCTACTATTTCCGTGTCCATTCTGTCTATCCTCCACCCAACCATTCCTTGAATTTCTACTGTAATTAGTCCTGTTCAGTCTATGTACCAGAAATTCTCTCCCTGATTCCTCCTACAATTTTCCGCTGAGGGCTTCACCCTCTCCACTTTATCAACATGACTCAAGAAATCACTAATATTACCTGTAGGGGCAGGTACAAGCAATTCTCTAACTTTCTGAGGCAACCTAGTTTCTAAATCCATAATTATTTATTTACTATCTAGCTCTTTGTCCAAATATTTCAGTTTGTTTATCCAAAGCTGACAGAATCCTTTCACAGTACCCCTCCTAGAGGAATCTCTCTCCTCCAAAAAATTCACTCAGAATTGTCTGCTGCCTCTCTTTGGACCAATATTCATCCAGAATTGGTTTTTCAAAGCTGTGCTATGAAGGCATGGTCTGTATCACTTTGTCTCAGATGTTAATGAATGTAGCATCTGTTAAAATTCAGGAGTAAATAAGAAACCCACAATTTTTTGTTTTCTCCAAAAAAATTCCTGCCCCGAGATACAGGTCTCCAAAAATGACACTGCGAACACCATTTTGAAGATGTGAGTTTAGGAAAAATTTTTGAAATGCTGTATCTCTGTAACAGTTCTATATACTTTAAGAGATTTTTTTATTTAAAAGATAATTGCTTTATGATTACAATGGTATCCTCCATTTGGTCATACCTGTCAAAGTTCTTTTACTGTTACATTTTGAATTTTTTTTTATAATGTACAGTTCTTTTTTTTTTTCAAAATGCTAATCCAGAAAAGTTAGATTCTTTCGGTCGATTAGTACTATGTAGTACTATCTGTAAAGGATAGCCTCCACTTTTAAGTTGGACAGTTTTTATTTTAAAAAATCATTTTTTTCAACTCTCGTGGGTAATGTATGACTCCACCGAAGTTGTTTCTTACTAATTTCTTTGTTACAATGTTTATTTCTGTTATCTTTGCTGCAGTTATTTCTTATCATTTTCTTTTTTGCATTTACTTCTTTTCGCTTTCATTGTTGAAGATATTTGTTACACTTGGTGGTAGTTTCTTGTCAGCTTCTTTGCTGTGGGTGTTCATTGCAGGTCTCTGTATTGTACACTCCTGGAAATGGAAAAAAGAACACATTGACACCGGTGTTTCAGACCCACCATACTTGCTCCGGACACTGCGAGAGGGCTGTACAAGCAATGATCACACGCACGGCACAGCAGACACACCAGGAACCGCGGTGTTGGCCGTCGAATGGCACTAGCTGCGCAGCATTTGTGCACCGCCGCCGTCAGTGTCAGCCAGTTTGCCGTGGCATACGGAGCTACATCGCAGTCTTTAACACTGGTAGCATGCCGCGACAGCGTGGACGTGAACCGTATGTGCAGTTGACGGACTTTGAGCGAGGGCGTATAGTGGGCATGCGGGAGGCCGGGTGGACGTACCGCCGAATTGCTCAACACGTGGGGCGTGAGGTCTCCACAGTACATCGATGTTGTTACCAGTGGTCGGCGGAAGGTGCACGTGCCCTTCGACCTGGGACCGGACCGGAGTGACGCACGGATGCACGCCAAGACCGTAGGATCCTACGCAGTGCCGTAGGGGACCGCACCGCCACTTCCCAGCAAATTAGGGACACTGTTGCTCCCGGTGTATCGGCGAGGACCATTCACAACCGTCTCCATGAAGCTGGGCTACGGTCCCGCACACCGTTAGGCCGTCTTCCGCTCACGCCCCAACATCGTGCAGCCCGCCTCCAGTGGTGTCGCGACAGGTGTGAATGGAGGGACGAATGGAGACGTGTCGTCTTCAGCGATGAGAGTCGCTTCTGCCTTGGTGCCAATGATGGTCGTATGCGTGTTTGGCACCGTGCTGGTGAGCGCCACAATCAGGACTGCATACGACCGAGGCACACAGGGCCAACACCCGGCATCATGGTGTGGGGAGCGATCTCCTACACTGGCCGTACACCACTGGTGATCGTCGAGGGGACACTGAATAGTGCACGGTACATCCAAACCGTCATCGAACCCATCGTTCTACCATTCCTAGACCGGCAAGGGAACTTGCTGTTCCAACAGGACAATGCACGTCCGCATGTATCCCGTGCCACCCAACGTGCTCTAGAAGGTGTAAGTCAACTACCCTGGCCAGCAAGATCTCCGGATCTGTCCCCCATTGAGCATGTTTGGGACTGGATGAAGTGTCGTCTCACACGGTCTGCATGTCCAGCACGAACGCTGGTCCAACTGAGGCGCCAGGTGGAAATGGCATGGCAAGCCGTTCCACAGGACTACATCCAGCATCTCTACGATCGTCTCCATGGGAGAATAGCAGCCTGCATTGCTGCGAAAGGTGGATATACACTGTACTAGTGCCGACATTGTGCATGCTCTGTTGCCTGTGTCTATGCGCCTGTGGTTCTGTCAGTGTGATCATGTGCTGTATCTGACCCCAGGATTGTGTCAATAAAGTTTCCCCTTCCTGGGACAATGAATTCACGGTGTTCTTATTTCAATTTCCAGGAGTGTAGTTGTTCAGTGCTAATTTGTTTACTGAAGAGGATTCTAAGAAATCTGAGGCCATCCAGTGATTTCTGTGTTTTCCTGAGGAATTTGCCAGTTGACACAGTTGCAACGTGTTTTTTGAAAATGACTGTTTGAAATGTCTTCTGACTGGGGCCACAGGAGAGTGAAGTGTGCTGACTATTTGGATATTCATATAAGTGTGAAATATAAGACAAACAAAAAAAGCAGACTTTGTTCAGGTTGGGAATAAGTGTTCTCATTTGAAGACTCTGTTTTGAAGTGAAGATGTTTCCAGCGATGACTTTTTGTGTGCTAAATGTTTTGACAGATAGTATCTGAACAATGTGAATCCTCCCATGGTGCAGATGATGCAGATTTTGCATCAGTAGAGTAGGACTTAAATACTCTGAATCAGTCAACTACAGAGGTAGATGTTTGTCCTGTTAAGAAACCGTGGTCAGTGAAGTCGAGTCAGCAGCACTATGCATCAAGAGAGTGCAGAAAAATTATAAAGCTATGGATGAATACACTACAGCAAAACTGACTACACTGTCGAAAGTAGAAATTCAGAAGAAAATGAATCAAAGCACTCTTGCACCTCTAGCCAGGAGTTTTTCACAAATATCAATTCAGCTGTTGTATACTGTGCATCCTACAGTGAAAAGGTGCAAGTTTTAACTATTATTCCAGAGACGTTTTCAAAGAAAACAATTTTTAACCACTTTCCATCAGTATCAAAGTACATGGTAGACCAATCAAGAAATGTGAAGTCTGTAAAAGGTGTCTTTGGAAGACCAGATCCCTATTATGGTCATCCTGTAGAAGCAGCTCAGGTTCTTATAGTGCAGTCATTTTATCTGGAAGGTAAATGGGACTCTTCTTGTCAGAGTGCCAACAAAAAAGACACTATAACTGTAACAGGTGAAGGTCAAAAATTTGTGAAAGCGAAGAGTTACATGACTTACAGTATTAAAGAAACTTTTGCAATTTATAAGAGCAACAATACAACTTCACATATTGGAAGATCAAAATTTTATGCACTACGACCCAAGTGGGTAGTTCCACTCCACCTAGTGATGTCTATTTATGTGTGTATGGCATGAATTTTGAACTTTGTGTGGTAACTTTGAAGAACTTACTGGAGCACATGACATATGACACCTCGGTTACACTTGTGAACTCATTAGTAGTCTGTAACATAAAACAAGAGACTTGTTTGTTCCAAGAATGTGATGACTGCCCTGGAAAGGCAGGACTGTCTGTAAAGACACTTGGCCTGGAAGACGTAGCAGATAACTCTGCAGAAATTATGTATGCGACATGGGAGGAAAATAAACTATTTAAGAAAACTGTCGCCTTTGACAATTTCATTGATGAACTTGGCAAATGGTCAGTGAAAGCAGTAACACACCAGCATCTGAAGAAATTGCAGCTACAACACTTGCAAAAGTGAAAGGGTGTGTACAGGCTGAAGAACGGTGTTTAGTGCTTCTCTGTGATTTTGCTGAGTACTGGTCTGTAATTCTCCCACAAGAAGTACAAAGGTATCATTGGTGTAATGACCAGATTTCAATTTTTACAGGAGGGACATATTTTCAAAACAAGACCACAAGTGTTGCAGCTATAAGTGATGACAGAGGACATGACTCAGCACATGCCTTGCTAGCAGTGCACAAAATTCTTCAACTGCAAACAGGGGCAGACGAGATCGTTATTATTTCTGATGGTGCTCCTAATCATTTTAAAAATCGTTACCAGCTGTTTGAATTGAGTAAGTCACTGTTGCCAACTGATTGGGTACACAGTGCTACTGATCACAGGAAGGGGCCTTGTGATGTTGTAGGAGGCCTGACGAAGCACCATGCTCCAAAACATAATCTTTACATTCCAAATATAGCTGTGATACAGAATGCTGAGGATTTTATGAGAGTTGTGAAATCTTACACATCCGCAGCCCTCATTCTTTTGTCCAAAGAGGAAATCGAAGAATTACGTGAGCAGAAAAAAGAAGAATGGTCCAAACAAACTACTACTGTGAAAGAAATTCAGAAGACACATTTTTGGACTCAAAGTGATTGGCGAGCTCATATTGCACAGACTTTAAAGAGCAAGAAAGAAGACATTTTGTCCATTCAGCCAACACCTCAGAAACACTGATTTTCACTACTCCCCCTTAACCTTAATAATTTCAACCACTTCAGCACTGTTTTCATCCATTTTGCTTCCATCACCATACAATGTACATGACACTTTTATCATTTCATCTACAATAGGACTTTCGTCCCCATTATTCAAAGTTAGTTTCGTGTCTGACTTATAGCCACTATCATTTACAGAATCAGTTCCCTGTTGTCCCTTCTCTCCCATCACACTGTCTTGTTTGTTAAGGCCACTCATTATGCATTATTTAATATAAAATGACTTTTTCTATGAAATTACCTTATTCTTATTCACTCGTCTTCTGTGGCTGCTGCTGCTGCTGCAGCTGCAGCAACAGTAATCATCATCTTGATTCATCATCTGCACAGCTGCGTCCATGTGCGTGCTGATTCGCTGCTCCTGTACTCAATGGTTGCTTCCATAGAACCCACTAGCTGATTGGCTGCTGTCATACTGTGGCCATGAAACCCATTCACTGATTTGTTGTTGCACTTCCTTCATTATAATCACTCTATTGCAAACTGTTCTTGAGTTACTGTTCATAGCTCGCGAGTCCTTGTTTATTGTGCCCAATTACGATAATCATCACCCAGAGTGAACCATACATGATGTTCACCTGTTTTATTTCTTCGTTAATGGTCCTTGGTGTCAACATACTGCATTGTGACACTGACTGAAAAATGGGTGGTGGAATTTCAACATTGACTACTGTAAATAATGTGGCCAACAGGTGCACAGTTGTGTTCCTAGTTCTTTACTTCCACTGTTCACGACCTGCCAATATATACAGTTAATATGGCCAGTGCACTATTGTTTAACTTTCAATAAACCTCATTAATAGTATTCAGGCAAACATCAGCATATTGCTACCGTAGTTTACTGTTGAACACCTATGAGCAGTAAAAACCTGATCACACAGTTATTGCAGAATAATATGCTACATATTGAATAAACACTGTCATTGTTTTAACACATGACCTATTACACATATTTCATGGTTAAGTTGATGCATTGTTGTTGACCCAACCAGCACGGGTTCCTCATCTGAAAATCGGCCGTGGACTGATTGTCTCGGGACCAAAAATTGGGCCTTTATACATCATCACAATAATAGGCACTGAAACTACACATTGTTCAGTGTTTAAGTTGCAGAAGTTAGAATTAAAACATAACTCATTAAGTTACTGAATACATCGAAAAATTGGTTCTTTTTAACAGTTTGTTTTACTCAAGGGTTAAGCCGAATTTTTTGTTTAAATGATGAAATTAACAGATATAGTTACAGAAACAATACTTTTTGCAAACCTTTTAATTACTTTGGAATTAATGAAGGGCTGGATTTGTTAATATATTTTCAAATAGAGCCAAATAAATACTTCAATAATCCCAGTCATTCTTTTTTTAAATGTTTATGATTGGTATAGAATTTATATTTGCTTGTAAGTCAGCAATAGAATCTAAGTCACAAAACAATTACTGATTTCATCCTATAACAAAAGATATTAAGAACAAATAGTCAAAATAAATTAGAAAATCAATTACATACATAAAACTGAGCACAAAATTAGATCTGATGCTATATTCTTTAAAACTGAGGGCCAACCTTTCTCATTTATGAAATTGCAGATTATACTTACATATTTTGATGGTAATTAGTCAGAAATTAAAAAAAAATGAATTTAAGGAGTCACATAACAAAACAAGAGGAAGTAAGAAGATCACAGCTTGCTTTGTCATAAGCAGTAATTGATATTCCTTTGAATACTCCTCATTGAAGCATTGTGCCTAGATTGAATTGCTTATTTCTTACATGTGTATATGCTGAAGCTTATGTATGATTTATATCCTCAACAGTTAGTTTGTTCAAATGTGACACTATGTGATCAAATAACATGTTGGAAACTGTGTTCTTCCTAGGTGAGAATGGTCTCTTCTACATTTCACAAAGATCTTGGTACTTCCTTAAGCAGGAAAGTGTATGAAATTGGTCCATAATTTGAAGAGTCACCCTTATGGTGGTTCAGAAGGTACTGAAGGTTCATTGGATAAACAAGTTAGTCACCTTTGTTCTAATAGCTTACAATACTTCCTGAAGTCTTGCTCAGTGCACACAAAATAACCTAGACCATAGCTGTGCAGATGGCTTGGTACAGGAGGGGACAACAGTAGTTATGGAGACTTTGTTGTGGACAGCCACAGCATGTTGAGGGAGGTGCAGATCGACAGCTGAAGCATCTGCACAAATGTATATCTTCCATAGCTTGTGAGCTACAACTACTGAGTCTGTGAATGATAATATAAATTGGTTATGCAAGTATGACCAGTGGTTTGACAAATGTAGATGTTAAGATTAAGTAGTTTCTCACTAGAATACTGAAGAAGAACTAGCCACATATACAGAGGATCATTCAAAGTGAAACCAGATGGACCGTGTGCTGCCAGAAGGAAATCTCCTAAAACAAAAAAAAGTGTCATAATGGCCAACACCACTTACAATGGTATTGAAAGTGTAAAATAAACGAAATGTCACACATGGGTATTGTGTGTCATCCCACTGATAACCATTTCAGCAATCATTACCTAAAAATAAAACGTTCATTTTCTTCTTCTTCTGGTTTTTCCATAGTAGTGAAGCCTGAGGAAGTACTTTTAGTTATTATATGAGCATGGTGTCTATTGTTTTGGACATTTCTGGAAGAACACACACCACACTGAATCCACAGCTATGACAGCAATTGTAGTTGGAGGGGGAGGAAGGGAGAGAAAGGGAAGGAACTAATGATATTAGCTGCATCGAGACTTTACACAGAGTCAGCAACGATGAGTGAAAATGTGTGCTGTAGAGGGACTCGAACGCGTGATCTTCTGGTTACTAGGCAGTCGCGTTAACCGCGATGCCACCTGGACACAGAGTTTATTGCAAAAACGCAGACTATCTCATCGGGCTCCCCAGCAGACTCACACTGCCACTTAACTGCAGTCTCTGTCCAGGTCCTACTTTATCGCTGATTTTATATTCACACTGGAGGTCGAATGTAACTGTACATCCACACTGAAGGTAGTGAATTAATTACCTATTGAGGTGAATCAGTTGTATGAATGTGTGGTAAAACTTGCTCACATTTAACTCACCAAGTAAAAAGAAATTGGTCAAATCTAGAACATAGAACTATTCACACATATTTTATTCAGCATAACTAAAACAAACTTTTCTTCATATCATTGTCAACTCTCTGCCAGGACAAGAAATTTTTTTTCTTTCCTTCATTATAGGATACTTAACCAACCACAGTTTGTATTTCAAGATGGCTTTCATACTGAGGTAGTTTTCAGTCAGCAGTTGGTTCCCACTCCTTGTTGCAAATATCCTGCAGATGCATGCTGTTTCATTTAGTTTCAACACAATACAGCTAAATTTTTATCCAGTGAACTCAGTTGTGTAACAGTCCATCCCACAGAAATCAGCTGAAGACAGCAACATTCTCTGTTGCCAAAATAGCTTGTGATCCAAGGCATCTCAACACCTTGGAAGATTACTAACATTATCAGTCATATTGGGTTTTTAAAATGTAGTTTACATCTTGCTTATGTCTTTCATTCTTGCAGTCTGTACATATAATACTGAATACTTTTTCTGTAATACTGTACTGTAAGTTGGGCAAGCCCAGGTAAACCTATTGTTTACATTAGATGGCACAAAAATAAGTTGTCCCCTAAGAATTCTAAGTCTGGCTGTCTGCACAATCTGGCAACACTATAGAATGTGTATGTGTCTGGAGGAAATGTTGTCTTCCACTCGAGTTGTTAGCGTTGTATCTGGTAGTAAATGTAATCTGGTAGTAAATGTCGCGCAATGTAGATGCATAGTTGAGAGTTTAAGTCCTCTCATTCTTTTATTTTTTAAACACATTTCGGCTGTGTACTAAAAGTATCAGTCTGATGGAAACTCAAAGATAATTTGCTTCACTTTCTAATCTTCCATGCAAGAGCTCATGGCTGCATCAAGATCAGAACAGATTATGCTCGAGAGTTTTCTTTCCATAGAGCAGCAACCAGCCATCTGCCACTGGTCTCTTGATGCCAGCCACCATCTGACCAGCTGAGCTCATTGCGGCATATTTTTGGCACCTTGCTGCTCTCGCATTTAAATTGTTTCTTTGTGTAGTTTGATTATCCACATGAAATAACTTTAATAAATGGGGTGGACACCATGCAGTAACACAACATGTGTAGGTTATTGTGAATATATTTATCAGTTGCCATTTTCGTATTTCAACTTCCAATATTTGATGTGTAAGTATGAACTGGATTGTGTGTAGTTGAATCTTATGATTATTGTTTCAGTGTAATAAAATATGTGCAAGAGGAAAGGGTCTAACATTTAAGACATATTTTTCATTTTGGGTTTAATAGACAGGTGAAGGAGCCTCCATATTTTCCATGTCTTTACTGACAGCATCTTCTCAATGTCAGTAGCTAGGGCATAGGGAAGCTCTATGAGTGAACTGAAACTAAAATGCAGTAATATACACCAGTTTGATTTTTGTTGCTGTTAATTATGGCATGTAGTACTTCTACTATTGACTTCTTAACTTTGGCAGTTGAATGCAAATGTTGCATGAAAGTTAAATGGTAACAGTTCATCACATATGTCAATTATTGAAACTTCATGAATGTGGAAATTCGTTCATGCCAGAATGAATGAAACAAGAAAATCCTTTTCTGATGTGGTTTTCCTAATATCACTCATTCCACACTTCACACAAATGCTTCAAGGTGCATTCACCCCTCTGTTAAACCCACAGCAAACAGTATGTCACATATATTAGACATCTTCCTCATGCTACTTAGTTTGTAATGCATAAACAATGTTAAAAAGATCAAATTATGCAAAATCCAATTCATAACTGCAAGTCAGGTACAAGAATTTTAAATAAAAAAATGTTGTTGTTGTTGTTGTTGTTGTTGTGGTCTTCAGTCCTGAGACTGGTTTGATGCAGCTCTCCATGCTACTCTATCCTGTGCAAGCTTTTTCATCTCCCAGTACTTACTGCAACCTACATCCTTCTGAATCTGCTTAGTGTATTCATCTCTTGGTCTCCCTCTTCAATTTTTACCCTCCACGCTGCCCTCCAATACTAAATTGGTGATCCCTTGATGCCTCAGAACATGTCCTACCAACCGATCCCTTCTTCTGGTCAAGTTGTGCCACAAACTTCTCTTCTCCCCAGTCCTATTCAATACTTCCTCATTAGTTATGTGATCTACCCATCTAATCTTCAGCATTCTTCTGTAGCACCACATTTCGAAAGCTTCTATTCTCTTCTTGTCCAAACTATTTATTGTCCATGTTTCACTTCCATACATGGCTACACTCCATACAAATACTTTCAGAAATGACTTCCTGACACTTAAATCTATACTCGATGTTAACAAATTTCTCTTCTTCAGAAATGCTTTCCTTGCCATTGCCAGTCTACATTTTATATCCTCTCTACTTTGACCATCATCAGTTATTTTGCTCCCCAAATAGCAAAACTCCTTTACTACTTTAAGTGTCTCATTTCCTGATCTAATTCCCTCAGCATCACCCGACTTAATTAGACTACATTCCATTATCCTTGTTTTGCTTTTGTTGATGTTCATCTTATATCCTCCTTTCAAGACACTGTCCAATTCATTCAACTGCTCTTCTAAGTCCTTTGCTGTCTCTGACAGAATTACAATGTCATCGGCGAACCTCAAAGTTTTTATTTCTTCTCCATGAATTTTAATACCTACTCTGAATTTTTCTTTTGTTTCCTTTACTGCTTGCTCAATATACAGATTGAACAACATCGGGGAGAGGCTACAACCCTGTCTTACTCCCTTCCCAACCACTGCTTCCCTTTCATGTCCCTCGACTCTTATAACTGCCATCTGGTTTCTGTACAAATTGTAAATAGCCTTTCGCTCCCTGTATTTTACCCCTGCCACCTTTAGAATTTGAAAGAGAGTATTCCAGTCAACATTGTCAAAAGCTTTCTCTAAGTCTACAAATTCTAGAAACGTAGGTTTGCCTTTCCTTAATCTTTCTTCTAAGATAAGTCGTAAGGTCAGTATTGCCTCACGTGTTCCAGTGTTTCTACGGAATCCAAACTGACAGTTGATAAATACACTCATACCTTTTGTGTAGCTCCATGTTCACTTGGTTTACTAAAGTTATTTACTGCAGAAAATCTAACTATGCTAGTAAATAATTTTATGCTTATCAGTGTCAGAGCATAAATGTACTCAAGATGCAGATGCACCACATTCATCTGTTCGGACTACAACCAATGTCAGATGGCTGGTGGTGAGTTGCTGGATTGCCAGTGGTTGCAGTAGGGTGAGGAAACTCTTGAGCATAAACTGTTGTGACCTTGATGGAGCCAAAGGCTCTTTTGTTATTACTGTTTGGTTAGATAGTGAAGCAGATTACCTTTGAGATTTCATCAGGTTCACACTTTTAGCAGGCAGTCGAACTGCAGTTAAAAAATAAAGGAATGAATAGACTGGAGCATACAACTTCGCATCTACATTGCATGACATTTACCACTAGACCATGAGTGGTACAACACTCTAACAACTCAAGTGAAAGACAATGTCTACATCTTACAGTGTCTGCATCCTGTGTTGTCAAATCATGCAGGTGGCTAGGCTTAGAAATCTGAGGGGTGGGGAAATTTTTGTGCTGTCAAGTATATGTGCTCAGTTGTTTCATTTAAAGTTGTTTAATTTAATGTGGTCTGGTAGTTGCTTCACATACTCATTTGATATAACTTTTGTTAATGGTAACTACATTACCTGAGAGCTTGTATAGTTACAAATATGATTGATTACTCAATGGAAAGTCCAGGATGTAAGAACAATAATATAGAGAGGATAGATTTCTACTTGTAACATAGAAGAGTCATTGAGTTGCGGGCCGGCACAGTGAAAAGGATATTATAAGTATGTACAATGTCTGACAAAGTCCTCCCTCAGAAGTAGAACTCTCACACGTTGACACAGTAACATCCCCCCCCCCCCCCCCCACACACACACACACACACCGTTACTGTCTGTGGCTGTTAAGGCACAACGGTGACTGTGTTTAACATGAGCAACAACTGAAACAGCTGAAGTGAGTGACAGGTAAAAGGAGGTGGCACAGGTTGAGGAGTGGGAGGGATAGCAGGGTAGGGGTTGGGGAAGAAGTGAACCAACTGTGAGCTACTACCTGTATTCTGGTCTAACTTCTGTATCAATATTTTGTGATCAACACAACTGAACACCTTAGTTGAATAAAAAAAGATGCCTAGTGTTCGAAACCATTTGTTTAATACATCCAGTACCTGACAGAGAAAAGAGAATATAGCATTTTCAGTTGTTAAACCACTTCTAAAACTGAACTGGACATTTAATAGCAAATTATGTGAAATACAGTGATCAATTATCCTTACATACTCAGCCTTTTCAATAACTTAAGCAAACACTGTTGGCATAGAAATAAGTCTAAAATTGTTCACATTATAACTTTCTCCCTTTTTATAAAGTGACTTTTTCATGCAAACAGATAGCTTGTTAGTGGTCGTGCCCATGTAGAATGTGCCACAGATGTTACCACTTATTTGGTAGATTGTATGGCTGTTTTCACAGGTGGCTCTGTCTTTGATCAAATAAAAGATGCCACTGATAGGACTGGAGTAGATATGGCTTCTGGGTCTGTTGCAGGGATATGAACCTTGAGGCAAGGGGCTAGGAGCAAGAGAGGAGTAGCAATAGATAAGAGTATTGTCTAGGACTGGTGGGCAACAGGATATCATTATGGGAGGGTTGGGGAAGACAGTAGCAAGGATATTTCAGGACAGGTCTGGAGACATTCAAAAATGAAATCACAAATGTCCTCCACATCCCTCCCAAAGTGATATTCCACTACCCACCCAATGTATTATATGTACTTCTCCATCCCTAGTCCGCCCCAGTTCCCAACTCCTTAGTACATGCCTCATATCTATGCAATACACTCAGATGCAAGACCTGTCCCATACATCCTTCTGTTACCACCTACTACAATCCCATCACTAGCCTCTCTCACACCATCCAAGGCAGGACCACCTGTGTAAGCAGCTGTGAGACCTACAAACTTAGTTACAACCACTGTGCCACATTCTGCATGGACATGACTACTATTAGGCCAACAAGCAGGGAAATCTCCCTACAATATATCCATTGTTCCTGAATCCCCCCTCGCCTCCACCTTCCATTCTTCCACCTGCCTACCCCCTTCCCAGCTCCCACTGCAATACCTATCTTGCCAATGCATCTAGAAGTTCTTTCCCGCTTCTGTACATCTGCACCCTCCCTTTCCTCCTCCCCATTTCCACACTCTTCCAGCACAGTCTCCTGATGCTGTTCCTAGCAGCCCACTTGGATAGTCTCACAGGCAGCACCAGCATCATCCCCCACCCATAACCTGATACTCCACCCTCTCCCTTCCACTACCTACATCTTCATACACTGCCCCATCCAAGCAGATTGCTGTTTCATCAGACGCAGATGCAGTGCAGTTGCAGTCGCAGTTGGACTCTAGTGCTCTGAGACAGTGGTCATGTGTGTTTGAGCTATGCTAGGGTGAATATATATATATATATATATATATATATATATATATATATATATATATATATATATATATATGTGTGTGTGTGTGTGTGTGTGTGTGTGTGTGTGTTTTAATGCATAAGAAGGACTTTGTCTGAAAGATTTAATATTTTAGCAGCTTCTCATTTTGCCTCTCTGTGGTTCAACACAGCCTCTAGGTGATGAATAGCAATATATTCTTGCCATATTAATGTTATTTATTGTTTGTAAAAAATGTAACTCAATGCTGTCTCTATATGATGAATAGCAATATAGCCTTCCCATGTTAATGTTATTCATTGTTCATATAAAATGTAACTAAGTCAGACACATTATCCTGAAGCATTTGGAAGTTACATCTTAGGCCTTAGATATTATTTTCTTCCTGTTTATCAAGCAGTTTCCTGCCTCTTGACCCACTGCCGAATCTTGTAAGATAGCACCAAGACAAAATTTACCCCATTGCTTTTGTGGTCGCAATTGTGCACTGAAAACATTGTAAAATAATAATGCTCCAGTATTGTTTATTCATGTGTGTTACATCCAGTGCTCCTTCCCATGAACCATGGATCTTGCCATTGGTGGGGAGGCTTGCATGCCTCAATGACACAGATAGCAGTACCGTAGGTGCAACCACAACGGAGGGGTATCTGTTGAGAGGTCAGACAAACGTGTGGTTCCTGAAGAGGGGCAGCAGCCTCTTCAGTAGTTGCAGGGGCAACAGTCAGGGTTAATGGCTGATTTGGCCCTGTAACACTAACCAAAACAGCCTTGCTGTTGTGGTACTGCGAACGGCTGGAGGCAAGGGGAAACTACAGCCGTAATTTTTCCCGAGGGCATGCAGCTTTACTGTATGATTAAATGATGATGGCGTCCTCTTGGGTAAAATATTCTGGAGGTAAAATAGTCCCCCATTCGGATCTCTGGGCGGGGACTACTCAGAAGGATATCAGGAGAAAGAAAACTGGCGTTCTACAGATCGGAGCATGGAATGTCAGTTCCATTAATCGGGTAGGTAGGTTAGAAAATTTAAAAAGGGAAATGGATAGGTTAAAGTTAGATATAGTGGGAATTACTGAAGTTCGGTGGCAGGAGAAACAAGACTTTTGGTAAGGTGAATACAGGGTTATAAATACAAAATCAAATAGGGGTAATGCAGCAGTAGGTTTAATAATGAATAAAAAAATAGGAGTACGGGTAAGCTACTAAAAACAGCATAGTGAACGCATTATTGTGGCCAAGATAGACATGAAGCCCACGCCTACTACAGTAGTACTAGTTTATATGCCAACTAGCTCTGCAGATGACGAAGGAATTGAAGAAATGTGTGATGAGATAAAAGAAATTATTCAGGTAGTGAAGGGAGACGAAAAATTTATAGTCATTGGTGACTGGAATTCGACAGTAGGAAAAGGAAGAGAAGGAAACGTAGTAGGTGAATATGGATTGGGGCTAAGAAATGAAAGAGGAGGCCATCTGGTAGAATTTTGCACAGAGCACAGAGCATAGCTAACATTTGGTTCAAGAATCATGAAAGAAGTTTGTATACATGGAAGAAGCCTGGAGATACTAGAAGGTTTCAGATAGGTTATATAATGGTAAGACAGAGATTTAGGAACCAGGTTTTAAATTGTAAGACATTTCCAGGGGCAGATGTGGACTCTGACCACAATCTATTGGTTATGAACTGTAGATTAAAACTGAAGAAACTGCAAGAAGGTGGGAATTTAAGGAGATGTGACCTGGATAAACTAACTAAACCAGAGGTTGTACAGAGTTTCAGGGAGAGCATAAGGGAACAATTGACAGGAATGGGGGAAAGAAATACAGTAGAAGAAGAATAGGTAGCTTTGAGGAATGAAATAGTGAAGACTGCAGAGGATCAAGTATGTAAAAAGGTCAGGGCTAGTAGAAGTCCTTGGGTAACAGAAGAGATACTGAATTTAATTGATGGAAGGAGAAAATACAAAAATGCAGTAATGGAGCAGGCAAAAAGGAATACAAACGTCTCAAAAATGAGATTGACAGGATGTGCAAAATGGCTAAGCAGGGATGGCTAGAGGACAAATGTAAGGATGTAGAGGCTTATCTCACGAGGGGTAAGATAGATACTGCCTACAGGAAAATTAAAGAGACCTTTGGAGAAAAGAGAACCACTTGCATGGATATCAAGAGCTCAGATGGAAACCCATTTCTAAGGAGGGAAAGCAGGAAGGTGGAAGGAGTATATAGAGGGTCTATGCAGGGGCAATGTGCTTTAGGACAATGTTATGGAAATGGAAGAGGATATAGATGAAGATGAAATGGAAGATATGTTACTGTGTGAAGAGTTCGACAGAGCACTGAAAGACCTAATTCGAAACAAGGCCCCGGGAGTAGACATCATTCCATTAGGACTACTGACAGCCTTGGGAGAGCCAGTCCTGACAAAACTCTACCACCTGGTGACCAAGATGTACGAGACAGGTGAAATTCCCTCAGACTTCAAGAAGAATATAATAATTCAAATCCCAAAGAAAGCAGGTGTTGATAGATGTGAAAATTACTGAACTATCAGTTTAATAAGTCACAGCTGCAAAATACTAACGTGAATTCTTTACAGACAAATGGAAAAACTGGTACAGGCTGACCTCGGGGAAGATCAGTTTGGATTCCGTAGAAATGTTGGAACATTATCTTAGAAGATAGATTAAGGAAGGCAAACCTACGTTTCTAGTATTTGTAGACTTAGAGAAAGCTTTTGACAATGTTGACTGGAATACTCTCAAATTCTGAAGGTAGCAGGTGTAAAATACAGGGAGCGAAAGGCTATTTACAATTTGTACAGAAACCAGATGGCAGTTATAAGAGTCGAGGGACATGAAAGGGAAGCAGTGGTTGGGAAGGGAGTGAGACAGGGTTTTAGCCTTTCCCCGATGCTATTCAATCTGTATATTGAGTAAGCAGTAAAGGAAACAAAAGGAAAGTTCGGAGTAGGTATTAAAATCCATGGAGAAGAAATAAAACCTTTGAGGTTTGCCGATGACATTGTAATTCTGTCAGACACAGCAAAGGACTTGGAAGAGCAGTTGAATGGAATGGACAATGTCTTGAAAGGAGGGTATAAGATGAACTTCAACAAAAGCAAAATGAGGATAATGGAATGTAGTTGAATTAAGTCGGGTGATGCTGAGGGAATTAGATTAGGAAATGAGACACTTAACGTAGTAAAGGAGTTTTGCTATTTGGGGAGCAAAATAACTGATGATGGTTGAAGTAGAGAGGATATAAAATGTAGACGGGCAATGGCAAGAAAAGCGTTTATGAAGAAGAGAAATTTGTTAACATCGAGTATTGATTTAAGTGTCAGGAAGTCGTTTCTGAAAGTATTTGTATGGAGTATAACCATGTTTGGAAATGAAACATGGACGATAAATAATTTGGACAAGAAGAGAATAGAAGCTTTCAATATATGGTGCTACAGAAGAATGCTGAAGATTAGATGGATAGATCACATAACTAATGAGGAGGTATTGAATAGAATTGGGGAGAAGAGGAGTTTGTGGCACAACTTGACTAGAAGGAGGGATCGGTTGGTAGGACATGTTCTGAGGCATCAAGGGATCACCAATTTAGTACTGAAGGGCAGCGTGGAGGGTGAAAATCATAGAGGGAGACCAAGAGATGAATACACTAAACAGATTCAGAAGGATGTAGGCTGCAGTAGGTACTGGGAAATGAAGAATCTTGCACAGGATAGAGTAGCGTAATGAGCTGCATCAAACCAGTCTCAGGACTGAAGGCCACAACAACAAGAACATCTCCAGTGCTATTTCAAAAACATTTTCCCACACAAGTGGCAAAAAAATTTAGCACCCACCCCCCACCCCTTCTCACCTTGTATCACTTGTAACACCCCTTTTCCTTTCACTCCTTGCCTTGTACATTACTTGCCATAGCTTGATAAGACCTTTAAAAATAGATCTAAATCCAGTGAGCATAGAAACTGATTATTTTTGCTACTTATTATGAGACACATTGTTCACAAATTTTGCATGACGAGCACCAACGGTGCCGCAAATGGACACTTGAGTCACTTTGGCCTTAAACCAATACTGATTATCTCAGTACAATTGTTTCATCCATTTACTGCAGCAAAGAAAAGAACTTGGTTGTGCAACTAATTGCATGAATAAAAAATGATCACTGTATAAATAAAACTTAGATCAGTGATATATTTTATGCAATAATTAAGACTTATCTTTCCTCTGTTTCCAGAAAGCGATGACCTTTGAAAGATGGTGGTGTGTTTTAACAGATGAACTTGATCTCTGCATTCAGGGATCTGTGGAGAACAAGTAAGCATGTTTGAAATTTCACTTGTTTCTGACATGTTGCTTACAATGACTGCCTTTTGTCATGTTCAAAATGTAGATTACATTGATATGTAACTGATTTCATGTTTCTCCATTTTGTGATTTAGTTTTATATGACTTGTCATCAGGTCCTTTGAAGCCAAAAGCTCACCTTAGATCATGCAGGCTGGCCCCTGTGGCCAAGTGGTTCTAGGCGCTTCAGTCCGGAACCATGCGGCTGCAATGGTCGCAGGTACGAATCCTGCCTCGGGCATGGATGTGTGTGATGTCCTTAGGTTATTTACGTTTAAGTGGTTCTTAGTTTAGGGTACTTATGACCTCAGATGTTAAGTCCCATAATGCTTAGAGCCATTTGAACCATTTTTGAACATGCAGTTAGCTGTTCATTGTGAAGGAAATTTGCAGATTTTTTCCACAAAATTGAACAGTTTAGTTATGTAAAAGGCTTCAGTAAGGTCACAAAATATACCAGCAGGATTATTTTGGTTGTTTGTAGTTCTGCTAGGTTTTCATTTGTAAGGGTATATGTCGGTTGCTATATGTGAAACTGAAAAGGAGTTAGCAAATTTTGCTTGAGCGAAGGACTGATTATGAATGCGGCTCAAGATTAATTCTATCAAGCTTTCACAAGATTTTACTAACCTGCTAGAAACACTGCCATAGAAAAATATTGCTGCTTTTAGCAACTTTATGGTATTTTTAATTCCCTTTGGTCTTGTATATTTGATATTAATAACTTTTGGTGATGTAAAAAGTATCGAATTATCAGTTGTAAACTTTCACAGCTGAAATGCAACAATTATTAAAATATTCCTGGCTATTATTCTTGGTTTTTCCTGATTTCTTTGATGACTTGTGGCATATAAGTTCTTGTATTCCATTTGGAACTAATTAAAGAATGGAAACTTCAGGTAGGAATATCAACAATTTAGGAAAAGGTAAATTGCTACTCACTGTAAAGGAGACACGTTAGGTTGCAGACAGGCATAATTAATATGCAACTTAATGTGTCTTCTTTATGGTAAGTAGCAATTTGTTTTTTTCTGCATTGGTGATATTCAGCATTAATTCGTAGAATTCAAAGGTTACCCTATGTACACTGTAACCAAAGGAGTAAGTGACCGTTTTCTTGAAAGTGAAAGTGCTTTGCAAACAAACCACTTCTATTACTTTTGGTTCTTCTTGGAACACTCAAACAGCTTATTGTTGTTCAGTTTTCAACTCTTGTACCAAAGTCATAATAAAGTTTTAAAATGATAATACTGCCACCATCTGCGTGCGTGTTTTTTCATTATTTCCCAAATTTAGGCTTTTGAGCCATTACCAAATGCAACTGGCAAAAATATTAGTACATGTTAGCCATTTCGTGCTGCCTGGTTTATCTTTACAGGTCTCAATGAAATATTTTGTTAGTGATATGTTTGTCAGACATGCTTGACATGCACTGATCTCTTTCCCAGTTGCAACTAATAATGGCACAAAAAAAGAAATAATAAAAAAGAACATGTAGGCAAATGGAGATAGTGTTACTGTTAGTGTTACTTGTCATTTAGATTGGAAAATGCCAATGTACATCTCTTAGGCTCTGCAAGAGATGAAAATATCCATGTGAATAAAGAGAAAATTTTAAATTAAGGGAGAATGATTGAGAGCTGTAGACTGTTTGTGCAGAGCTGCCCGTCTAGTGGAAGTGGATAGTCAGCGCGTGTCTCCATCTGCTGTAGTGGGCGTATGTTATTCTGTGCAGCCATGAGTGTAAAGTGTCATGAAAAATGGTCATGGAGAAGACATAAGACTTGAATTAACAACTTAAAAATGTATCTTTGATATCTTCTTCAGTTGTTCTTGTTGTTCTTGCTGTTGATCTTGGTATGGAACAAGTACTTGAGGTAGAGGCAAATATTTAAATTGAGGTCTGCAAGGCTGGCCGATGTAATATTACCAAGTTGTATTCTCAACTGATGAGAGAATATAAGTTTTAAGTGGAAAGAGGTGTTTGAGGTGCTAGATCAGAATTGACATCTCTTTCAGTGTATTTCTTAAATTGTCAGGGTGGGGGTCGCCATCAAGGCACAAAGAAGAAGAGAGGCTGGAAGTGAATAGCAGGACCAGCTGTGGATCCTGTTATAAATAATATAGGTGACTGTATATTCAATGAAGTTTTGTTGTGCGAGCATATATGGAATTCAAGGAGTAAAGGTACTTCTATAGCCCCTTTGTGTGAACGCCCTTGTGTGTGAACATGATACACACACATCCAGTCTGAGGACAAACTAAGACCCAAACCAAGTTGCATATGTTGACAATATAGGCCAGGAGAAAGGAAATATGGTAGAAGGAGAGTGGAAAATCAAAAAAGAACATCAATTTAAGAAAGATTTTCCTTTTATATTCAAGGAGAAGTACAGTTGCCAAGGGCATCTGACACCAACAGTGGAACATCTAGCTGTAGACACGTAGTATAATCAGATAAGAAGAATTGGTAAAGAAATAGGGGAGAACAAATTGCCAAGAATTTGGGAAGAAAAAGAAGGGTGCTAATAAAGATTAAACAGAAAAGCACAGTTGATAATAGTAACAAATGTGTGACAAAAGAAAAAGATCTACAATCCTTATACAGTTGGTGTTATGGTAAGGAAGATGATGATGTGAGTTCTGTGAAGAAGAATGGTGACAGGATGGCAGTCTATGAACATTGTGTCCGCTCCTGACTCGGCATGCAGCCTGCAGCACCACAAAGTTTTTGGTTGCCAGCCACACTACAACAGCAGCCTGTGACAGTTGCTTGATGTGACGAGTCTGCAGCACACCAGCATGCAACTCATCACCAGCACACAGTTCTCATCTTAGGGTGGGCTGTAGTTAATGTATTTTAAGGTAAATATGTTTGTTTTGGTGGTGTAAATAGAGTAAAGAAATTAATTGTTAATGTTTGCTGCACATTAAATGAAGTGACTTTGTGCAGGGAGTACTATAATGGAAAAGTGATATTAAATTTGGTAAATAGAAGATACAGTGTACTGTGTGTCTGTAAAGTCATAGTGCAGTTTTAATTGGTTGCAGAAATGTAGTGAAATGAGGTAGAAATGTGAAATGAGATGAAAGTGAAAGACAAACTTTCCAAGTGTGCATACATGTTCAGCGCAGTTCTAATGGCTTCCATTTGTTGCACTACATACATCTAAATGATATATTCTAGCTCTTACCACATGTGTAGGGACATCTGGTGTAACAGAGCGAATAGCATCTGCGATTCTGTGATTAATGTTGTTGATACATTCACTGTACACCTGTGGCTTCACATAACTCCAAAATTAAAATTCTAATGATACTAGGTCCAGGATCATGGTGGTCATGAGTTGAAACCACCCCTTCCTGTTCTTCGTGGGGGGAAATTCTGTATCCAAAAATTTGCAAACATTATTGATGTAGTGTGGAGGAGTGCCATCATGTTCAAACATGATACCTTCTGCAAATTGTGGCACTGCCACTGCCTTCAGTGCAACATGTCAAGGTAGTTGTTGACGTCATAGTCTGCTCCATGTAGAAAAATTGGCCTAAAACTTATGCATCAGGGCACACCATGTGTTGACCTCATGTTCAGCGTAGGCACAAGGATTTTATGAAGCCCATATCCTGATGAACAGTGATGAATATGACAGAAATGGAATGTGGCATCATAGCTATACACAATCTTATACATAAATTGTTCATCATAATCAATCTCATTAAGCATATGTGTAACTAACTTCAATCGTTTGGACCTATCAGTCAGTTTGATGCTGTGCAACAACCACAATTTGTAACCCTAAAAAGATGAGCTTTTGTTTCAGACCTTATGAACTGATCTTTTTTTTTTTTTAGGTCTAATTTTCAATGCTACATACACCAGAATTTTTGGGTCTCATTACAGCTTCTACGGGCTCTGTGCGCAGCGACTGTCTACTAGAACATGGTTCATCAACAAACTGCCAGTCTCCTTTAACTGGGTATCCCACCAATTAATGTTTTTTTTTTAAAAGTGGTGGCTCTTTGTTGTACATGTGATGATATTCAAGTTGAACATCGGTCATGGATTTGAATTAAGCAAGCCACAAATTACACTAAACTTTTCTTTGTATCATCAACATCTCGACTGACATGGCCTGATCAGCTGCTGCTGCTACCTGGTTTGTTGGGTTGCTTCATGACTTACATACACACACATCATTGAACATCATACTACAAAAACACTTTGCTATACTGTCCAAGTAGTGCAAGTTCCAATCTTTCATTTGGTTTCAGTTAGCCACAACATGTGTTCATAACTGCACCGTGACTTTACAGACCCATTGTACTTGCATGACTAGAAAAATAACCCCTGAGGGACAGGGAATAAATATAGCAGTTTTTCTTGTGAAGTTGTAATTATGAAATATAATATTATGGCTCAAGGCAATCACCTTAGTAGTGAAATGCTTCAAAAACAAGAGTGTACATCAAAGCCAGAAAATAGTAATGCAAAATTAGTAGAAGAGCTAAAGAAATAGATTTGGGAAACTTGTGAGGTTCCGAAATTGCACGTTGAGATGAGGCTAGGTAATCAATTACATGAAAAACTGTCAGCATTAAAAGAGGAGATACACACTGAAATTTTATGGCAGTGTGATTTGGTGAGGTGTGAAATACATGGTCATATTAAAGAATTACACATCATGAGAGAGCATGTATGTGATTTGACTGAGAAGGTTTGCAAATATGTAAAGGATCCAATCTCAGAGGCACAAGGCCATATCTAATTATTAGAACAGTGGCGTGAAAATGGTGAACCAATTTGTTCACAAGATACACTTACCAGTTTGGAGGAAAAAATTCAAGAATTAGTAGAACAGAAATTTTGAGAAAAGGCAAAGAACTTGGATAATACACTCCTGGCCATTAAAATTTTTACACCATGAAGATGATGTGCTACAGACGCGAAATTTAACCAACAGGAAGAAGATGCTGTGATATGCAAATGATTAGCTTTTCAGAGCATTCTCACAAGGTTGGCGCCAGTGGCGACACCTACAACGTGCTGACATGAGGAAAGTTTCCAACTGATTTCTCATACACAAACAGCTGCTGACTGGCATTGCCTGGTGAAATGTTGTTGTGATGCCTCGTATAAAGAGGATAAATGCGTACCATCATGTTTCCGACTTTGATAAAGGTTGGATTGTAGCCTATCGCAATTGCAGTTTATCGTATCATGACATTGCTGCTCGCGTTGGTCGAGATCCAGTGACTGTTAGCAGAATATGGATTTGGTGGGTTCAGGAGGGTAATATAGAATGTTGTGCTGGATCCCAATGGCCTAGTATCAGTAGCAGTCGAGATAACAGGCATCTTATCCGCATGGCTGTAACGGATTGTGGAGCCACGTCTCAATCCCTGAGCCAACAGATGGGGACGCTTGCAAGACGACAACCATCTGCACGAACAGTGCGACAATGTTTACAGCAGCATGGACTATCAGCTTGGAGACCATGGCTGCGGTTACCCTTGATGCTACATCACAGACAGGAGCACCTGTGATAGTGTACTCGACGGCAAACCTGGGTGCACAAACGGCAAAACGTCATTTTTTTGGATGAATCCAGGTTCTGTTTACAGCATCATGATGGTCGCATCTGTGTTTGGCAACATCGTGATGAACGCACATTGGAAGCATGTATTCGTCATCGCCATATTGGCGTATCATCCGGTGTGATGGTATGAGGTGCCATTGGTTACAAATCTTGGTCACCTCTTGTTCGCATTGACGGCACTTTGAACAGTGGATGTTACATTTCAGATATGTTACAATCCGTGGCTCTAGCCTTCATTCAATCCCTGCGAAACCCCACATTTCAGTAGGATTATGCACGACCACATGTTGCAGGTCCTGTACAGGCCTTTTGAATACAGAAAATGTTCGACTGCTGCCCTGGCCAACACATTCTCCAGATCTCTCACCAATTGAAAACGTCTGGTCAATAGTGGCAGAGCAACTGGCTCATCACAATATGCCAGTCACTACTCTTGATGAACTGTGGTATAGTGTTGAAGCCGCATGGGCAGCTGTACCGGTACATGCCATCGAAGCGTGTTGAAGCCGCATGGGCAGCTGTACCGGTACATGCCATCGAAGCTCTGTTTGACTCAATGCCCAGGCATATCAAGGCCGTTATTATTTCCAGCAATGCCCAAGCGTATCAAGGCCGTTATTATTTCCAGCAATGCCCAGGCGTATCAAGGCCATTATTACGGCCAGAGGTGGTTGTTCTGGGTACTGATTTCTCAGGATCTATGCACCGAAACTGCGTGAAAATGTAATCACATGTCAGTTCTAGTATAATATATTTGTCCAATGAATACCCATTTATCATCTGCATTTCTTCTTGGTGTAGCAATTTTAATGGCCAGTAGTGTATCAAACTTTCTGGGGAATGAGGCTACTCAACAAAACATGGAATTCAAATGATTATGGGATGAGTTAGCAAAAACCACAATAGAAAGAAAATCAGTATCTGGGAAAATCCTGTGCCACTAGTACATTATTGGAAATATTTCAATTAGATAGTATTTTATCCATTTTAGTTAGAGAACACCACATCTGTTTTCATAAATCACACTTTAGGAAAAATACTGCAACCAGCTAAAAGATTTTTTTAAATTGTGCCAGCACTAATTTAAGGCCTGAGCCCATCATTAGATGGGTAGCATTGACTTCTTTACAAGTCTTACATTTGTGTCCTAAAACAGAAGAAAGTTTTTGTGATTTCTTAATTTATGAAAGGTTTTACATTTGTGTTATAAAATATTTCAAAGTTTTTATGATTGCATAAATTTACATGTATATATGTTCTATACATTGTTTTACTTCATGAAAAGCTCTCTGTTACATATTATAAGGCAGAGGTTTGATTTTCTTTTACATTTCATGTTGGTCAATGAACTAAATACAAGGTGGTGGATACATTTGTTTACAGCAGCATTGATCAACGTGGATCGTAAAAGAGTAATCAGACCTTCATCTTATAGTATGTAAAGTACAATTTATGGAATGTATATAAGTATATAACTTTGTAATCACAATAACTTGGTTATCTTTTAGGATGCATATGTAAAACCTTTTGTAAAGTATGCAATCACAGAAACATTGTTATACTTCAGGTCAAAAATGTAAAACTTCCAAAAACGTCAATGTTACTCCCACAGTATAATTTACGAAAACAGCTTCGGTGTTCTCTCACCAAGGTGGATAAAATAATTTTGTTATTATGTCACCAGGTAAGGAGATCTGTGCATGATTTCTGAAAAGTGCAAGCTTCAGCTAATGAAAGTAATACTTACTGTAGCATTTAACAAAAAGCGTCTTGCTGAAAGAGTCATTCTAAAGTATATCAAAGTGAACGTCAAGAACATCAGTAAAACTGCATATCTAGCAAAGGTAAAGTGTGAACTGTGTTGGCTACGTAGTGAAATGAGAGCTCAGTACAAACAGAAAGAGCTTCTGAATAGTCAGATGTATGTACTTCATTTAGAATGAAATAACTTGCTGTTTCCTGTGCATTTCATATGCATTGTAGACGAAACTGGTGTTTTCATTAGGACAAAACATCATATCATAGCCGGCCGCGGTGGTCTCGTGGTTCTAGGCGCGCAGTCCGGAACCGTGCGACTGCTACGGTCGCAGGTTCGAATCCTGCCTCGGGCATGGATGTGTGTGATGTCCTTAGGTTAGTTAGGTTTAAGTAGTTCTAAGTTCTAGGGGACTGATGACCACAGCAGTTGAGTCCCATAGTGCTCAGAGCCATCATATCATGTTGTTGTTGTTGTTGTCGTCTTCAGTCCTGAGACTGGTTTGATGCAGCTCTCCATGCTACTCTATCCTGTGCAAGCTTCTTCATCTCCCAGTACCTACAGCAACCTACATCCTTCTGAATCTGCTTAGTGTATTGATCTCTTGGTCTCCCTCTACTATTTTTACCCTCCACGCTGCCCTCCAATGCTAAATTTGTGATCCCTTGATGCCTCAGAACATGTCCTATCAACCGATCCCTTCTTCTAGTCAAGTTGTGCCACATAAAAGCCCTAATTTCAAGCAAGAAGTCATACAAGAACCCATCATCTGTTGAAGATTGTTTCTTTGATAGAGTTATCAACTTCAGAACTATTAGTTTCATTAATTTTGAACAAAATCTGCTAAACAAGGCCCCAAAACATAACATTACAACTAAAACAAGTAAAAATTAACATTAAAGAAGCAATTGTTGAAACCAAAATTGTATGTGAGATAACTAAATTAAATAATTGCAGTGAAAATGCAGTAGGTAATAAAATAAACGAGCTAATCCAGGAACACACAGACACAAACAAGATGCAATGCAAATTTTTGCAATACTCAGCTGATCTCAGAAAAATAAATAAAAAATTCATTGAGAACAAAGCTCTACAGTGATAATGTATGAAGACGATTACATAAACAAACACTAGAATAAAGCCAGAGAGAGCCCCTTTAGTCAGCCATAGTGCCAGTAGTGTCAGTGTCGTCATCTGCTTCATGTCTGCTGTGCAGCGAGCTACGTTAATTTAAGTATTAACTGTGTTTTTCCTACTTTTCACTTCTTCTTCTGTGTGTTTTTGCTTTTAGGAAGCTTTAATTGTCGAGTGCTAGTAATAGTGTTCCATAGATTTTGTGTTTGTTTTGAATACAGTCCAGAGACAGGTAGTGCTATTTTCATTGTTTTCTACAAGAAGTGTCTAGTAACCACAGTTTAGTCAACTGTCAGCCGCCTTTAGTGAATTAGCAGTCTAGTTAACAGTTGATTAACTCTCTACAGTAAATTGATTTCTTAGGATGGATAGGATGTGTGACTGCTGTGTACGGATGCAGGAGGAGCTGGCCACTGTTCGAGAACAGCTGAACGTGTTGATGGCCGCGGTCAGCTGTCTTCAGGCTGCTGCCTCGGAGTGTAGCGGCAGTGGAGAGTCTGGTGTGTCGCATGGTACACCCCAGGTGTTACATGCTTCACCCACTGACCCTGCTGTTGAGACATCTTCGCAGGTACCGGGTGCAGTTGGGCCACCCTCTCCCCAAGGGAAGTGGCGGTTTCAGTGGCGTTCACTGCGCATGAGGCGGAGGGTCAATGTGGAGGCTGGCCATGTGTCATCGCCCGCTCTGCCTGTGAGTGGACATGTGGCCACTCCTTCAGCAAGGACCGAGCAGGCACATGGGGGGAGGGGTTTATTAGTGATTGGGTGCTCCAACTTTAGGCGGGTGATTAGGGAAATAGCGGAAAGGTTGGGGAAGAAGGTCAGTGTTCACTCTGTCTGCTTGCCGGGGGGTCTAATCCGAGATGTGGAGGAGGCCCTGCCGGCGGCGATAGAGAGCACTGGGTGCACCTGACTGCAAATTGTTGCTCATGTGAGCACCAATGACTCCTGACGTCTGGGTTCAGAGGTCATCCTCAGTTCATACAGGCAGTTGGTGGAGTTGGTGAAGGCAGAAAGCCTCGCTCACGAGGTGGAATCTGAGCGAACTATTTGTAGTATTGTTCCCAGAACCGATCGCGGTCCTCTGGTTTGGAGCCGAGTGGAAGGCTTAAACCAGAGGCTCAGACTACTCTGCGGAGATCTGGGATGCAAATTTCTCAACCTCCGCTATCGAGTGGAGAAATGTAGGGTCCCCCTGAATAGGTCAGGCATGCACTATACACAGGAAGTGGCTACAAGGGTAGCGGAGTACGTGTGGAGTGCACATGTGGGTTTTTTAGGTTAGAGAATTCCCTCCCTAGGCCCGACAAGACACTTCCTGAGACACGGCAAGGTAGGAGTAGGCAAAATGCAACAGGGAATAACAATATTAATGTGCTAGTAGTAAACTGCAGGAGCATCTATAGAAAGGTCCCAGAACTGCTCTCATTAATAAACGGTCACAATACCCACATAGTGCTAGGGACAGAAAGTTGGCTGAAACCAGATGTAAACAGTAATGAAATTCTAAACTCACATTGGAATGTATACCGCAGAGACAGGCTGGACAGTGAAGGGGGAGGCGTGTTTATAATGATACGAAGTGCAATAGTATCGAAGGAAATTGACGGAGATCCGAAATGTGAAATAATTTGGGTGAAGGTCATGGTTAAAGCAGGCTCAGACATGGTAATTGGATGTCTCTATAGGCCCCTTGGCTCAGCAGCTGTTGTGGCTGAGCACCTGAAGGATAATTTGGAAAATATTTCAAGTAGATTTCCCCACCATGTTATAGTTCTGGGTGGAGATTTTAATTTGCCAGATATAGAATGGGAGACTCAAACGTTCATAACAGGTGGCAGGGACAAAGAATCCAGTGAAATCTTTTTAAGTGCTTTATCTGAAAACTACCTTGAGCAGTTAAACAGAGAACCTCCCCGTGGCGATAACATATTACACCTTCTGGTGACAAACAGACCCGAACTATTTGAAACAGTTAATGCAGAACAGGGAATCAGCGATCATAAAGCATTTACTGCATCGATGATTTCAGCCGTAAATAGAAATATTAAAACAGGTAGGAAGATTTTTCTGTTTAGCAAAAGTGACAAAAAGCAGATTTCAGAGTACCCGACGGCTCAACACAAAAGTTTTGTCTCAAGTACAGATAGTGTTGAGCATCAGTGGACAAAGTTCAAAGCCATCGTACAATATGCATTAGATGAGTATGTGCCAAGCAAGATTGTAAGAGCTGGAAAAGAGCCACCGTGGTACAACAACCAAGTTAGAAAACTGCTGCAGAAGCAAAGGGAACTTCACAGCAAACATAAACATAGCCAAAGCCTTGCAGACAAACAAAAATTACGCAAAGCAAAATGTAGCGTGAGGAGGGCTATGCGAGAGGCATTCAATGAATTCGAAAGTAAAGTTCTATGTACTGACTTGGCAGAAAATCGTAAGAAATTTTGGTCTTATGTCAAAGCAGTAGGTGGATCAAAACAAAATGTCCAGACACTCTGTGACCAAAATGGTACTGAAACAGAGGATGACAGACTAAAGGCCGAAATACTAAATGTCTTTTCCCAAAGTTGTTTCACAGAGGAAGATTGCACTGTAGTTCCTTCTCTAGATTGTCGCACAGATGATAAAATGGTAGATATCAAAATAAATGACAGAGGGATAGAGAAACAATTAAAATCGTTGGAAAGAGGAAAGGCCACTGGACCTGATGGGATTCCAGTTCGATTTTACACAGAGTACGCGAAGGAACTTGCCCCCCTTCTTGAAGTGGTGTACCGTAGGTCTCTAGAAGAGCGTAGTATTCCAAAGGATTGGAAAAGGGCACAGGTCATCCCCGTTTTCAAGAAGGGACGTCGAACAGATGTGCAGAGCTATAGACCTATATCTCTAATGTCGATCAGTTGTAGAATTTTGGAACACGTATTATGTTCGAGTATAATGGCTTTTCAGGAGACTAGAAATCTTCTCTGTAGGAATCAGCATGGGTTTCGAAAAAGACGGTCGTGTGAAACCCAGCTCGCGCTATTCGTCCACGAGACTCAGAGGGCCAAAGACACGGGTTCACAGGTAGATGCCGTGTTTCTTGACTTCCACAAGGCATTCGATACAGTTTCTCACAGTCGTTTAGTGACCAAAATAAGAGCACATGGACTATCAGACCAATTGTGTGATTGGATTGAAGAGTTCCTAGATAACAGAATGCAGCATGTCATTCTCAGTGGAGAGAAGTCTTCCGAAGTAAGAGTGATTTCAGGTGTGCCACAGAGAAGTGTTGTGGGACCATTGCTAATCACAATATACATAAGTGACCTTGTGGATGACATCGGAAGTTCACTGAGGCTTTTTGCAGATGATGCTGTGGTATATCGAGAGGTTGTAACAATGGAAAATTGTACTGAAATGCAGGAGGATCTGCAGCGAATTGACGCATGGTGCAGAGAATGGCAATTGAATCTCAATGTAGACAAGTGTAATGTGCTGCGAAAACATAGAAAGAAAGATCCCTTATCATTTAGCTACAATATACCAGGTCAGCAATTGGAAGCAGTTAATTCCATAAATTATCTGGGAGTACGCATTACGAGTGATTTAAAATGGAATGATCATATCAAGTTGATCGTCGGTAAAGCAGATGCCAGACTGAGATTCATTGGAAGAATCCTAAGGAAATGCAATCTGAAAACAAAGGAAGTAGGTTACAGTACACTTGTTCACCCACTGCTTGAATACTGCTCAGCAGTGTGGGATCCGTACCAGATAGGGTTGATAGAAGAGATAGAGAAGATCCAACGGAGAGCAGCACACATTGTTACAGGATCATTTAGTAATCGTGAAAGCGTTACGGAGATGATAGATAAAATCGAGTGGAAGACTTTGCAGGAGAGATGCTCAGTAGCTCGGTACGGGCTTTTGTTGAAGTTTCGAGAACATACCTTCACCGAGGAGTCAAGCAGTATATTGCTCCTTCCTACGTATATCTCATGAAGAGACCATGAGGATAAAATCAGAGAGATTAGAGCCCACACAGTGGCATACCGACAATCCTTCTTTCCACGAACAATACGAGACTGGAATAGAAGGGAGAACCGATAGAGGTACTCGAGGTACCCTCTGCCACACACCGTCAGGTGGCTTGCAGAGTATGGATGTAGATATAGATGTAGATTTTTTTCAGAAATGTAACATAAAAGAAATTAATACTTAGCCAGACCTAAAATTATAGGCTAAGCATAAAAAAGCCCTCAGAGAGTGCAACTTGAACCTAGTCTCAATTGAAAAATCTGAATGCACAATAATGTACCCTCCACCCTCAGGACTTTGATCACAATCATAGATTCACAAAGAACATTGTCCTATATGTCTGATTGTGACCTCAAGAGCACTTACTATTAAAAAAAATAAATAAATAAAAAATAAAAACCTTAATGAGATCGTCACCAAGGCCTTTACATTTGAAGATAATTTTTAGCGAAAACGATAGCCATGAGATTTCAGGAAACATCAAAGACATCCCAATACCACACATAGCCACATTCACATTCTTTGATATTTAACTTGTTTACAAATGTACTGGTAAAAGAAACGATCTCTGTAATTAAAAATAACATGCTTAAACATAAAAAAGATCAGTATTCCAGAAATTTATGATCTAGTTAAACTTATAATCTTAGTGCTATCACAAAACTAGTTCAGCTTTAATAACAATTTGTATGAACAAGAAGATGGCCTTGCAATAGGCAGGTGCCTAGCTATCCTGCTAGCCAATATTTGCATAAATCATTTAGAAACATCCTTTTCAATGCCAATATGACAATAAAGAAAAAAGTCATATATTACAGACACTATGGGGATGACACACTTACCTTATTTGATGGAACAGTAGAAGAAGTTAGTTAGTTTTCAAAAGAGGTTAACAAATCCCACCAAAACCTAAATTTTACTGTTGTGCATGAAATTGATAGTTGCATAAATTTCTTGGATAAAAAATTAGTAAATGCAGTGGTAAATATAAGTTTAAAATATATAGAAAACCCACTACAATGGATGCCACGACAGCAGCTAATCATGTCACCCTGAGCGACACAAAATGGTGTATTATAGGGTAACACTCAACAGAATGGAAAAAAAATCCATTTGGACACTGAAGATAAACTGCAAGAACTAAAAACAATCAAACTAATCACCCATAATGATGGTTACAGCTCTGACACCATCACTAAACTTCACAACAGAATTAAAAAGAAATACAGTGACAAAAATAGTTCTAAGTCCAAATAAAACAGCAATTTAGCTCAAATAGCTCCTCAGAATTCTGTGAAATATATCTGCTTACCATTCATTGGTAAAGCATCATATCATATTGCAAACTTATTCCATGCAAAAAAATATCATAATTAATTTTTCCACAAACAATAAAATGAAAGACAAAATTATTCACTACTTAAATTTAAAAACTGAAGTGCCGCATACATCTGGCATTTATAAACTAAATTGTTCTGTGTGCCCCAACTTTAACTTAGCCAAACTGGTATGTGGTTTAATGTACAATACTCTGAACACATAGATGCTCTCAGGCTCGACAACCTAAATAAGTCAAATTTTGCTAGTCACATGATACAATGTGGAAACACAGAAATAAGCATCAAAGATGACTTAGAGATATTTCCTTAACTAGAACAGAAAAGAAAGAAATCCAATATACGTCCAAAATTTCATACAGCTCCTATAATTTGAAATGATATCAACAATAATTAATTGACAGAGAGAAAATTCTTCATTGACCATTATCAGCATCTTTGAAACCTTAATAATTAAATGTATAACTGTATGGAATTATATGTATCATTAAAAGTACATTTGCAGTAGCTCTAAAAGTGTGCCATACCTGTTCATATACATCAGTCTTTGGTACACTATATCAGCTGCCGATGTAAACAAATGTATGAGCCATCGCGTATTTAGCTCACTTCATTGATCAACATGGACTGTAAAAGAAAATCAAACCACTGCCTTATAAGATGTAAAGGAGGGCTTTTTGTGAAGTAAGTGCTATGTATAGAGCATGTATGGGCATAAAACTGTTTACTCATAAAAACTTTGATATATTTTATAAAACAAATGTAAAGCCTTTTGTAAACAGTGTAACACAAATACCTTGTTATAATTCAGGACACAAATGTAAAACTTGCAAAGAAGTCAGTGCTGCTATCTGATGATAGGTAGCTCTGTAACTAGTAATGGTTTAATAAAATAATTTAAAAATATTTGTGGCTGGTTGCAGTATTTCCTACAATGTAATTAGGAAGGAAGTAACTTGAATATGCAGAAACATTTTGCGAAATTTAAACCTGGTGGTAATGTAAAGTCGTGTTCAGAAAAAACAGAACACCTCCAATGACTAGAGATAGGACATTCATATTCACAGGACATGTATATTAGTATCTTCGGCAGACATGATTAGCATTTGTATCATGTCGGCCCATGGGTTGAAGGTCAACATCAATATCGTAGCACACCACCACCTGCTGATAAAATGTGCATGCGGCTAAAACATGTTAGACCTCAGTGGTGTATGGAATGATGTCACTGGGGACAGGAATAGCATCAGATAGTGTTTTCGGATGACCCAAGTTCTCTTTATTTGAAAATGATGGCCACATTTTGGTTCACTACAGACAGGGAGTGACATCACAGTGACTACATTTGCAAAAGACACACAGCACCAACTTTAAGCAAATATCAATGATGGAAAAGCACGATGTGGGGTGCTATTGGGTGCAACTACAAATCACATTTGCTCCTAGTCCACGGCACTGTGACCAGTGTGACTTCTTGTGACTCATAGCTTTGCCCTTTCTGAATAACACCCCAGATTCCATTTTTCAGCAAGATAATGGACAACCACATGTTGCTGCTTGAACTTGTACCTTCTTGGTGTCAGCCTTTTGCCATGGCTCACCAGATCTCCAGACTTTGCCACCATTCGAAAATGTGTGGTATGTGGTGAAATGACGGGTGCAGTGCTGTGACCCAGTGCTGACCACCACAGATGAACTTTGGAACCATGTGAATGGAGCATGGATGGCTATACAACAAGACTCCTTTCACATCGTATATGCACCTATGCCATCATGCGTGGAACACGTTACCAGTGCCCGTGGCAGACCCTGTGCCTACTAGGCAACAAGAGGCATGCTGGAACGAGGTGACTGAAATGCTAATCATTTCTGCAAAACACACTAATGTACATGCCCTGTGAATATCAATGTCCTATCTCTAGTCGTTCAAGCTGTTCTGATTTTTTCTGAACATGAGTGTACATTCTACTTATTTCTTGATAGTATTTTCTAGGACCTTACAACAAAAGTAGGAAGATTCTAAGAACATAGATTCTGCATTGACTTACTTGGTAGGGGATGCAACAGTGTGAGGAAATGCACACTCAGAGGAGTTTACATCTCAGAATTTTTTTTCAGGAAACATTTAAACGAAAATATTGATCAGGAGCTATACAGAAGAAACTAACATTACAATTACTGCACTTAAAATGTTAAAATAGTTCATGGGGCAATTTTAAAAAGTGTGCAGTGTGTCACCTTATCCGATTGAAGTCTGTAGATTACCCTCTCGAGAATGTAGCGAAGATACTAGTTAGATGTTTAATGTACTATGTACCTAAAGAAATTTTGTGTATAGGTGGTCAACGGTAAATGAATTACTCTCTTTTATAGGAGGTTTAGATACCATGAACAGTGGAAAAAGAAACCAAAATCCAGAAGAGACAAATCACAGCAATAGTAAACATAATTCAGAATTTCAGGGAAAGAAAACACCAAACTTTTGTCACGTAACAAATTATACTTGGGGTAAGCATAAACAACTGAGTAATAGGCTGAGAAATGCAAATGCAGAAACACTTAGTAGTACTAAAAGGGATGATGATAAAAATATTTCGATGATATACACAGTGATGAGCCGCATTATTTGAGGAAGATGGGCAGTGTCCTGTTCAAAGAGCCAAAACCCAGGATGTACGAGGATTGGAACTTTAATAATGGCAACTATTTATTTACAGCTTATACAAAATAGATATGTGTTTCAAAGTTTTACTGACCTTCAAAGTAGTCAACAGCATTGTGTATAACCCGTTGCCAGTGATGTGGAAGTTGTAGAATACTCTTAGCAGTGCCCGTTGTGATGACAGTTTGAGCAGAGTGGTCTGCTGCCCAATGAAATTGTGGCAGTTCTCAAGCGAATTCCGTGAAGTGTTTACTTCAGTTTAGAAATGGAGTTGAACTCACAAGGGCTTAAGTCAGAGGAGTGCAGTAGGTAGTATAGCCCTTAGCAGCCCCATCAGTCAAACAAGTCAGTAACAGCTTGCACTGTACATGCTTGAGCATTGTCCTGCAAAATGATGGTCAGGTCCCAGAAAGTGTCATCACTTCTATCTCTAAGATGGTCACAGGTTGTGTTCCAAAAATGAACAGCATAGAGACAAAACTAATGACACTTTCTACAGGACCAGACCACCATTTTTCAGGACAATGCTCAAGCACTTTCATTGTAACCTGTTACTGATTTGTTTGACTGATGGGGCTGCTAAGTGCTATACCACCTCTGACCTAAGCCCTCGATTTCTAAACTGAAGGAAGCACTTCACGGAATTCGCTTCAGAACTTCCACAAATTCGCTGGGCAGCAGACCACTCTGCTCAAACTATTATCACAACTGGCACTGCTAAGAGTATTCTACGACCTACACATCACTGGCAACGGGCTATACACAATGCTGGTGACTACTTTGAAGGTCAGTAAAACTTTGAAACACATATCTATTTTGTATAAGCTGTAAAGAAATAGTTGCCATTATTAAAGTTCCAATCCTTGTACATCCTGGGTTTTGGCTCTTTGACCAGGACACTGCCCATCTTCCTCAAATAATGCGGCTCATCACTGTGTATATCATCGAAATATTGTTTTATCATCATCCCTTTTAGTACTACTAACTGTTTTTGCATTTGCATTTCTCAGCCTATTACTCAGTTGTTTATGCCTGCCCCAAGTATAATTTGTTACCTGACAAAAGTTTGCTTTTTTCTTTCCCTGAAATTCTGAATTATGTTTACTATTGCTGTGATTTGTCTCTTCTGGATTTTGGTTTCTTTTTCCACTGTTCATGGTATCTAAACCTCCTATAAAAGAGAGTAATTCATTTACCGTTGACCACCTGTACACAAAATTTCCTACATTACTCCTTATTGCTAGTCTATAATATTAAGTCAAAGAATAAATTTCACTTTGTGTAAGCACTCTTCAAAAGTCTTTGACAGGTTACTTAGGTTCACAACAACATTTCCATCATTATTGCTGCTTACAATACTACTAGGCTTGTTCTTATTACATTCAGAAAGTGAAAGTTTATGTCTAGAAGCACTGTCTGTAGACACGGTTTCCATGGGTGACTTTTGAAGCAACTGATGTGTATTATTTGGTTGTGTTTGGAACTGGTTTCTGTGAAACTTTTGTTTGAGGCTAAATATCTTTACTCTCGGCATTTGTAGCACAGGAAACACACACACAGAGAAACAAAACAACGCACAATTACTATAAAACCACTAATGTAAACATTCTATCCACAGCCTTCTAGACATGCCTGTACTTTGTTTCTTGGAGTCAGTGCCTTCTAGAATACACGTGTGTGAATGATCCCTAACTAACGACGGAAAAAAAACGGAACAGAATAATGCATGACACATTCTGTTGCACTTCAAACTAGCGCATGGGCATGGCCGCTGTGCAAAATTACGTTCAACCACAATTTAAGAACAAATGGAAAATGATAATTCCCATTAACTATACATTCTTGAAATAATGAGTAAAAAAATAGGAGCATGGGTAAGCTACTACAAACAGCATAGTGAATGCATTATTGTAACCAAGATAGACACGGAGCCCACACCTACCACACTAGTACAAGTTTATATGCCCACTAGCTCTGCAGATGACGAAGAGATTGAAGAAAGGTATGACAAGATAAAAGAGATTATTCAGATAGTGAAGGGGGATGAAAATTTAATAGTCATGAGGGACTGGAATTCGATAGTAGGAAAAGGAAGAGAAGGAAAAGTTATAGGTGAATATGGAATGGGGTTAAGGAATGGAATGAAAGAGGAAACTGCCTGGTAGAGTTTTGCACAGAGCATAACTTAATCATAGCTAACACTTGGTTTAAGAATCATAAAAAACGTTATATATGTGGAAGAGGTGTGGAGACGCTGGGAAGTTTCAGATAGATTATATAATGGTAAGACAGAGATTTAGGAACCAGGTTTTAAATTGTAAGACATTTTCAGGGGCAGACGTGGACTCTGACCACAATCTATTGGTTACGAACTGTAGGTTAAAACTGAAGAAACTGCAAAAAGGTGGGAATTTAAAGAGATGGAACCTGGATAAATTGAAAGAACCAGGCATTGTTGAGAGTTTTGTGAGAGTATTAGGGATTGAATGACAAGAATGGGGGAAAGAAATAATGAAATAGTGAAGGCAGCAGAGGATCAAGTAGGTAAAAAGATGAGGGCTAGTAGAAATCCTTTTGTAACAGAAGAGATATTGAATTTAATTGATGAAAGGAGAAAACATAAAAATGCAGTAAATGAAGGAAGCAAAAAGGAATACAAACATCTCCAAAATGAGATTGACAGGAAGTGCAAAATGGCGAAGCAGGGATGGCTAGGGGACAAATGTAAGGATGTAGTGGTATACATCACTAGGAGTAACATAGATACTGCTTACAAGGAAATTAAAGAGACCTTTGGAAAAAAGTGAACCACCTGTATGAATATCAAGAGCTCAGATGGAAAATCAGTTCCAAGCAAAGGAGGGAAAGTAGAAAGGTGGAAGGAGTATATAGAGGGTCTATACAAGGGTGATTTACTTGAGGACAATATTATGGGAATGGAAGAGGATGTAGATGAAGATGAAATGGGAGATATGACACTGCGTGAAGAGTTTGACTGAGCACTGAAAGACCTAAGTCAAAAAAAGGCCCCGGGGGTAGACAACATTCGATCAGAACTACTGGTGACCTTGGGAGAGCCATCCCTGACAAAACTGTACCATCTGGAGAGCAAGATGTATGAGATAGGTGAAATACCCTCAGACTTCAAGAAGAATATAATAATTCCAATCCCAAAGAAAGCAGGTGTTGACAGATCCAAAAATTACCGAACTATCAGTTTAATAGGTCACAGCTGCAAAATAATAACACAAATTCTTTACAGATGAATGTAATAACTGGTAGAAGCTGACCTTGAGGAAGATCAGTTTCGATTCTGTAGAAATGTTGGAACACGTGAGGCAATACTGACCCTACCACTTACCTTATACAGGGTTGTAGCATATCCCAAATGCTAACAGTCTGTATATTGAGCAAGCAGTAAAGGAAACAAAAGAAAAATTTGGAGTAGGAATTAAAATCCATGGAGAAGAAATAAAAACTTTGAGGTTAGCCGATGACATTGTAATTCTGTCATAGACAGCAAAGGACCTGGAAGAGCAGTTGACCGCAACAGACATTGTCAACAAAAGCAAGATGAGGATAATGGAATGTAGTCGAATTAAATCAGGTGATACTGAGGGAATTAGATTAGGAAATGAGACACTTAAAGTAGTAGATGAGTTCTGCTATTTGGGAGAAAAATAACAGATGATGGTCGAAGTAGATTGGATATAAAATGTAGACAGGCAATGGAAAGCAAAACACTTCTGAAGAAGAGAAATTTGTTAACATCTAGTATTGATTTAAGTGTCTGTTAGTCTTTTCTGAAAGTATTTGTATGGATTGTAGCCATGTATGCAAGTGAAATATGGATGATAAATAGTTTAGACAAGAAGAGAATAGAAGCTTTCGAAATGTGGTGCTACAGAAGAATACTGAAGATTATATGGGTAGATCATGTAATTAATGAGGAGGTACTGAACGGAATTGGGGAGAAGACAAATTTGTGGCATAAGCTGACTAGAAGGAGGGATCAGTTGGTAGGGCATGTTCTGAGCCATTAAAGGGTCACCAGTTTAGTACTGGAGGGCAGTGTGGAGGGTAAAAATTGTAGAGAGAGACCACAAGATTAATACACTAAGTAGATTCAGAAGGATATAGGTTGCATTAGGTACTTAGAGATGAAGAAGCTTGCACAAGATAGAGTAGCAGGGAGAGCTGCAGTCTCTGGACAGAACACCACAAAACAACAACAACAACAACAACAACACCATAATAAAGATTTGCCAGATCTCTTGGGTCTTCATTATGTGTAGGAAACTTATGTGTAGGAAACTTATGTGTAGGAAACTTAAGTGTCCATCTGTTCAAGCCATGTTAGCAAAGACTGCTACTGCAGTTTGCAACCATGAGAGGAAATTGAGAAATATGAAGGTGTTACTTCATTGAGCTATACGTGACACCACACATACACCTAGTGGAAATGACATATAAATTGTATTTCCACCCATGACAGTGCTGTCATCCCATGTGGTGCTGGAGGATTATCTACTGTTCCTTTAATTCTGTCCACTCCCACTTCTGTTTAAATATCTTCATTCTGCATCTTTTTTGGAAAGACACTTCCTTAGAAGTTTTTAATTACTAATATAAAACTATTGTAATTTTAATCTCATTTTAAAGATGTTAAGGGCAATCAGAGTAAAATTGTTTTCTCGCTAACTAAAATGTTTCCCACACCATATTAGTACTACTTGCAGACTATAATTTGGCATCTGTCAACCATTTTGTGCAAATGTGACTTAGACATTAGTACCAGTGGCATTTCAAATGTAAAAACACATGCAAGAGGAAAGAGACATTCAGCATTGGTTGATTCATTAGTTTCAAGGCAACAAAACAAGTTGTCTTGTGATATAGTAGAAACAGTGACAGCACAGTCACAGGTTTGTTCTGAAAGAAATTTAAATGGTAGTGACAAATTGCAATCACTTGCTCTTACTACAATATCTAGAACTTCAGTTGAAGAGGGTTCCAAAACAAACTCATTGAAACATTTTTTAGTTATTGATGAGAAAGTAAAATTTGAGATTATATGGTCTTTGAATAAAGTCATGTCTCATTCTTCAGTGAGAAGTTCTGGAAACACAACATACGTATTCCAAATTATGTTTTCTGGCAGCATGATTACCAAAAAAATACAGTTATGCAAGTGTAGGTTGTCACATATAATTACTTGTGGACTTGGCCCTCATTTCCTGAAACTCCTACTTAACAAAGTCAGGGAAGTTTGATTCTTTTGTGTGTCATATGATGAGAGTTTAAGCGAAGTTGTGCAAAAGGCACAGACGGATTTGGTGGTTTGTTTCAGGGATGAACAATATCGGTCTATATCCACAAGATATTTAATATCTGTGTTTTTGAATTTTGCCACACCTTCTGATTTACAATCAGGTTTCCTGGAGGATCTGAATGGTTTGAATTTGTCACCGAAGAATATAATCCAAATTTTTGTGGATGGACCAGATGTGAACTTGAATATGTTTCATGATTTTTAAGCATTTCTATTCGATGAAGAAGATAATCAAACACAAATATTTCATTGTTGCACTTGCTCACCTCATGTAGCGAATGAAGCTTTGAAAACTGCTCATAATGAAAGTGGCTGGAATGTTCTTGAATTTCTTAGGGTGATTCTGTACTTTATGAAGTATTTTCCATCAAGGAGGACAACTTTCTCAAATAATAAAGGGTTTTCCAAGCTCCCTCTCAAATTTTGTTCTGTAAGATGGGTTGGAAATTTTGTAAGTCATGAAGAGAGCACTTAAACAACATATTCCACATTTGAAGAAGTATGTTGCTGAGCTACATAAAAGACCACCTGAAAGGGGAAAGTATAGCATTGCTTCTTGGCTCATAAAGAAAACTATTATGGAAATGGTGATATCGAGAAAAGTCTTATATCCTGTTTTCGCATGCGCATTCTTTGTGCAAAGAGGACCTAAAAAATTAGAAGGAATGTGAATGAGAAAAGAAGGAATGATTACCGAACAAGTGAAAGCAAGCTGAAATCAAAGAATTAGAAACAAAAGGAGCAATTATGTTGAGCAAAGCGTCAGAGATTTCAGCAGAAATACAAAATGTAATGAAGTGTTATATTCATTTTATTATGACATATTTTGAGAGTTTGTTCCCTTTAATGAGTAACTAATAATGTATCTATATTTGAAAAAACAGAATTTGTAATTTTTATTCGATATTTTCTGTTGCCTTTAAATCAAAATACAATATTTAATATTTTAAAAATGTTTCATTACTTATCTCTTCATTTTTGATGTGACCTGTTACCAATTCCTCTCTGATTTATACTTCAAAAAATAATTAATTATAGATATTCTAAGAATTGTCAATATATACTTCTGTAAAAAAAAAAAGGATGCTCTGGTACCAAATTTAGTGAAAAAGTAAACTTGGGAAAGATTTGACTTGAAAAATCTGGAAAATACCGTAATTTTGAAAATGGCTTTCACAGATAATGTTTACTAATTTTGCTATCACTTCAAATTCTGTGATATTTTTATTCTGTGTTACTCTATCTACAGGGTCAGATGTTTTGTAAGTCAGCAAATTAAAGTGTATAGTTTTCTCCATAAAATGCTGTGACAAATTATTGATCTTATATCTGGAGTAGGATTCTGATTTAATCTTCCCTTTCTGAAGTCACCCTGATATTCTAGGAATTGTTTAGGTAAATGTTCTCTTAATTTTGTTTCAAAGGTGTATTTACAGTTTCATAATAGAATAGATGAAATCAATATTTCTCTGTAGTTATAAACACATTTATTATTATTATTATTATTATTATTATTTTAATGAAGGGTTTGGATTAGAGCTATTTGCCATTTTTCTGCATGTTTTCCAGTTTCCCAGATCTTCTCAGAGAAGAAGTGCTGAAATTTGATAATATTTGATTTTGATAATTTTAGTGCTTCTGCTGTTATTGAGTATTCAGAGCATACTTTGTTTTAATATGTTTAAGGATCTACTTCTGTTGATATGGAATCTTCAACTTTTTTGGGGTAGTTGAAAGTTCTAATTTAGGTACAACAACTGAACAGTTCAAAAGTTAATCAACTAAATTTGCTAAGATCACAGAAATGGCCTGAATTTTTGCATAAAGTGTCATGCTCTCCTTTTCTCTACTTAAATGGTCCATCTTGCAATGAATTACATTTTTTTCGTGCATCAGTAATGAATGAAAATGCTGTTAGTGCCTTGGTAATGAGGTTAAGATACAGTGTAGTTCTGTCTTTGATTGTGACTTCAAAAGAAGTGTTATTCTGTGCCTCAAATGCACTAAGTTGCAGTATGTGGCAACTTTTGAGTGATACTTAACAACTGTGTGGATACAAGCTAGACATACACTATCTGGCCAGAAGTACCTGAACACTTCCATGTAATGTGGAATTAACCACTAGACATCACAAGAGGTGGAACAACCAGTATAAAAGGAGGCAAGGAGTATTGTGTGCAGAACAACCAGTATAAAAGAAGGCAAGGAATATTGTGTTGTCAGTAGAGAATCATTAACAGCAGAACGAGTCAGTCAGGAAAGCTTAATGCTGCAACTTTGAACAAGCACTACTGATTGGTTGTCACTTGAGTAACAAATCCATCGGCAACATTTCAACCCTTCTAAAGCTCTGCCCAAGTCAGCTGTTGGTGATGTGATTGTGAAATGTAACCGTAAAGGAACAATTGCAGTAAACCAGTCCTGGTAGACCTCATGTTGAGATGGAAAGGTACCATTGACCATTGTGGGAGGGAGATTGTAAGCAATTACATGAAGTCTGTGAAGGGAATCACTTGGGGATTTCAAATTGTTAGCAGTGGAGCTATCACAGTGACTGTTCGTATGGAGCTCAAAAGAAATAGTGTGCCATGGTTGAGAAGCTCCTCACAAGCCTCAAATTTCTATGGTCAGTGTTGAGCAACACTTGAGGTGGTGCGAAGGCCAAAACCACTGGACACTGGATGATTGGGAATAAGTGGGAATGATGAATCACACGATACCCTGTGGCAGTTCGATGGAAAGGTTTGGGTTTGGTATTTGGTGAATTCTGGAGAACTTTATGCGCCATCCTGTGTAGTCTCGATAGTGAAGTATGAAGGCAGTGGTGTTACATTATGGAGGTATTTCTTGTGCTTGGGGTAAGATTACCTTATTGTGCTTAAAAAATGCTAATTGTGGATGGTTATAAACACATTTTACTGCATTGTATACTGCGTACAGCTAGCTCTCTCTCTCTCTCTCTCTCTCTCTCTCTCTCTCTCTGTGTGTGTGTGTGTGTGTGTGTGTGTGTGTGTGTGTGTGTGTGTGTGCTTCTTGAAATGGACTGGACTTCCCATAGTCTTAAAATGAAACTATTGGAACACTTTTGGGGACAGTTTAAACAGTGACCTTGCTCCAGACCCAGCATCCAACATCACTACCTTCTCTGATTTTTCACTGCAGGAAGAATGGTCTGGCATTCCTTCACTGACATTCAGCCACACCATTGAAAGTGTCCACAACAGATTTCAAGACGTCATAAAGGCGAGGGTACACCCCATATTAATGTCCACTAATAGATTTTCGTGTACTTTTGATCAGGTAGTGTATGATAAGTATGTCTTATATGGGTGAATTTCTGGGCACTTTTGTGAATGTCTGGTGGATTTACAAATTCGAGGGTCACTCCAAAAGAAATGCACACTATTTTTTTTTTAAATCCATGTTTTATTATACATGTTTGAAAGATTCACAGTGTGTAGATATATCCTTTAGGAACAATATTTTCATTTCTCCACATAATTTCCATCCCTCTCAACTGCCTTATGCCATTTTGGAACCAGCGCCTGTATACCCACATGGTAAAATTATGGACCAACCTGTTGGTGCCACTGTTTGGCAGCATGCACGAGGGAGTCATCATCTTCAAACCTTGTTCCATGAAGAGAGCCTTTCAGTTTCCCAAAGAGATGATAGTCACATGGAGCCAGGTCAGGACTGTAAGGCGGATGTTTCAGTGTTGTCCATCCGAGTTTTGTGATCGTGGAGTGTGTGCAGTACGAGGCCTGCCACTGCGAGGACAATCCTCAATATTGCCATGCCTGCTTTCATCACGTAACCTGCTTTCCCACTGACTATCTGTACTGTGATCGACAGCAGCATCTCCATACACCTTTTTCAACCTCTTGTGAATGTTTCACACTGTCTCGTTTCCACAGCACAGGAATTCTATCACAGCACGTTGCTTCTGACGAACGTCAAGTGTAGCAGCCATCTTGAAGACATGCTGTGACGGTGGCACTCATGGGAACAGGTTGAAATAAGTTTGAAAACAAGTGGAAAGAATGTATCTACACATTGTAAAACTTTCACACATGCAGAATGAAAACTGTATTTTTACATAAATAGTGTGCATTTCTTTTGGAGTGACCCTCATAGAATGAGGAGGGATGGTTTTGTTGATTCTGGGAAAAATACTTGGGCAAATATGACAATGTCTAACAGCACATCCCATGTTAAATGTTGTGATGAAAACAGATGCAAAGAGCTACATTTCATTGCTGACACCAATATAATCTCTGGTTCTAGTGGGCACCACTAAACTTGCTATATCTGTGCAATCCTCTTACTTCTTTGACAGTCAGTTGCTTTCTTGATGAAGATAATGACAATTATTGTCTAAAGCTCGGATGTTCAGAGAATTACAGTGATAAGAACAGTTTGCGCAACAAATCTCATTGTAGAAATACATACTGTTTGCCACTTTTATAGGCCCCATATATAATTTGAGGTCCTGCAGATATGTTTGCAAATATGTCTTGTGAAATAATAAAAGTGGAGTACCTTTTGACTTGTAAAATTACTATTCATTAATGCAAGATCCCTGCTCTTGTGACATTTAACAAGCAGAAAATACGGTTAAGTTTGTTTGGATAAAATTCTGCTGCTAAACTAGATCAGTGATTTGCAAAATATGATAAATGTTAAAAATAACTTTCATGTAGTGCTGCATTAAATGTTGGTTTTGTAATACATATCTATACACAGTTAATTTTATACGTGTTACAATATGCATGCAATCTTTTATTGTTTATCTTCTTTATCTTTATGGGAGTGGTATAGTTCAGACTGAACCAATAATAAAACGAATAGATTCCCTTACTGTGGCCAGTCGAAATTCTTTATGCAAATTGAAAAATTTCAGTGATGAAGACTGTGGTATGTTCTGCCATTTTTTTATTACACTGTTATGGAAAAAAATGTTTATTTTCTAAATATTTGGTACAAACTGAATCTGATAGAATTGTTCCAAAGGACACATTTTCTACTATTTAGAATGTGAATGGCTCATAAATGCAGGTGATACAATATATCTCAATCTTTATATATAAAATGTAAAGTCGTTACTGACTGACTCATCATTGCCCTACCCAAACCGCTAAGGACAGTTACCTGAAATTTGAAAAAAGTGTGGATCTTATACTGTAGGAATTGAAACTTCCTGGCAGATTAAAACTGTGTGCCAGACCGAGACTCGAACTTGGGACCTTTGCCTTTCGCGGACAAGTGCTCTACCATCTGAGCTATCCAAGCACGACACCTGCCCTATCCTCACAGCTTCACTTCTGCCAGTATCTCATCTCCTACCTTCCAAACTTTACAGAAGCTCTCCTGCGAACCTTCTTCTGTAAAGTTTGGAACGTAGGAGACGAGGTACTGTCAGAAGTAAAGCTGTGAGGATGGGGCGTGAGTCGTGCTTTGGTAGCTTAGACGGTAGAGCATTTGCCCACGAAAGGTGAAGGTCCCAAGCTCAAGTCTCGATCCAGCACACAGTTTTAACCTGCCAGGAAGTTCCACATCAGTGCACACTCCGCTGCAGAGTGAAAATCTCATACTGTAGGAATTGTTTAAGAAGGGATTTTTTGATATTCCAACCCTAAAGGAGTTTTCTTTTTAAAATGTCACTATAAGTCAGTTTTGAAGCTAGGCCTACAAAAATTGGTATTTGGTTTCATGTTCAGAAGCAAAGAAATATGTTTCATCATTTTTGGAAATTTAACCTTGTGGGGGTGAAATAGTTGGTGAAAACTTTTTTTGAAAGTGTATCGTTATTAAGGAACTATTGAAGTATTTTTAAAGCTATATCTATGAACATTGGTATTTTGACTTCTCGGGTACAAATAAAAGAAATATTTGTTTCAGTGTTTTAGGAAATTGAACCTCTATGGGGTGAAAAAGCAGATGATATTTTTTATGGAAATATTTTATTATGAAATAATTTTCAAAGCTAAATCTGTGAATATCTAAATTTGGCTTCTCAGTTGGAAATAAAAAAAAGTGTTTCACTGTTTTTGGAAATTCAATCCCTGTAGGGTGAAACAGGGAATGAAAGTTTTTCTGGAAATATTTCACTGTGCAAGCATTTTTGAAGCTAAATGTACGAAAATTTGTATTAAGTTTCTCTGTTAGGAATAAAAGATATGCAAATCACTGTGTTAGGAAATTCAGCCCCTAAGGGGGTGAAATGGGGGGGGGGGGGGGGCATTTATGAAAATATTTCATTGCAAAAGCATTTTTAAAGGTAAATCTTTGAAATTTGGTGTTTGGTTTTTTGGTTAGAGATTAAAAATACATGTTTCACATTTTTGGAAATCAAGCCCATAAGGGGGTGAAATAAGGTCAGATGGATTCACTGATTTATCATTGCCCACCCAAACTGCTAAGGACAGAAACTTGAAGTTTGGAGAGGGTGTGCATTTTACACTGTAGGCATCATTTAAGAAAGGATTGTTTGAAATCCCACTCCTAAGGGGGTGAAACTGGGGATAAAAGGCCTTTTTACAATATGTTGCTGTGAAGGTAATTTTGAAGCTAGAACTGCAAAAAGCGGTATTTGGTTTCTTTCAGAAAATAAAAATATGTGTTTCAGCACATGTTTTGTAACTTCAACAAGTAAGGGCGTATAATAGTGGGTGAAAAATTTATGAAAATTAAGTAATTACTAAAGAACAGCTAAAGGATTTTTAAGGCTTTATCTATAACAATTGGTATTTGACTTATCAGTTAGAAATAATAATAATAATAATAATAATAATAATAATAATGCAGCTTTCAGTGTTTCTGGAAATTCAGTGTCTAAGAGAGTACAAAATGCGGACAAAAATTTTTAAGAAAATATGTCGTTACATTAAAAAAAATGTGAAAGCTAAATTTACAAAAATTGGTATTTCACTTTTTGGTTAGATATAAAGAATTATTTACTAGGGAATGAAAGTTGCTGTAGAAATATCTCCTTAAGAAATGCCAAAGCCATGATTAATGAATACTTTGGACTCTAGCTTCCAGAATTGATTATTTTGGTCAGAAGTACATTCAGAAAAGGCCACACTTATGTGGCCTTAATTAGTGTGAAAAGTGTAGAAGGTGTTGCAATTTGTGAACAGCATAAAAATTTGATCTCTGCAGGCCATACAGTCTACACGAGTGAAGCAGTGGGCACTAAGCTGGTTAATATAATATAGCACAGCATTATTGTGCACTGACAAAGCGAAAGGAATGTGGTAGAGGTGTTGTAACATATTTATACTGAGGATTTATTCTTTTCTGAATTTGGTGATTTCATGGGATTTCTGATAGCTCGACATGTACAGTTTTTTATCTTGCATTTGGGCATCCTTTGTTTCCATTGAAAAATTGGAAATGTGGAGTCATTATGAGCTTACACCAAATCATTTGACATAGAAGCAATTATTTTTTTCGCAAACTGGTTTTTATTATACCCATTTTGTTATATAGTCTATAATTTAATTCAAAATATTGTCAAAATTTAGTATTAACACCATTTCAGGGAGAATAAGGGTTCAACAGATTTGGAATCCAGAATGAGTGGTGTATATCTGACACACATTAATGGAAAAGGAAATGTTGAAAATTTAGGTTTTGATGTTTTTAGTTGTTTCTACACCAGGAGGAGAAGGCAGGCTGGGACTGGGTAAAGGAACAGGAAAGGAATGATGTACAGATGCAGGAGTTAATACAGAGTTTCACATTTTTCAATGCAACAACCATTGGAGGATGTACATTTCATTAAACTGAGCAAAGGAAAGTCCAAGTTGCGATATCAGCAGTTATGAGGAGGACAGATTGCTACTCAATGTGTTATCTTTATGATGAGTAGCACTCTTATCCTTTTCATTAAATTGAGTGTTTCATTTGTAAAACTGAATTACCATTTACTACGAATGTGATGATGTGAGTGTGATGATCTTGCTTTCTTGGCATGCAACTATATACTGAGTCCAACATGTATTGTGTAATGCAGTGTTCTATAAAGGATATAACGGATGGCAAGTTTTGTATTGCATTTATTTTCTTTTGTCATGAATGAACAATCTTTCTGTAGATGTTCCCTGACCAACTAAATAACCAGTATATTTCTGTTGTCAGTGATGTGTGATACTGCATGTAATCCTGTTTAGTCATACGACAAGTTGATTGTGTAGAGTCACAGTCCAGGGGGCATGGGGTTTAAAAAAAATAGTTGTAATGTTTGCATTTACGATGTTAGTGAGATCCTTTAATAAATCTGAGCAGTATTTCTACAGTCGCTCTCTTAACTTTTGGCAGCCAGTGTAATGTGAATTTTAAGTTCAGTGACAACAACAAGGAATTTCTTGTAATGGTGATAAATGGGTATTTGCTTACAAGATCAATGGAGAGTGTTTTAAATCTTGAAATAGGCACCACCAGAGTGCAAGTAATTTACTAGTATGTGGGAAAGATGTGGAGAGAAAATTTTGCTTTATCATTGCAGTGGAAGCCATTTGTCCTTTCCTTTTTTGTGCATGCTAAGTAGCATTTCATGAATAATAATAAGAATATTAGTGGCTGCTATTGCAACAGTGACAGCAATATTTCATTTTTCTTTCTGCATCTTTTCCACCTACTAGCAATTTGTTTGCACTATGTTTGTGACTATTTCAAGATTTAAAACACTCTCTATTAATCTTATAAGCAAATACATATTGATGACCATTATTAGAAATTTCTTACTATAGTCACTGAACTAAAAATTCACATTACAGTGGCTGTCAAAAGTTAATAGAATGTTTGCAGAAACACGGGTTGGGTTTGTTATTACATCTCATTTCTTTTTTAATGTGAAGGCTAATTCTTAACATTGTAAATGCAAACATTACAACTGTTTGTTAATCCCCCCCAACCATCTGGACTCTGATGCCACGCTATCGACTTGTACTATGACTTAACAGTATTACAAGCAGTATTATACATTGCCAACAATAGAAATATATTGGCTATGTAATGAGTCAGGAAACATCTGCAGGAAGATTATTTCATCCATGACAAAAGTTTTCTAAGAGAATGATTGCAACACAAAACTTGCCAGATGTCATATAAATTATAGAACACTGTATTATACAAAACATGCTGGACTCAGTGTATAATAGTATCCCAACAAAGCAAGGTCATCACTCTCACACCGCGTCCACAGTAAATGGTAATTCACTTTTGTAAATTAAACACTCAATTTAATGAAATGGGTAAGAGTGCTACTCACCATAAAGATGACACATTGAGTAGCAATGTATCCTTTTCATAGTTATTGGTATTCTCACCTGGACTCACCTTTGTTCAATTTAATGAAAATCACACCCTCCAATGTTCTTTTCAGTGAGAATGTGAATTTATTCTACTAAGCAGTCCTGAAAGATTTAAAATACAAAAAATTCTGCATAAATTGGAATTTTTAATGTGTGACAAAGGAAGAGTACCACCCATATTTCTCAAAATGAAAATGGATGCACCTAACAGTTAGCCACACTCCAGGAACTTGCGTCACTTTCATTTGACGAAGTGTTTAAGTTGTTGTCAAATTATCATCATCAAATGTACATGTTTCATTGCATGTAGAGTTCTGTCATTGTTCCCCAGTCCTACACGGCCGATGTGGCAGAACTCCACACCACGGTCTAAGTCACAAATGTCAGTTTGTTACCAATTGTCATCACGATTCCTATGCCGGTTCTATGGATCACGGCACAATCATTTGGTTGGCTCATGAAAAGTCAGTGCGCACTACAATTTGAAAACCCATCTTTGAGCAAAGTGTTAAATATTGTTCAATCTTTCGAGATACAAGGGTTGGAACTTAAATAGTGGCAACTATTTACTCACAACTGGTACAAAAGAGTTACATGTTAGTTCCTGTTACTGCCCTTCAAACAGTCACCAGCATTGTGTAGAACCCGTTGCCAGTGATGTGGAAGGCATAGTATACCATTAGCAGAGCGTGTTCTGTTGATGGTGTGAATGGAGTGGTCTACTGCCTGTCATACTCTGGAACAGTTCTGAAGCGAATACCATGAAGGGGTTCCTTCATTTTCGGAATCAAATCAAAGTCACAAGGACTGAAGTCTGGGGAGTATGGTGGATGGTACAGTACTTCCCAGTCCCATCGACCGAACAGAGCAGACACAGCTTGCGCCGTATGTGCCCATGCATTGTCTTGCAAAATGATGGGTGGGTTGCCCAAAAAGTGTCGTCACTTCTTTCACAAAGCTAGTCACAGGAGATGCTTCAAAAATGAACAGTAATACTGTGCATTGACTGTCTGCCATGGAATAATGTAATGCATTAGGATAATGCCATCTAGTCACAGGAGATGCTCCAAAAATGAACAGTAATACTGTGCATTGACTGTCTGCCATGGAATAATGTAATGCGTTAGGATAATGCCATCACAGTCATACACAAGAATCACCATAACTTTCACCATACTGGGGCTCTGACGCACTTTTGACTTTTGCGGTGACCTATAATGATACCATTCACTGGATTGGACTTTCTGTTTTGGCTCATATGATGTGGCCCATGTCTCATCCAGTGTTACAATATGGCGTAAGAAAGCTCTCCTTTGCACTCATAGCAGTCCAAGTATGTCTGAACCGTGTCGTAATGCATCCATTTCTGTATGCCCGTCAAGTCATGTGTAACCCATCGTAATGCAATTTTTCACATGCAAAGGCGTTCCTTCAGGATGCAAAGCACAGTTGTATGCGCTAATCCGGTTTCACGGGTGAGCTCATGAATCGTATGGCACCGATTACTGCCCACTAACACGGCAACAGCATGCACTTCTTCTTCAGAGATGTTAGGACGGCCTACCTGATGCGTGTCTGCCACAGTTTGCCGAGCTTCGTTGAAGGCTTTTACCCAATGTGCCACTGTTCTGCACAGCGATAACGATTCCCCACATGCCACTTGAAGACCTTGATGACACTGTCGTACTGTACAACCTCTGCCACATTCAATCTTGATCCAACTCCGTTGTTCCTGTTTTGAAAACATAGTGGCACCGTTACATTAGACCGCTCACTCAGAAGTGACTGTGCGCATGCTGGTGACGTGGGACCAGCGAGTCCATTTGGTTGGAGGTAAGGTAGGTATGTCAACAACGTGTGCTGTCAGCAACAATAGTAGATTCCATTGCATAGTGTCTCCACAGCAGTGTTGCCACTGTTTAAGTTCCAACATATGTATCTTGTGCTGCTAGTTATCAGATTGAGACTCAGTGTGACATCGCTGTGGTGGCTCCTGTTCCTGGTTGTTGGGTGCTGGTCAGTTCTCGGGGAGGATGATGTGACAGCTCTACAAATGCAGCCTCCGTGCCACACTGGACAGTGACATGCCAAACAACCACCACAGCAACAGCAGCACCTCGTGCTCCTATCTTGCACATTTTCTTTTGTGCAACATGTTAAGGCCATGTTCCTTAAGCACTTGGTGACTTGGCAACAAGTGAAGGAAAAAAGGGCATCTGGTGTCTGTTTATCATTCCTAGCCCCCTTCTGTTGACGTTAATTGTGTCTCCATTGTTGTCTCCAGTTACTTGACATTTGGCGACCTAAAACGAGCAGTACATTCCACTTTTTGAGCTATTTATGGCTCCCACTATGTATTGTCTGTGACTTGTTCCTTGATTTTTGGAAGACGCTATGATTGTACTGCACATTTGTTTGGTCTAGATGCTTTCAGTATCTTTGATTTTTCCGTTTCACATATGGTGTACCTTGTTCCCGAACAAGTTCCTTTCTTGCAGTTAGACACTCTGTTTTCCGAGTTCTTGTCTCTCTTCACAAGAACCTTTGTTATCAGTGGACACCGACCTGGGAGCATGTGTTCACGCTTTAGAAATCTACATTACATTTGGAATCTCTGTTTCGGGAGCCAACTTAATGATGGTGCCAAGGACTGTACAATTGGCATAGGAATTGTGATGAGAATTAGTAACAAACTGACATTTGTGACTTAGACCATGGCATGGAGTAGAGGTGCAGTGACAGAACTCTACATGCACTATGATGACATTTTGGCTATGGAGACCTCCATTACGGACTTCTTACACTTCAAGGTGAGGATGGTTCCGAACGTCCAATAGCTAATTTGCCATAAATATTCAACTTCGCTCAGCAGTGCAACTCCTGAGTTGAGGAAGAAGCACTTGTACTCTATGCACTCAAAAAGTTTCATGTTGTGTTGTATGGGTCTAACCAGGAAAGTACTTGGGCTCGAACAAACACAAATATACCAAACTCATGTGAGAAATAATGTAAAGGTCTCTTATTGCACTAGTGATACTCCCGCATCTGCAAAACTCTGCAGTCGTTCGTTAGAGGTCTCTGCGTATGCCATGCCGCATTGCACACTGACCTGCTGGTACGCCAGTCAGGACCAGTAGGGACAGTGCAGTGTGCCTCTGAAGTTGCGTTTTGTGACATTTTTTGTGTATTGAAGTGTCAGATGGCTCGGCAATTGGTAATCGATCCTGCTAATGTATTGCGATTGGTTGAGATGAAGTTACGAAGAACCCTCCTTCGTGAAGATGGTATTGGTGTAGAAGATGAATCTTTCGCATGTTTTCTGGTATCTATTATAGTGCAGAAATATGAGCATAAGTTAGAAATAGATACTGTTATAACACTAACACATAATGATGATGATAGGGACGATAATGACGAACAACTCATTGCAAACAGTAGTGCTACTGCAAGTGCAAGAAGAAGCGATGGAAGCTGTGACAGTGAATACCAACCGTCTCCCAAGAAGAAGGTTAAAGTTGCAAGTATCATCACGGCGTTTGATGACAACACACTGGAGAACATGTACGATGATTATTATGTAAGAGGTTTCGACACATATGAAAAGCTTCTGAAAAGATGGCGTATGGTGTCTACAATTACATCTACAGTGATATCTAGAGCATGACTGCAGAGTTTTGCAGAAAACCGACACCCACCAGCACATTCAGAGGTACGTAATGGTCCTGTAACCAAACGTTCATACAGATCTGTTTGTTCGAGCCCAAGTACTTTCCTGGTAAGTTCTTCCTCTTCACTGACAACAAGCCCTCGGTTTCATTGTTTAACCCTTCTGCATTGTTGCCTGACAAAGCAGCACATTGCCTTCATTGGTGGGTCTCATTTCTGACTCGCTACAAGCATGAAATTCATTTTCGGCCTACTGTGCTACAAACTGACACCGATGCACTGTTTTGCCTTCCACTGTGTCCAGATCTTATTTTTTATTAGGGTGAACTCCTTTGTTTTCACTTTGATGTTGAGGTGCAATGTACAGTGGAAGGGTTTCCTATTACAGGCCCCTGGATTGCAGCTGTTGGCACTGCTGATACGGTCTTGCGTCAAGTTGTTCACCTCATTCAGCACAGCTGGCCGGACAGGCCTCTGGGTACGACTTCTGATTCTTTACGTAACTCTTTTGCTTTATGTCACAACCTTTCAGTGTTTGACGATTGTGTCTTCTTAGTTACAAATGAGTTGTTGTCTATGGTTGTGATTCTGGCTGCCTTACAGCAGAATGTGCTTCAGCTCCTATATCGGGGACATTGAGGGTTCTTGGGTACCAGGTTATTGCGTTTTTTGACGGGGAATCGATGCTAACATTGTACATCTTGTTGCTACACAATAGGCAGCGCTGTGAGTGACACTCTCTTTGTTGTCTGTGCTGCAGAGTATGTGAGATTGTGTCCATATTGATTTCATGAGACCCATCCTAAATTTTTCCAGGTTTTTGGTTGTCCATGCTTTTTATAAATTTCCATATGTTATTCACTGCCCTCAGACATCAGCCGCAGCTATGATTCAGGTTGTCTCGAAAATGCATGACAGATGATGGTCCACAGTGTGGTGTAATGGTGAGATGGGATGTCTTGTCCACACATTTCAACATACAAATGAAAAAGTACCTTGTGGTGGCCTCCTACACAGACAAGACCTTGATATGCTTCTCAAGTTCCTACAGGGATTGGATTCCAACCAAGATGGTCTGTAGTTGCCAGGAATGCACCCTATTGCATCTGCTCATGCCACTCAGCCATAACCCGAAGGCACAGCTCTCTCTGTGCTATGCTACTGGCTCCACGGACTGGGCTTTGGTGTTTGGCTGCAGACCGAAGTGGATTCTGGCCACAGTCCACAGCTTCCGAGGCCACTGCCACTATATTGTGCACACCAGTGGCAGGCTGACAGTGTGGCACCAATACCAGTACTGCTTAACAGTACCTGCTGCCTCTGCCATCAGCACCTGTCCTAGCCTCATAGAGCATCCCTGCTGCAGGGGTGAACCCACCCTCCGTGTGGATGTTGCCACCTCCTGATTTTCCTCCAGGATCCAGCTGCCCTGATGCCTGCTGCCAGGCCTTTCCGCAGTGCCTTACTGCCATTGGTACCAACTGAGCCAGTGCCTTCAGGCCCTTCGACACTGGTGCCCCCAAATGAGATGCCAGCACCTGCACCGTAGGCACAGTTCCAGCATGTCGAGAACTGGACATCAAGATGCTACCAATACTTGTGTTATCGTTCCTCCCTTATGGGACTTCACAGGGGAGCAGACGCCACATGTGTCCTCAGCCATACCATTTCGGCGGCTGTACTCACTGATTCCAGCCCTGAATCTCCTTCCATGTCACATTCATCATTTGTGGTGTCTGTCTCAGAGGCTGTGGATATTTCAAGAGTTGCCCACATCATTGGAATGCTCTCTCCCCATGGAGGAAGCCTGGTAGAACTCTGGATATAGTACTTGGGTACATGCTGTGGCACCAGGCCCCTGGCACGCTATACTTCGAATTTTTTGCCAGTGGCATCTGCATGGACTGGCCACCAGAGGCCGTCTGCAGTGGGCCATGTGACTTGTGCACATGCCATGGCATCTGCCACATCATATACTGGAGCAGTAGTCTTTATAAGCACATTGCAGCAGGCATTCGTCTTCATATTGTGTTCAGCAGCTGCTTATATCGGTATCTTGCTTGTTTCTATGTTTGTGTCTATGTTATTATCTGTTATTCGCTTCTAGGCAGAAGGATAATGAACTTTGGTTCAATGATGTTGTTTGTCTCTTACAGTATGATTCAAGAATAATAGTAGTAGTAGTAGTAGTAGTAGTAGTAGTAGTAGTAGTAGTAGTAGTAGCAGCAGCGGGATATGAAATGTCTGTTACACTTTGAGTAAGGCTGTTGCATGGTGTTACTTATATTGGATATTTGGATGCAAGTCATAATACTGATAAGCAGATCTGTGTTACTATATCACCATTTTAAATGTACACCTGTTCTTACACCTGCAAAGACTGGTCTAAAAGTAGTGTCTGTCATGGCATTATGTAATGAACATGAACGTCGTAAGTTGTGGTTAAGTAACTCAGTTGATGAAACAGTGAATCAGAGCTTGCCAGTCAGACGGACACAACCGTTGCAAATTTTATGGTTGCTTGGGGAAAGATTTAACTTGTGAGCCCTCGATGAGCTAAACATGATGTAAGGCACTTAAGTATTTACTGGGAGATCACTCGGGTACTTTTTGTGTGTGTGTGAAGTGATCATTGCAAGCAAGTGCCATAGACAGTAGCCACCTGTCCCACCCAAACTGACTGCCACTGCGAAACTTGGCTACCACTGTTTGTAGAGACTATCTTTTTCCAGGGCACGCATGGGCACTGTGCAATACCTGCGCTGATGATGGACTGGTCATCACTTTGTAATAGTATGCTCTTAAGCAATATCATCACATTACACCTTGTAAGAGCATTAACTAAAATCTAGGGAAAATGATCCTGAGATTTTCATTACTGTAATGGGCACATTATTGTTTCCTTATTTGAATTGTAGTGATGGAAATATGTTGTTTTGTAATAGCGTTTTATAAATGACTAGTTCAGTTAGTAAACTGTGGGCCATAATGACAGATTTTACAAAAATGAAAGAGTGTAGTGTACTCTGTTTACATTCCCACAGCTGATGCAGCAAATCTTTTAATTTATTGTTAGGTACAAATGCTTTGACAAAGTATCATCATTTTATAATTAATAACTGTCATCAAATTTAATCAACTTCAGATGTGAAATGTTGATAAAAATTTAGCATTATATTGCTCAACACTTTCTGGGTGACAGCTGGACATGATTTGAGCAGTTTGTGTGCCTGCATTCCTGCTTTGCTGAAGTTGAGGACAACAGCCAATTTGTATTTAAAAAAACACAGTCAGCTGAAATTTTATCTCCAATTTATTTTATAGGCTACTGGTTTCAGCGATATGACACGATCGTCAGACCCCTCCATACTAGATAGTGGGTGGGATTTTCCAATGACAAACATGTATGTGACACTGGAAAATAACCAGCCTTCACACCAATTTATGCACACTTGACATTAGCATATGATTATGTGTCAAACACAAATTGTTTGCGTAATTCTGATGGAGATTGACTGTCTGTGGTTACTCCAACCTATGCAACACATTCTTATGTTTATGGATAAAGCTGCAACACAAAACTCTTTTAATGAAATCAGATCACAGATTCCACTTTACAAATGTGAGGATTCTCTGTGTGTCTGTTGTTTCATCTACCCCCCACCCTTTCTGTCCTTCTGACTCACAAAAGATGTAAACTGGGACTCAACAGAAACTTTTGAATTAATAGCTCTGTTGATGGCGGGAACCAGTACTTCATGATAGGACTCTCTTAATATCATAAGAATAAACCTGATGTAAACATTACATTATATATACTTGCATATGTGCTAGAATCTCGTGGGATTGCATTTCACATGCAGTGGAAGCCAAGCTGTCTGGAGTACAGCGAAGTACAATAAGAAGTATATGTTTTATGCTCATTCATTCATTTCCGTGTCCGGTCAGCATTTCCAAAAAACCTCAGCTTTGTCATTTTCTTCGTAAATATCTTGTATTGTGCACGGGTTGCCCAGGAGGAGGCTTGGATCTTCTTCAGCACCACAGTTGCAAGAGGTGTCTGGGCTCACTGGAAGGGTTCCCCATTTCTTCAGGTTGGTCTTGCATCAGAGGATGCCCACTCTTAAGTGATTGAGGGACCTCCATACAGGATATTGTAGGTTTGTGCCAGGAGCTAGTTCTTCTTTTGGTGATACCTCTACAGGAAGTGAGCTCTTCCATGTTGCAAGATGAATTGCCTCTGGTGCTCCCTCCAGTGGCACAGTCCTAGGAAGGAAACTCTTGCACTCTTTAAAGCATGATCTTGCTGCCTGATGACCGTACATAGGATGTCGGCGGTCATTCTCCTGCTGTGTTCTCTCACTGTCTGCAGCAGCGGCCCTCCAGATGTTGGGTGGGGCTAATCCGACAATCGGATACAACTTATGCACTGTTGTTGGCTTCAAGCATCCTGAGATGATCCTTGCAGTATCATTGATCACAATATTGGCTTGCTTAGCATGAGCTGAAGCCTTCCACACAGGAGGAGCATACTCGACAGCTGATACACAGAGCACAAGTGCAGAAGCCCTTAGGAGGTGCAGGTTGGCTCCCCAGCTGCTGCCAATTAGCTTCTTAAGTATCCCATTGCGAGCAATGACTTTTTGTTCCACATTTAGATATTGCTGCCTGTACGTTAGAGCCCTTTTCAGTGTGACAGCTAGATTGACGTGTTGGGCAATGTTTCAGTTGCTCTCCTCACCATGTGATGTCCACCTTTTGCTTCACTTTGCTGTTTTATAAGTGGAAGACGCTCACTTGAGTTTTACTGGGATTGGGCTTCAGGTGGTTGTCATCATAGTACTTGGAGAGTTCATCCATTGCTAGAGACAGTTTTCCCTCTACTTATTTAAAGGTTATCCACTGAACAGCTACTGCTGGTTTATAATCATAGATAAAGAGCCTAGTACTCGCTGGTAGTGGCTGAGCATTTGTGTAGATATTGTACAGTGCTGGAGCATGCACACTGCCTTAGGAGGGACCATTCTTCTGTGTTCACCATCTACTCCTCTTACCCTGTAATGAAACTTAGAATCTTCTGTTCTGGAGGAAGGTGCTAATAAGGGATATAAGTTGGTAGTCCTTAGTAGGGTCATACTCTTTCTTTAACAGTTTCCCATGACTCACAGTGCAATATGCAGCTGTTAGATCAACAAAAGCGACTCCGGTAATCTCACAACTCTCAAAACCGTCCTCGATGTGCTGGGTTAGATTCGAGATTTGACTACTGCATGACTTGCCAGCATGAAAGCCTGCTTGTTGTGAGATGAACTTCACTTCAAGGGTGGCACTGATTTGGTTAAGTACCAGCCATTCTAATATCTTGAAGGTTTGTTTTATGCTGTGTTACTCACACACTGACTCAACGATAATACAGGACAACAGTTTTACCAGCACATTAAACTTGGACCGCACTGGCCAATTAGCTGGCCCAACTAACCAGTAGTGATTTGAACATGGCTGTTATGATGTAAAAACAGATGAGCAGACAAACAATACCGCTTTGAATGTCATTTAATTTTTAAATAGAATGAAATAATATACAGCAAAACTCTGGCAGAATGCTTCTTACAAGACAATACAGAAAACATAACATAATGTTGACAGTAGCTAACATAGTGATGTACAACTTAAACACGGGGTAATTTTTCTGCACCAGATATGTATAACATAAAAGTGTATTGCAGGGATTTCACCGTATAGTTAAAATAGTGTACAGTTTAAGAACTGTTATTAGTTATGTTGATAACAAGGCATTCAACAAGAGAATCCATGAAGCCATTCAAGCATTACTTTTTTCCTCCATTTTTTGTGAATGCTTTTCTGCATCCTGCCAGCATTCAGCACTGACATACGACAAAGTTTCGTACATTTACTTCAGTTCATCTGGGAGCTTAAATTTCATGTTATTTCTCACAAAAAAACCTTTATCTCAGTTCTGTGCAGACTGCAGTGGTACGGTGGCAGCTATTAAGATGCAGCAGTTGTATGGTATGCACAGTGTCATGAAAACTATTGTTTTCCATGTTTCTAACAAGGCTTATCACTCTGGCTTCTTGATCACATGTGTGATGTAAAACGGTGGATTTAGTCCCAATAAAGAGAATTTGATTTTTCATTTTTGTCCCACAAATTTATTTTTAGTGTTTTCTTAATTTAAACACTCTTTAATAGCAAACTTTATGCAAAATATCGATAATTACAGTTTTATATTTGCAATGAAAGCTGGAATATGTGTAGTTAGAAACAAGAAGAAAGGAAGGGAAATGATGATTAGATAAGTGTTAAATAGCATACATTTGATGAATTTTATGTTTCAATGATCTAGGAGAATTTTATATTTAAATAATCTATGTAATCAAATTAACAAGCTTCAAACCAGTGATCAGTACAACATCCAGCCACAAATCTTTAATGCTAGCAATTCAGCCATGCAGTTCATTCACAAATATGCCTTAACTTTTGTAAATAAAATTCCTCAGAAAACTTCAAAGCCAATTTCCTCTCTGAACTTGTGAAAAGTGTTAAGAACAACCAGTTTTTGACCACTTTTTAAAGGTGTTCTGTTTGTCTATTTTAGTATGGAGCAGGAAATTGCATCAGCAATTTTCACCATATATACAAACATCAAAAAAACTTTTGCATCACCCCAGTTGCCAGAACTCCTGAAGATAGATGTTGACTGTGGATATTGTATCACAGACACAGTCCCTTTCACTATTCAGATATGTCACCAAACCCACTCAAAGATGTAAACAACCATGCATGAGCAGCGCCTATTAGATGGAGGGGGTCCGACAGCCCATCAGTTCCAATCATTCCACCAGGAATGAGGTACACGACTCGCCTTGTTTGTAGTTCAGCCATGCCTAGACAGTCAATAACACAGTTTGATCACATCCACATTGTTACTGCGTGCCAGGAAGGGCTCTCAACAAGGGAAGTGTCCAGCCGTCTTGGAATGAACCACAGCGATATTGACCAAACCTGGAGAAGATATAGAGAGAACTGTCAATGACATGCCTCGCTCAGGCCACCCAAGGGCTACTACTGCAGTGGATGACAGCTACATGTGGATTATGGCTCGGAGGAACCCTGACAACAATGCCACGATGTCGAATAATGCCTTACTTGTAGCCACAGGATGTCATGTTACAATTCCAACTGTGCGCAATAGGCTGCATGATGCGCAACTTCGGTCTCAACGTCCATGGCGAGGTCCATCTTTGCAACCATGACACCATGCAGCGTGGAACAGATGGGTCCAACATTAAGCTGAATGGACCGCTCAGGATTGGCATCATATTCTTTCCACCACTAAGTGTTGCATATGCTTTCAATGAGACAACTGTTGGAGATGTGTTTTGAGGCAACCCAGTCAGGATGAATGCCTTAGACACACTGTCCAGCAAGTGCAGCAAGGTGGAGGTTTCCTGAAGTTTTGGGGCAATAAAAAGGGTGGTAATGATGTTTATGTTGATCTCTATTCCAATTTTCTGTGCTGGTTCCAGAACTCTCAGAAACAAGGTGATGCAAAACTTTTTTTTGATGTGTGTATTAACAGCATGACAATCAGAGTACATCTAGTGTGTACAGAGACTGTGGCAGTACACAATTTTTGCAATAAAAATTACATAGCTGAGTTGTATTTAAGAAATATGAGGGTGGTTTGAAAAGTTCTCGGAATCACCACGAGAGGTCAGCACTAGCCCAACGAGTTGTTCACATGATATTCACTGTACTGTTGCATGTGAACACATGCCACATCAGTGCTGTTGAAAGAGAGCTGTGGTGGTGATGTGGCTTTGTTTTTGCTCCCATGTAGTGATTTGCAAAGATAGAAAAAAAATCAAGATCCGAGTAGTGTCTAAGTACTTCGTAAAGAAAGGTATGAAAGGAAACAACATTCATGCCGTTTGCCAGAATACATGGTGGCGAGCAAGAGGGAGCGGGGGGTGGGGGGAAGCCTCTGCTCCTTCATATTCAACTTTTGCCAAGTGGACAAATGAATTTAACTTTGATCAGGAGAGCTTAGATGATAATCTGCACAGTGGTCATCCAAGATGTGTCACTACTCCAGAAATAATTCTAAAAGTGCACAAAATGGTCGTTGAGGATCGCCGATCGAAAGTGTGTGAAATTGCTGACACTTGTCAGATGTCATCTGAAAGTGTGTATCACATTTTAATTGAATAATTAGAAATGAAAAAATTATCTGCAAGGTGGGTGCCGCGACTCTTGATGCTGGATCAAAATTGCATGAGAACGGACATATTGGAAGAATGTTTGGCCTGTTTTAGCAGAAATGAAAAAGATTTATTGCACCAGTTTGTGACCACAGATGAAACTCTGGTGCACTACTATACCCCAGAGACAAAACAGCAGTCAAAGCAGTGAAAACATGTTGATTGTCCGCCACCAAGGAAAGCAAAGAGTATTGCTTCAGCAGGAAAGGGAATTCTGTATGTAGATTATCTACTCACTGGGAAAACAATTACTGGAGAATACTATGCTAACCTCCTGGGCAAATTGCAACAAAAGTTACGTGAAAAAGGCTAGGTTTAGCAAGGAAGGAGGCCATCTTCCATCAAGACAATGTGCACCTACACACGTGCCGTCGCCAGGGCAAAATCACATGAACTAAGGTATGAATTGTTGCCACACCTGCCTTATTCACCTGATATTGCTTCATCAGACTTCCATCTCTTCCCAAAAGTGAAAATTTTTCTTGGAGCACAAAGCTTCACTTCAAATGAACTGATAGCCAGAGTTGACAACTATTTTGCAGGCCTGAGGAAACTCATTTTCGAGAGGGTATCAAGGCACTGGAACATTGTTGGACCAAGTGCATTAATCTATAAGGAGACTACATTGAAAAATAAAAAAAGTTTCAGTGATGTAAGTACTTTTTTCTTTTCTATTCCAAAAAATTTTCAAACCATCCTCGGCTGTTAATACAATAGAAGATCTTGAAGTTTCATTTACAGTAACCTAGTAATAAGATATCTAATACATAAGCAGGACCTGCTTCCAAGAGGGTAAGAACACCAGTGTACATGTTCTATGGCTGCAGACTAATCATTGTGTTTGTATTTGTTTGCATCAAGTTTGTTGTTATGATGAACAAAGTGTAGCACAAAGTAAATATGTACGCTGTGGTCCATGTTTTCTTTGCCTTCTCTGGTTTTATCTTGATAACTGAGCAAACACTGTAGATATGTCATCTGTTTATGTGAATTTGTCAATCTGATTGTTCCTGTTTCAGAAGTCGGCAAAGGAAAAGAAATTGAAATAGTCCACTGTGTATACTTTTCTAGAATAGAGTATACAGTAGTAAGTCACCACTATCAATGCAGTATCAGCTGAAGAGGTTCAGAAAAGTACTTTTGTCTTGTATTTTCTAATCCTGCACAAAAGTGAAATTTCTTATACAATGACCATTGAAAATTTGAGCTGAACATTTATGCTGGAGCCTCTAACGTAGGCACTAAGCATAGCCCCCCCCCCCCTCCCCCCAGCCAACATTTCTTTCATAACAGCTAGAAATAATCATATATACATTAAACAGTATTGTATGGAGTTTATAAAATGGGAATGTATAGAAGTAGCTCTGTCCTCAAGAACCTATCAGAATAGAAACTTGATGGCTTGTAGGGTCAGACCTTTTGCAGATCTCTGGAAGATTTACTTAAGATATTATGCAAAATGTATGAAACAGGTATGTATTTCTCTGGTAACAACAACAACAACAACAACAACAACTTAACATTCTGTTAGTTCTATCTGCCATTAGTACTGACTTAAAGGGCCACTCCGAAGATTATAACAATGGGGAGGCCATTACTCAGTGGATTGAAACAAGCCACTTACGACTGATTGACAATGTCAAACTCCCTGTGTCCTTTAACAATCTGAGATGTTGAAGAGGTTACAATGTGGAGCATAAAAGATGTTGCACATCTATATTAAACAACCAAAGCAGGGAAATTATTTTTCAAGTAATGTACATGTTCATCTGCAAATGTCAGATTTTGACGCAAAAAAGCAAACCGGAAGGTGCTCCAGAGCATAATAGATAATATAGCACTGAAATAACACCAGCAACAAAGTTCTAAGACGGGTCCATTCCAAGAGGCTGTAGGTGAAATTAGCTCAAGGGTTTATCATGAGAAATGGAACACAAGCTATAAAGATATGTATAACTATTTAAAGCTAACCCCTTTGTGCACACAGGTAGCACTAGCCAACTGTTAATCAACTCAGTACTGATTGCCAAAACAGCGAGTTGTATTAGAAAGGCAATGGAAGAACTGTAAATGGGAAGAGCAATTGAATCTTTAAGATGTCTCAACTGCAACACAACATACTCTACAGGAGGATGTTCCTACCACTGCCAGCCAAATAGCCAGGCTCTCCTGGAAAACAGCACACCTAGGCTGAAATTCTCCAAATTATACTTCAAAATATATAGGAACAAAGAAGAAGAAGAAGAAGAAGAAGAAGAAGAAGAAGAAATACTAATACTTGGAACTCCTTCAGTACAGAAGATCCAAACAGGGCACTTAACAGGAGCTAAGTGAAGAAGGCTCAAAGACTTATATGATATTCTAGTAGAACAAATTAAGTGTTTTGGAGCTAAAATATAACAATGAGTGCTAGAACTCATTGTAAATTTCTTCATCTTCATCCAACACCTTAACAACTGGAAGCAGATTAGGGTAATTACAATCTTAAAAAAGGAAAGCCAGTTAATGATCCTGGAAGCTCCCGACTCCCCCTCACACCCCCCTCCCTCTGCTGCCTCTCATCTGTAAAATCTATGAGAGAATTCTCCAAGCACAAAAGTACCATGTAACCCCTGAAATTGTGATGAGATCCAACCAACCAACTAACATGAATATTCCTGCCCTGACCGCCCCAAGCCTCAAGAGCCCCTTGTTAGCAACTTTTAATCAAACTGATGGTACCTACATCTGAACTAAACCAGCCTAACTGGTAAGCTCTTTTTGTGATATTCTTATTTGCCTTTTTTCTGTTTGCTTTAAGCTTTTCGTGCAGAATAGTTGTATTCCCACAACTTCTACTGTTTTTAATTTGTAATAATCTGATACATTTGATTTCAGTGAAAGAAATTGTCAGAATTTTTGCCCTTGGTACATTAATCAGGTTTTTTATATAGAATATCTGAAAAACATTAATTGACATTTCCATTTTGGTTTCTGTTCCAGGTTTACCACACTTCATTAAAAACAGGTTTGCTTGTGGATTCCCTAAAGACTGGGAACTATTAAGAAGAAAGTGGATCATGTTTTTAAAAGCGGGTATGTTAAGCCTCTTTGTGAAGCAACTACTAACCTGTGCTTGAAAGAAACATGATCTCTTTTTGTACCTATTTGATGAAGAAAAGAGAGGTGCCATCTCCAATAAAGACAGATAACATGTACAGGCTTACCAAAGCAAAGAAACACGCTGCTGCTGTTTCTACCACATTATACAAATACCATGTGTGATGAAAAGGATCTGACTGTGAGAGGAGGATTGGGGGGGGGGGGGGGTTGGGGGGGGGTGGAGGAGGAGACTTTGTTGTTTTACCTTCTTTTTTCTTTGGAAACTAGTGGAATCTTGTAAGTAATATAGTCATTTATTCGAACTGGAATTCTATCCTGCATAAGTCTATGTTTCTTTTTGTTTCTTTGTTGTGGTGTATCATTTGTGTTTATGCCTTGCATTATCATGGATGAGTCTGAATATGAAGGAAGATGGTGAAATCTTGTAATGGCACATTGCCTATTCCTCTCAAATAACAGTAAGGGGACTACTATATTTTGTGCTTTGGGGGTGGGTAGATGGGAGAGGCAGATATCAACATAAACTATATCAAAGGACCTCACAATGTTAATCTATTAATTGTAAAATGTAAATATGATTAAACAGTTCATTTATACATATAAAATTAATGATTAATGAGGGACATCCAACCCAAGATACTTCAAACCACATTGAAAGTAGTGTTCCATCACACACCCAACCTCCTCAGCATTATAGTCCATTTCTGTACCACTCTCAATCCCAATCACATCCCTGTGGGAGACTCAGGTGCAAGAGCTGCCCAGTCCCTCACCCAGCACTTCTTATTGTAGTCCTGTCACAGGCTTATCGTATCCCTTCAGAGGCTGCCTAACTGTGACAGCAGCCACCATCATATACCAGCTCTGCTGCAATTGTTGCAGAGCTTTTTATATTGTTGTAGTTGCCAACCAGCTGTCTGCCAGGATGAACAGCCATCACCGAACTGTGGCCTAGAGCGAAGTAGAGCACCCTGTGGCGCATCACACAGCTGAACATAACATGCTTAATTTTCATGGCTGCTTCACAACCCAAGCTATCTGGATCCTCCCCTGCACCACCAGCTTTTCTGAAGAGCACAGATGGGAGTATCCTTACAACACATTCTTTGCACCTGAAGTTATCCCAACCTCACCCTGTGGCAACATACTCTTCCCACACCCTCCATCTAACAGTCTTCACCTCCACTATTCTGTTACCTCATCCCTATTCTTGTCTCCCAACCTCTTTGTTTGGCACCCTCTGCCAACACACCCACCCATCTTTCCCATTCCCCACTTCTCTCCCTTTTTGCTCCATGTTTCCCCCCAATTCCCTTCCCCACAGCCATCCAAAGCAACACTTGTTACCAGCCTAGTCCCCTGCATGGCCTGCCAGACAGGCTCATCTCTCCTCCAACATGTACACTGCTATCTCTGTCCCTTCCCTTTCCCCACCCCCTCCAGGCTGCTGCTTCCCTTCTATGTGACAGTTGCATGCCAGAGATGGCAGTCAAGATGTGGGCATCAGGTGTGTCTGCTTGTGTGAACAACTTAACGTGTCATCTTTACAGTAAATAGCAATCTGTCTTTTCGCTATATTGTCGATATTCCAGCCTGGAGTTTTCACTGTTTAAAATTAATGCTTTAAATGTAACAGTATACTTGCACTATATTTTCACCCATACCCTTCATCTTTTTCTGATGAAGGTGGCGTCTAAAAACTTATGTGTAAGTGTCTTTTAATTGTACCTGTCTGCAACACAATGTTTCACCTTTACAGTAAGTAGCAATCTGTCTTTTCCTACATTGTTGATATTCTGACCTGGAGTTTCCTTGTTTGATATATTAAATTTAATTATGATTACTTTAATTAATTAATATATTTAAAGAATAATTATTTTAAATGATACATTTCTGATGGTTTGTGATTTCAACTGTCCTTCAGCAGCAATATTCTGTTGTCATGTCCTCACTTTATCCTTCCTGTTTGTTTCTCTTCTATGGGTCAGAGCACATGGCTCTGGCAGCTGTTTCAAATCCAGTATAGTTTGTCGTTGTTATATCTGTTGCCTGACATTTTTGTAGTGGTCTCTACAGTTATGAATGCTGTCTTGTCTCATGTTTGCAGTGATTTTCATAAAAAATTATTATTTTATTGGAAAACGGAAACCCAGCAAGAATCTTCTACCAGTGATGTTATGGGTGGAAACATCAAAACTACAACTTTTCATGACACTTTCTCAATTTATGAAGAGAAAGGCATGATCACCAACAATCTTCCTGCCTATGTGACTCCTGTAGAAATAGCTAGGGGTCAAGCAATTTTCAGAGCAGGTTACTGAAATTATGAATGATAATTTCGTAGTAAATAATGGAGATATGACATTATGCACTGAACCTAACAAACAAGATCTTTATGAAGAGGTATGTGGTTGGTCTCTCTCTCTCTCTCTCTCTCTCTCTCTCTCTCTCTCTCTCTCTCTCTCTCTCTCTCAGATTCGATTCCCACTGTTAATTTTTTCCCTCTCCTTGCATTGCTATTGCCTATTGTTGTAATGTTCTCTTCATCAGCTGTTCATAACAGCCCACTGAACCCTGAAACTCTTTGTATGTTTCGAAGCTGTTCAATGCAACTATGTTATTTTTAATAACAGGAACTTACATTTTGGAAGAGCATCAGCAAAATCAATAACTTTCTTCATATCAGTCAAGGACATGACAGTATGAGAGAAATATCCTTTGGAATGCTCAAAAAAATGTCAGACTGTACTCACAAATATTTAGAGTGTTGTACTCGCAAATATTTAGAGTGTTGTACTCACAAATATCTAGAGTGTTTTATGGCCTACTCAGGTTCGATATTTTAGGCACCTGAAAGGGACATCCACATGCTTCTACTCACAAAATTTGAGCCAAATCAGTGAACCCTATCCTGCACCTTTTCCTTTGCAAGATTGAATACAAGACACGAGATTCCCTCTGTTGGTCAGGAACTGTTCAGTCACTTCTCCTCACCTTGTATGCCAAATGCTATTGCTGAAGTTCTTCCACAATCAACATTCACATTTCATGTATGAGAACGGTCTGCTGCACTTAGGGTAAGTTAGCAAAGATACAGAACAAACCTTTTAAAAGTGATCTGTATCAGAGTTAACACAAACATCTCGTTCCCTTTGTCTGCAGGATTGTAGTGCCACATCCATTGAAACTTTGCAGACTTGTTCATAACTAAAAAAAATATACACAAGACAGTACAGAATCACTGTTAATGTGTAGTCCATGCAGAGTTCAATAACTAATGAAAAAACTTAATACAGTAAGTTTAGAAGTTGACCTACAAAACACATAATAGAAAATGGTGCAAGTTGACAGCTCAGCCATAGAACAGTTTAGTTTTCCTATTCCGATTACTTCTTGACTACAGCTGGATGGAGTGCTGAAGACAAACATAAAGGACTGAGTATGGTCCCTGTTTTGTTCCTAAATACATTAAAAATTCTGACATGTTTGAAATTAAAGTTTACAATCAGTGTTTGTTACTAGTTTTGTTCTAAAGCAGTGGCACGTGGCCATTAAATTAAAAAACCATTCAAACACTCGAGGGTTGTCCATTGAGCAATAAGGAGATGCACATTGGGAATTACTAGAAGATAGGAGGAAACATACCAGTGGCTTAGGGAACAGACTTCAGTGGAAGATTAATTTGATAATGCTAACAAAAATGAAATTGAGGTGGACAGGACTTGTAGCCACACAATTTGATTGCAGATGGACCGAGCAAGCTACTTGCCAGACTCCGCTAGATTAAGAACAGAGATGCTGTACTTGTAGATAATGGATAGGTAACATTAAAAGACTTGAAACAATGCAATGGAAGCATATGACTGAAGTGGTGGTGTGTTAAGTCATAAATATCTTAGGATTTTTCATCGAACTGATATTTAGAATTTTATTTTTGAATTCATTTTCTCTCTTGACTCTTGTTTGGGTTGTGTTCAGGTTTCATTGTCAACAAGGCTTCAGTTTGGTTTAAATCTAGTGATTTTGTGACAGTCGACCAAACATCAATAGTGAAACACATTGGGTCTGTGCCACATCTCACTACTTTGTCACCTCTCGGCACAGTGTTTGGCACATAAATCACTAAAATGATTTATAACACTCTCCAATACTGGAAAATAGTGGAATAATGGAAGGAGTAAAGAAAATAGGCTGCTGAGGTACGAATATGAAGCTGTCTAGGACAGTGTAGCTGTGCTTGTATACGTGTTGCTTTGGGTCGCTTGAACATACTGTATCTGGTGTTGGCTTTGACTTGTGATGTAATGATGTTATGACATGCAATGTCATACAGAGAGAGAACAGAACATTGGATATATTTATTTAGGAATTAGTTCAGTTTTATTTTTTGTAATTTAATTTAGTAATTACACACATCAAAAAAAGTTTTGCATCAGTTTGGTTCCAAGAGTTCTGGAACCTGTACAGAAAATTGGAATAGAGATAAACATAAACATTATTTCCACTCTTTTTATTGCTTATGAAATCCGCACATTGCATGTTGTACCACCATACAGCGAGATCTTCAGAGGTGGTGGTCCAGATTGCTATACGCACCAGTACCTCTAATACCCAGTAGCACATCCTCTTGCATTGGCACATGCCTGCTTTCATCGTGTCATACTATGCACAAGTTCATCAAGGCACTGTTGGTCCAGATTGACCCACTCCTCAACAGCGATTCAGCGCAGATCCCTCAGAGTGGTTGGTGGTTCACGTTGTCCATAAAACGCCCTTTCCACTCTATCCCAGGCATGTTCGATAGAGTTCATGTCTGGAGAACATGCTGGCCACTCCAGTTGAGTAATGTTGTTATCCTGAAGGATGTCATTCACAAGATGTGCACGATGGGGGCATGATTTGTTGTCCAGGAAGACGAATGCCTTACCAATATGCTTGCACTATCTGTCGGAGGATGCCATTCACATATCGTACAGCCATTACAGCACCTTCCATGACCACCAGCAGCGTTCATCGGCCCCACATAATGCCACCCAAACTCAGCAGGGAACCTCCACCTTGCTGCGCTTGCTGGACAGTGTGTCTAAGGTGTTCAGCCTGACTGGTTTGCTTCCAAACAAGTCTCCGGTGATTGACTGGTTGAAGGCATATGCAACACTCATCGGTGAAGATAAGGTGATGCCAATCCTGAGCGGGCCATTCGGTATGTTGTTGGGCCCATCTGTAGTGTTCTGCATGGTGTCATGGTTGCAAAGATGGACCTTGCCATGGACGTCGGGAGTGAATGCTGCACATCACGCAGCCTATTGCACAGAGTTTGAGTCGTAACATGACGTCGTGTGGCTGCATGAAAATCATTATTCAGCATGGTGGCATTGCTGTCAGGGTTCCTCAGAGCCATAATGCGTTGGTAGCAGTCATCCACCGCAGCAGTAGCCCTTGGGCAGCCTGAGTGAGGCATGTCATCAACAGTTCCTGTCCCTCTGTATCTCCTCCATGTCCGAACAACATCGCTTTGGTTCACTCTGAGACCCCTGGACACTCCCTTTTTGAGAGCCCTTCCTGGCACAAAGTAACAATGCAGAGACAATCAAACTGTAGTATTGACTGTCTAGGCATGGTTGAACTACAGACAGCACAAGCCATGTACCTCCTTCGTGGTGGAATGTCTGGAACTGATCAGCTGCCGGGCCTCCTCCGTCTAATAGGTGCTGCTCATGCATGGTTGTTTACATCTTTGAGTGGGTTTAGTGACATCTCTGAACAGTCAAAGGGACTGTGTCTTTGATACAATATCCACAGTCAGTGTTAATGTTGAGGAGTTTGAGAAACTGGGATGATGAGTGTATTTTAACTTATTGAATTTTATCCAAGTGTTAGCTCCAGAACTATTTATGATGACCACACAGATAATAATCCCGTAGTGGTCCATATTTTCTTTTACCTCTTTGCTGGAATTGGTTTTATTATCTTTGTGTTAGATACAAAAGAAACAACTGATCAGTTTGCCACATAAATCTGTAATATTCTGTGTGATGCAAGCGTGTACACACACACACACACACACACACACACACACACACACACACACACACACACACACACACAAAAAAAAGAATAAATTACAATTCATGAAGCCAAGCGATCAGTTACGTGCACTGAGATGTGCTACTCCATTTTTAATGATTATTGCATTATCCCTTCAAACATTTATGAAATCATTCTTCCCTCCCCTCCCCCTCCCCTGCCACCAACAAACATTCTAATGTCCAGTAAATAATAACACCTAAATCATATTGCACATAGTACCTGGAGATGATAGTATTTATTTATTTATTTATTTATTTCTTGTTCCGTAGATCCAGTTAGTGAGTCAATCACAAGGATATGGAACGTGTCAAATTGTACATGTTTCAATTTAAACTTACAATAAATACAAGGGCAATTCAATGGCAAATTGTACATAGTTTAAGTAAGACATACTATAAATACAGTAACAGATACAATGTCAGCTAGATAACATAACAACCATTTGACAGAAAAAGAAGTTTCAAATAAAGGTTAAAGATAAGAGCACAAAGTTACATCAGATATTAGTCCTACAAGAGTAAATACATGTACAGCCAATCTGTTATTACAAAAAGTGTGCTAATGCCCAAATGCACAATAAAATCAATTGAACTACTTCTAGACACAATAAGTTTAGTGATGGTATACATTTTCTTTCAGGTATTCATCCACAGTATAATAAGATTTCTCTGTCAGGTAATCTTTGAGAACTTGTTTAAATTTTGGCAGTTCTGTATGAACACATTTGATATGTAGTGGTAGAGCATTGAACAGCTTAATGCTGGAGTAGTAAACTCCTTTTTGTACCAGAGTGAGACGTTTCATTTCTAAATGTAGATTGTTTTTGTTTCGGGTGTTATAACCATGGAATTTACTGTTGTCTTGGTATATGGAATAATTTTTGCACAGAAAAGTCAGCAAGGAAAAAATATACTGTGAGGCAGTTGTTAGGATACCTATCTTCCGAAACAAGTGCCTGCAAGAGTGTCTTTGATGGACCCCACACATTATTCTGATTGCTTTTTTTTGGATGGTGAAAACTTTTTTTGCAAGTGGTTGGTTCCCCCAGAATATGATAGCATATGACATCAATGAGTGAAAGTAGCCAAAGTAGGCAACCTTAATAGTGTCAACTTCAGCCACTGAAGAAATTACCCGTAATGCAAATGTTGCCGAGCTAAGTTTTTTACATAGATGAAGAATGTGAACTGACCAATTACATTTACTGTCTATGTAAGCACCCAGGAATTTTGTGTCTTCAACTTTCTGTATTGGTTGATCTCTACATTTTATGTCAATTTCATCGGGATTACTTTGTGATGTATGGAACCTCATATAATGAGTTTTATCTGCATTGAGTGAGAGACCATTTGAGGAGAACCAATTTAAGATGTCATTAAAAACAGTATTTGTAGTTTTTTCAAGATCATGATCAATCAAATCGTCAATTAGAATTGTGGTATCATCGGCAAACAGGGTAAATTTGCTGTTTGTCTCAGAACAAAGAGGAAGATCATTAATAAAGATGAGGAAAAGCAGTGGGCCCAAAACGGAGCCTTGAGGCACACCACGCGTTATCGTGCCCCATTCAGACGAGGCAGGTTCTCCAGAAGAGCCATTTAGCATTACAGTCTGCTTCCGATCCTGTAGATATGATTGTAGCCACAAGCCAACAGTACCACCTAAACCATAGTATTCTGCCTTTTTCCAAAGAATTTGGTGGTTTACACAGTCAAAGGCTTTCGTAAGATCACAAAAAATACCCACTGGAGACATTTTTTTGTTAATGGCTTCCAAAACTTGGTTGCTGAAAGAGAATATTGCCTGTTCAGTACAAAGACCGGCACGAAAACCAAACTGATTTTTGCTTAAGATACTGTGGAAGTTGAGATGGTCTACAATCCTCCTGTGCATGAGTTTTTCTAGAATTTTCGAGAAGATAGTTAATAGGGATATTGGGCGATAGTTTGTAACAATGCTTTTATCCCCTTTTTTAAAGAGAGGAATCACTACAGCCAACTTAAGTCTGTCAGGGACAATCCCATCTTGTAGGGATGCATTGTATATGTTGCATAAGACGGGACTAACAAATTTATAACAGTGTTTCAGTATTTTACTAGAAATATTGTCCACACCAGCAGAATTTTTATTTTTTAATGATCTAATTACTCTTATGACTTCACTTACAGTAACTGGAGATAAGGATAACTGTGGGATTCTGTTGCTAATAGCTTTCTGTAGGAGGGACAATGATTCTTCCATAGAACCATTACAGCCTGTCTTCTCTGCTGCTCTCAAAAAGTGGTTATTAAATATTTCTGCAACCAACTCAGGTTTCTTTATGATACTGTCCCCTGCTTTAATCTCTATCTGAGACATGTTCCCTGTTGTCCTGCCAGTTTCCCTCTTTATTACATTCCATAGAGTTTTAATTTTATTTTCTGAGCTTTCAATTTCTGATTTTATGCACATACTTTTAGATTTATTTATAACCTTCTTGAGAATGCTACAGTAAAGTTTGTAGTGTTTACGTTTCTTTGGATCATTAAAAGTCCTGAGAGAACTGTATAACATCCTCTTTGTTCTACAAGATGTTATTATCCCTGTAGTGATCCAAGACTTCTTGGCATTGCCTATATGACTATTTCTAACTACTTTTTTTGGAAAGATGGACTCAAATACAGACATGAATTCATTTAAAAATGAATTGTACTTTTTGTTTACATCTGTTTCCCTATAAACTCGGCTCCAGTCTATCTCTTTTAGGCTATCATTGAATTTTTTAAGGCCCTGTTCATTTATTACCCTAAAAGATTTCCAAGAATGCTCGGAACTGTTGCACACACTGATGTAATTGAGCCTAAGCAATTGACCACCATGATCAGAAAGGCCAAGGATTGGATGTACAGTGATCTCATTGCATTTAGACTTATCTATAAATATATTATCTGTCAGACTTTTACTGTTAATAGTAACCCTAGTTGGGAAATCTACTATTGCCATCAGATTATAAGACTCCATTAAATGTACTAAATCAGCTTTACTATTGCTCTCATTTAGGAAATCAACATTAAAGTCACCAGTAATTATCAAGTTCTTGGACTTTGAGTACAGTATGGATAATAAAGAATCTAAGTGCTTAAGAAATACATTCAAATTCCCTGAGGGAGATCTATACAGTGCTAACACTACAGCCGTGAAGTCATTTACAGTAATCTCAACACCACATACTTCAATTTGTTGCTCTATACAATGGCTCTTTAAATCTAATGCATTGTAAGATATGTTGTTTTTTACATAAATTACCACTCCACCTTTTTCCATGATGGTTCTAGAGTAATGCGCCGCCTGACAGTAACCACTTAGCTGTAACCTTTCAATATCTTTCACATGATGTTCACTAAAACATAATACATCAGTATCTTTTATTCCTTGTGGTTCCTCTAACAGAACAGTAATGTCATTTACTTTATTACCAAGTCCTCCCACATTTTGGTGAAAAATCGTCATTTCTTTGGAATTAGAGACAGATCTAAACTTTTGCCTAAAAAATTATCTGTAGCTACAGACACAGTACGTTCATTACTAACAATTTCCTGAAACATTTGAGTTTGAAACCGAGTCTGACTTGAAGGTTGGAGCCATTCAAGTGCGATTGGTTCCAACGTTGGGGTACATTTGTGGACTTCTTCCAATATTTTTGTTTTTAAGAGGGTACCTAATGCTTTTTTTCCTGATCTGTTCAGGTGCATACCGTGTCTTGTAAATAATTCTCGTCCAAAACTGCTTACATCTACAACACAAGTATTTTTAAAATGCTTACACAACTTTGCTAACTTAGAGTTCGTTTGTGAGATAGCCTCATTTACACAGGACTGTGGAATTAAGTCATGTCTCTGTGGAATGTTCACAACAAATACCTTAGACTGATGAAGCGCCGATATTTTCTTCCTGAGCGACTGTATGGCATCATTCCCTTCGTTGCAGGCAACGTTGTTTGAGCCACCTATTAAGATCACACACTCGTTTTTTACTTTTTCAGGATCACACCCCGCTACAACTTCTTGAAGTTTAGCACCTGGCTTCACAATTCCACAAACATCGGCAGCATTAAAACTGCTTTTCACTATATCAGCCATGCCTCTACCATGACTATCAGCGAAAATGTGAAAACGATTTGTTGATGTTTCACTCACAGCAGACTGGATCACACCACTGCCACTTTCATTGCTGTTAACTGAACGTTGTGGCGTTGGAAGTTCAAACCTAACCTTTTTCCGATAGTTAATCGGTACACTCTTCTTACGATTGTTTTCACTTTCAGTGAGACTATTACTAGAACAAAGTACATCAAAATTGTTTACATTCTCGAACCTCGAAACATTTGCTGTAGACGAAGTTTTAGTGCCGATTGTTTGACGCTTGTTGTGTACTACCTTCCATTCTGATGATTTGTCAGCGTCATTTTGCACCGATGTAGCCATGTTCTGGCGAAAGTTTTTGTCCTTCTGTCTGTCTTGAAGCAATGGATCCATGTTTCGCTTCGACTTCAGTTCCATATTTTCGGACTTCAGGCTGTCGATTTCTATTCTTAGACTGCTGATTACACATTGTAAACTAGCAATACGCTCATTATACTTTAATAATTCACTTTTGCACCTTACACACGAATTTTTAACGGCTTCGCTGTAACTTGTTTTGGAGTAAAATCGCGGATATCTACACACGCCGCCATCTTGCAGCGATCGACCAGGAAAACTTTGCTGCAAGATACGACATATTTAATTTAACCACGAGCTGCAGTGTCAAAGTGCTGTGATGCTCCCAGATTTACCCTCTTCAGGTGTGTGGTCTACTGGCAGTGCCATGGACGTCAGAGGGTCACGGGGGCAGGATGGCTGTTTGATGTCATTGTCTCATGTTGCTGACACTGTTTACCTCACTTGGCAGTGCGTGGCTAAGTTAGCATTATGTGACCCTTAGTGAGCAGTGCCAGTGATGCATAAACCACTGAATTCTCATAGGCAGCCACTGCTACTGGTTTAGAAATTCACTCTGGTGTGTAATGGTCGCTGCCATACCTCCATGGTTGCAAACTGCTGCCCTCCAAGGCAGAAGTCTGGTGATGTATCGGAGCTCAGAGCCTAGGGGTGGCTCATCTGTTGTGTCATTCCGAGTCTACAGGTGCAGACATAAAACCGTGAGTTGGTCTGGTGGAGGTGGCTGCCCAGATTGGTATTGGCTGCTGGCTGGCCTGTAATATGATGGAGAATTGCACACAGCTGATGTCGTGGAAGGTGCTGCCAGACTGTGCATAATTGTGTTAGAAAGAGAGAGTATTTATGGCAATTAATAACACTCTCGTTGTGCCGTTGCCTTGTTCCCGGGCACATACATATCAACATCTCAGTGTCTCAGTGCTGTGGGAATATTCTGCAGGCTGGTTTGTAGTTGTGCGGCCTTTCACCAAAGTGTACAGACAGACTCGCTTGTGGAATTACATGTCACCCCTTCTGTGCTCGACTGCTTGCCTTGCGTATGGCTGTAATGGAGCTGCTTTTAATTCAGTGACACACAAAATTTACTGAAGGCATTACAGTATGGTTGTGTCATGTACTGATACTTATAATTATACATTATATAAATGGATGGATAAAAAATCTTGTCACTGAGCGGCGGCAGGGGAACACATGTAAGAAAGGTATTACATAGGCAAGCTTTAGGCAGAGGGCTGAAGGAAAAAGAACTGGTGAGGATTAGGAAAAGAGATAGAGTTCAGAAAAATCAGCCAGATCCCCAGGTCAGGGGAGACTTACTGGCCGGGATGAGAAGAAAAGACTACAATATATTTTCAAAGAATGATTATTTTCATTGTTATAGTTTTACATGATATTTTGTTGTATGTATGAGTCTTTACTTGTCAGTGTTTCAATAATTGAGTTGTCTCATTCATTGCCCCACAGTCACTTCAGAGTCCTTTAATCAGCTGTCCAAAGATCAATTATGAAAAAGAATGGTAATTCTCTCAATTCTTGTTCCTTAATGTTTCAGGATGATCGTTAGACAGGCATACAAAATTGTGGATAAATATTGCTGATGAAATTATGTAGAATTATGGAACACCATAGGGACCGACAACCTAAGCAATTTGGTCCCATAAGATAAAAATGGAACACTATTTAAATGCTTCCCCATATGCAGTGCTCAGACAAAGATTAATGAAAGTCTGTTTGGAGCACAGCATGTATGATGGAAAATCAGAAAAAAATTATTACAGCCTGTAAATTTTGGTGTTCCAAGGGAGTTTATTGAAAATCAGGAGACTGATTGAATAAGGAACTAAGTCCAGCAGTGAGTCAGCAAGAAATATGACTAGTGAAGAACTTTATAACTAGAAAAGAGAAAATGGTTGGGTACATATTACTTTATGCCTTCTTTATGAAACTTGTTGTTGAAGGGATTGTGTAAATAAAGAGTTGTAGGATGAAAGATTAGGGTGAACAGAAACAGCACAATAACCAAAATACACTGAGGTGACAAAAGACTTAGGAGACCTTCTTATATTGTGTCAGACCTCCTTTTGCCTGGTGTAATGCAGTAGCTCAATGTGGCACAGACTCGAGAAGTCATTGGAAGTCCTCTGCAGAAATATTGAAGTATTCTGCTGCTATAGCCATCCATAATTGTGAACATTTTGCCGGTGCAGGATTTTGTGCATGAACTGACCTCTCCATTACGTCCAATAAATGTTCAATGGGATTCGTGTTGGCTGATCTGTGTGGCCAGATTGTTTACTCGAATTGTACAGAATCTTCTTCAGACTGATCACAAATGATTGTGGCTCAGTGACATGATGCATTGTCATCCATAAAAATTCCATTGTTGTTTGGGAACACGAAGCCCATTAATGGCTGCAAATGTTCTCCATGTAGCCGAACATAACCGTTTCCAGCCAATGATCGATTCAGTTGGGCCAGAGGCCCCAGTACATTCCATGTAAACACAGCCCACATCATTATGGAGCCACTACCAGCTTGCACAGTGCCTCGTTGATGACTCAGGTCCACGATTTCATGGGGTCTGCACCACACTTGAATCCTGCCATCAGTTTGTACCAACTGAAATTGGGCATCGTCTGATTATGCCACAGTTTTCCAGTCATTTAGGGTCCAACCAGTGTCTTCACAAGCCCCATTTTGTGATGTTAGCAAAGCCACTCGTGTTGGTCATCTGCTGTGAGAGCTCATTAATGACAAATTTGGTACACCGTCCTAATGCGTATGTTTATCGTACATCCCACATTCATTTCTGTGGTAATTTCTCGCAGTGTCACTTGTCTGTTGGCACTGACAGCTCTGTGCAAACATCACTGCTCTCAATTGTTAATTGAAGGCAGTTGGCCAGTGCATTGTGCTCGGTGAGAGGTAATGCCTGAAATTCTGTATTCTCAGCACAGTCTCGACACTGCGGATCTCAGAAAATTGAATTATGTAATTATTACCAAAATGGAGTATCCCGTGTGTCTAGCTCCAACTACCACTCCACGTCTAAAGTCTGTTATTTCATCTCCTGTAGCCCTGATCTCATTGGACACCTTTTGACATAAATCATCTGAGTTCAAGTGGCAGCTTCACCAGTGCACTGTCCTTTTATACCTTTTGTACACAACACTACTGCCATCTGTATTTGTGGATATTGCTATCCCATTACTTTTGTCACTTCAGTGTAAAGGCCCTTTGTCCAGAAGCACATACCTGTGAAATCAAAATCTGCCACTCAGTAACATTTGATACTATGTTACTTGTAAAATGCTCAGATCATTGTTGACATGCTTTGACATGCAGTACTTTAGGTAGTTGAGAAGCTGCCACTGAAGCATGTACCACCCTTTGACAGCACACTTAATGTGGTCAGTCAGTGTAATTTAAGGAAACCGCAGAAAAGTTAAAGTGCTACCAGTCTAAAACATACCAGTCTGTTTATGGGTCATTAAAGGAAGCCTTACTAGCCACCCAAAGATCCTATGCCCTTGCCATGTTTGTGTTTGTTGATGATATCATTACGATCTGATCTGTATCTGGGCCAAGACACTATATCCTCATTCTTCCACAGCATCCAGACTCTCTCTCCTCTTCCGTTCACATGGTCCTCTTTAACTTGGCGTGCCACCGTACTGGACAATAATCTCCATCTCTCTGATGGCTCTGTGAGAACCTCTGTCATTGAGACTACAAACCATCAACAGTACTTTATTCTGTTAGCAGCCATCCCCTCTAATAGACCATGACCACATGTTGATGTCATACCTGGAGTGACAGGCAATGCGCACCTATGGTATGCTGGCAGAACCTTCACAGTCACTCCATTGCAAACCTAGTCTACAAGTATATCTCCTGCTGCATATCCACATATGGCCCTAATCCTTGAACCAGTCAACTGAACCAGTTGCTGTGGAATGCTCCCATTGTTACTCTGGACTAAAACAACTTAACCACATTTTTAGCTCAGCGTCTACTTTCGTTTAATAGTGCCCTAAAATGATGAATATCATTGCCGCTGATTCTGCTTAATGTCCCACTGCAGCAGACAGCAGTGATGCCCCTTCAAGTTACATATCTTTTAATTGTGCCTGTCTGCAACTTAACATGTCATTTTTACGATACGTAGCAATCTATCTTTTCCTATATGTTCAGTCTATGGAGAGGCACTAGTGTCATATCTCAGTGACGAACTGGAAACTTTCAGCACAGTACAGGGACATGTAGAGGAATTATGGCTCAAGTTTAAAAGAATAGTTGACTATACACTGGAAAGTTAAATACCCAGTATAACAGTTCATGATGTGAGAGATCTTTTATGGTATACAATCACTGTAAAGAATCTTCTAAAGAAACAGACTACTGGATAATGTGTGTAAAAGAAACCATAGGGCTGCAGATAGAGATGCTAAATGAAATGTGTTTGGCAGTTAAGTGAGCAACACTCACAGGTAAGGGCTTTTAGTAGCACAAAAGTTAGCATCCAGCCACTCGCGGGCTAGACGAGAACTGAAATTGAGAGTAGTAATGCAAAAGCAAAAATTCTTAACTCTGATTTCAAATGTTCCTTTACATAAGCAAACACAGGAGTATTGCACCAGTTAAATTTTTATACCACTGAAGAGATGAGTGAAATAGTATTAGTTTCAGTGACGTTGAGAAACAGCTGAAATCATTAAATTTGAACAAAGCTCCAGGGCTCGGTTGAGTACCTGTCAGATTCTGCCCAATTTTCATCTGAGTTATTCCCTCTGTTACTACAACCTATAGTAGTTCTCTCAGACAAAAAACCATACCCAGTAGCTGGAAGAAAGCATAGGTTACACTTGTCTATATGAAGGTTAGCAGAAGTGATCCACAAAATTACTGTCCAGTATCCTGAACATTGATTTGTAGCAGAAACTTACAACATATTCTGAACCAAAGTATGGTGTATCGGGGAAAATATGTGACTGGATTGAGGATTTCTTAGTAAGAAGGATGCAGCATGTTATCTTGGATAGAGAACTATTGACAAATATAGAACTGAAGTAACTTTGGATGTACCCCAGGGAAGTGTGTTGCGTCTCTTGCTGCCCATGTTGCATATTTATGACCTTGAAAACAATATTAATAGTAACCTCAACTTTTTTCAATGATGCAGTTATCTACAATGAAATACAGTTTGAAGGAAACTGCAAAAATATTCAGAGTGGTGCAAAGATTGACAACTTTCTTCAAATGGTCGGAAATGTAAAATTGTGCACTTAACAAAATAAAAAATAAAAAATTAACATGGTATCAGATGAACATAATATCAGTGAACCATAGTTGAAATTTGTAAACTCACACAAATACCCGAGTGTAACACTTGGTAGGACATGAAAGGGAAGAAGACATAAGGTCGATCGTAGGTAAAGCAGGTAGCTAACCAGTTTTTTGGTAGAATAGTAGGGAAATGCAATTAGTTTACAAAGGAAACAGATTAAAAATCAATCGTGTGACCCATCTTAGAATATTGCTTGTGTGGGACCCTTACCAATTAGGACTAGTAGGGGATATTGAATGCATACAGAGAAGGGCAGCTTGAATGGTCACAGGCTTGTTTTATGAATGGTCACAGGTTTGTTTGATCCACATAAGAGAGTAATGGATTTTGAAAGAAGTGAACTGGCAGCCTCAGAGTCCTGAGAAAGTCTCCTAACAAAGTTTCAAGAATTGCTATCAATTTTGACTCTTTCAAATATACTGCAAACTCCTACAGATTGCTCCCATAGGTATTGTGATGACAAGATTAAATTTATTGCAGCACACACAGAGGCTTGTGAACAATCATTCTTCCTGTGCTCCATGTGGGAATGGAATAGGAAAAAGATTATATAGTACAGTGCTCTTCACAGTGGTCCATAGAGTGTAGCTGTAGAATATCCCACCCCAACAGTCATATCCTACCCTATCAGAGACAGGGTCATCTGTGAAAGCAGTCATATTGTATACCAACTCAGCTGTGACTTTGGTACAGATTTTTATGTAAACTTGACACTTGAGTAATAACCAATCTAAAACTACAACAAAGAGCAAAATTGACTATCCAGTAGCAGAACATGTTGCTGAGCACAACAGGCTTGACTTCTTGGTTATTGCACAACCTGTGGTGTCTGCTCATGGGTGGGTCTTCTGTTTCTGCATACCTACCTCTTTCCATTGTTGCCTTTTCCTCCCACTGCCTTTCACCCTCACTGCTCCTCTCACCTCTCCATCCAACAGAACTCCTCACACCATTGGGCTGCTGCCCTAGGGCTATGTAATCAATTGGGTCAATGTAGCTGTGCATGTTTGAGTCAATTGGTCTATGTTTTTTATCAGCTAAGAAGAACATTGTCCAAAAACACAACAAAATTTCCAGTCTTGTTCTATGTGCATGTTGTCTATTCAGTACCCTACATTTATGGTTAGTGGTTATCTTTATGTAGATTCTGAGAAAGCTTGCTTTCTTTTTCTGCCAGATTTTGTCTTAGTTCATTTTAAACTCATTTAACTGACTTAGTTACCAGGTAAGAGTTTTAGTTTCACAGATTTGCTTGTTTATCATTTAATTCTTGTACATAAATATTTATATCACATTGTAAATGATATGATAATTCCAGTAATTAATTATTTTATTTCTTTTTGACTGTTTTACATTCATGCCTTAAGTTGACCACTTCATTATAATCACTTCAGTTTTAATCTTTTTTTTTTTTTTTTTTTTGTTTTCTGTCTGTTAATCAGGAGAACCACAAGATTTTCAGTGGAAGGGAAATGACAATGCAGCTATTTTAGACAGCTGTTCCTCCTTAGAAAAGCCCCCTGGACAATCACTACAAGAAAGTAGTTGTGAGGAATTCAGAAACAAAACTCAAAAGAGGAATTTTGCATTTTCACCCTTACCTGCCAACAATAAGTTCACAGATACAGTTCATGGACTTGGTTCTAATAATGCTATAGATGAAAAATGTGATACTAAAAGTACTGGAAATCAGCCACGTTTAGAAGAAGAAAGAACTAATTGTGTAATCCCCAAAAGAAATAAACCAGAATGTAGCAACACAGTTACAACTACAAAGAATAATTTTCTGGCAGCTGAAAGAAGTTTCGATGTTATTAGTGATAGTGAAGACTCAAGTGATGAAGATAATGGCATTGTTGACTTGGACACAAATTGTCAAGAGGCAAAAATCAATGATAATCAGTATGGAAATAAGAAGCAATCAGTTGTCATGAGAAGAACTAATACACCTCAGACATTGGTGGTAAGTTTAATCGGTGGTGGTGGTGGTGGTGGAGGAGGAGGAGGAGGAGGAGGAGGAGGAGGATGAGCATTGATATTGATAGTACATCAGAAAAATTTGATTTTTTAGCATATAATCTTCTTAAAATATTAACCTGGTTTTCAAAATGATTCTGCACACACATTTCAGGTTATTCTTTTCATCTCTGGGATATCTTGAGTTTAATGTACCTCATTTAGTAGTTCACTAAAATACCTTCATTTCTTCAGCATATTTTTCACAGTGCCATGTAAAAGTAACTATGCAGCTATTCTCACTGTTTGGTATACTCTCCCAGAAGATTGTCCATATGATGATCCCTCAGATCTTGTTTTGATTTGTTTGCCATGATCATGACTCGCAAAATAAGTCCATTGTCTAGTAAGCAGTTTCTTGATAATTTCAGCAGGATGGAGAAAAATTGTGTCACAAAATTTTAACCCTAGATAGCTGATCCCAATAGGAACCAAAATTACTAATGTTGTGTAGGTCGACATGGAAACTTATCACCACGTGCTCCAATTGGCTGTGGGATTGCCCTGTTGCTGTTCATCGGTTGACAGGCAGTGCTATGGTTGTCGGTTCACACATACAAACATCCCTCGCCCCGTCAGTGCCACCATGTGATACACACACATCGAATTGGTCTTGTTGTTTGTCTCCACCTCACATCAGAGGCATTCACACATAAGCTTTGCTTCAGAGCACACGAACATCACCTGTGATTTAGTCATGCAGTAAGCATGGCAGCACAGTATTGATTTGAGGAACAACGAGATATGAGTTTTGTCTATGGACTAGCCAGTGCTAATGCGCATGAAGCTTGACAGTTGTATGAGGAACGGTATGCAGCAAGATGCCACCCACACCCCCAGACGTTTACAGCAATTAACCAGCAACTTAGTGAAACATGCTCATTAGTGGAATATCGTGATGATGCTGGAAGACCTCGAACATGATAGGGTGCTGCATTTGAAGAGACTGTTCTCAAGCACTTCAAGGAAGCACCTATGACAAGTCCTCGAGTGGTTGGACACAACTTGGGGGTCACTCATCAGTTAGTCTGGGAGGTTCTGAGTAACTACGGCCAGCATCCATTTAGTTTCCACCCTGTCAAAGACCTAAATCCTGTGGCGGACTATGACCACAGGCTAGGGTTTTTCCGGTGGTTTCTGTTAATTGTTGCACAAGGTCCTGACTTCCCCGCCATTGTGTTGTTTACCAACGAGTGCACCTTCTGTCAAGATGGCCTTTACAACACTCAAAACATTCATTACTAGGCAAGGGGAAATCCTCATCTCACATGCATCCAGGGAAACCAGGAACGATTTTCATTTAACATTTAGGTAGTCATTGTGGGCGACCATCTGATTTGGCCAGTCCGTCTACCTCCTCAACTTACTGGTGCCAATTGCCTTGATTTTTAGTAAGAAACTCTACCCAGCCTGCTGGAAGACGTTCTTCTGGAGATCTGACTACGCATGTGGTTGCAGCATGATGGGGCATCCGCACATAACAGTTGTGCTGTGCACATATATTTAAATGAACTCTTCGACGGCCAGTTCAGTGGCAGAGGTGCTTGTAGGACATGGCCCTGATGACCAGATCTCACGCCACCGGACTTTTTCCTATGGGGATTCTTCAAGGTTCTATTTCACCCACCTGGACGTGAACCACCTACAAATGAAGATGAATTAATGTATCACATTCAGCTTGCCACCAATCACATCAGGACAATGCCAGGAATCTTTGAAAGAGTTCGGCAAAACACCGTTCGACATTACCAAGCTTGTGTCACTTCAGAGGGTCGCTAGTTTGAGCACCTGCTTTAGTAAACAGTGTCCTAGCTACAAAAAAGGCTCTTTTCAGTGCTGACACAATTTGTAAAAGGCTTTCTGTACATGAACTAACAGCTGTTGATGGGTTTGTTCCCAGAACGTCTTATCATGAAACTGCAATGGATGTGTCGGGACCTTGGTGGATTTGCCTCGAGGCCCCCAGAGTGGAAAGTTGCCACAGTACCATCGAGTGTGTGGGATGCCTTGGATACGTTGTGATCTCTGGCAGGCAAAGCATTCAGTTATGCATTCTCCAGACCATCGGCAACAGGGCAATCCCGCAGTCAATCAAAGTGCATCGCAGCAAGTTTCCATAGTTTATAAATGGTGCACTGTTGACCTACACAACATTAGTTCTTTTGGGTTAAAATTTCGTGACGCCTTTTTTTCGAAGTGCATATTACTCCCTAAGAGCTTACTAGTTATTGTAATATACTGGGTGCTTTTCTGTCCGACTTAAGCTGAGGGCAATCATCAAGTAATGTATTTTGTAAGCAAATGTAGCTTATTTGACTATAAAAATTCAATTTATTGAAAGTAAGAACAGATACCTCGGTGAAGGTTTGAAATGAATCTGCTCCAGTTCTAATGAAGATCATTTCATTCACTACACTCATGTTGCCTCATCCTTTGTTGAATACTTAGCCAAGGATACTTCCATCTCCTCAAACAATTGTGTACTGCCCTTAATGCAAGTTTCTTAGCAGAAAGTCCAAAGCAGATTACAAATATTTTACTTCAGGTTATGTGTAAAACTAGGCACCAATTAATCAGTTATAATTGCAAAAGTAGGAGCGATGAGAACTATGCCCTTAATATTGATTTCAATGCTTCGTCATGTCTCAGTGAAGATGTGGCGCACAGTACCTGGCCTTGCCTTCAAATGCAAGAAGGTTGACAGTTCAGTGGGTGGTAAAAGAGTAAATGGTTTGTCTCATGCAAAGAAATCTCAAATGAAGAATGAATTACTGTGATTTCTAATGGTTCCACATATTTATCAACTGAATGGCTGACTACATTGCTAGCGTTTGAGCATAATTTCACAACTCACCATAGGGAAAGGATTTCAAAGTGCAAAAAGGTGATGGAAGTACTCATAGAGTCTCAATTTGATAAATCTGACAGAAACAGTCATTCCTTGTAATTGACGACAAGGACTAGTTTCAGCTAAACAAGAGGTAAAACAAGCTAAAGCTAAAGGTAAAAAAATAATAATAAACCAACAATAAAGTTGGTTTAGGTTGAAATATTTCATTTGAGCAATTCTTGTGGTGTAGATAAATTGAACTAATATACCACAAAGAAATGGGATGATACAAATAAGTCTAAAGAGGTCAAACAATAGAAAAATTAATTACACAACTTGATCATTGCCCACCCAATACTGGAGTTAAAATTCATTTCAGCAAAGATACCCTAGTGGTCACAAATTTTATCCCAACCATCACTCCCTTATTTAACACAGTCACAATTATCACTGCGTCAGTGGCTGTCTCTCAGAAAAGCTGATTGGTCAATCTTTGGCACCAAAATAGTGTTTGAATTTAATCAGTTGAAGGGAATTGATGATATTGTGTAAGAAAAAGTGAGAATAAATCTCACACACTACAAGTGACAGTCTCCCGCTTCTTTGGGAAGTGTCATCAGAAACATGTGGTGTGGTGGCTAGAACTGATTGCTGCAGCCATCAAAGCATGGAGATGGGCACTTCAATGGTTCAAATGTCATTCTTCCACAGAAAACCTTACTAAGTGTGGGATTGATTTTTAATAAGAAAGGAAAAAAGAAATGTTAGGAACAGCTTAGCGAGAGTTCACACTTCATCTTCACTAGTATGGGCCAAACTTTGCCACATTTACAGTATTCAGCTCTGTAAAATAGTTTTGGGTTATCTTACCAATGATAAAATTATCACTGGCTCTTGTGTCAGAGATGAATACCTTGGCTTATTCCTCCCCATTGTGTCTGAATCCTGTAAACTTATGATGGGGTCAGTCACAGCACTTCGGGCTGTGTAATGTTTGAGTTAACTACAAACAGAACGCCCCCCTCCCCCTCCAACACACACACACACACACACAACACACACACACTCTCTCTCTCTCTCTCTCTCTCTCTCTCTCTCTCTCTCTTTCTCTTTCTCTTTCTCTCTCTCTCTTTCTGCCTCTCCTCACCAGTTAGGGCTGATCATGACTTATTTTAGGGAATTTTATGCTTTGGCTGCTGCAATTTTACTAAAGATGATGTCAACATAGTTTCCAAGGTAATTTTGTTTTAAAATAATAAATCATATGCTGTGTGTATTACTGTGGTGTATTGTTTCGCCTGTGTACATCACCATTTTGACATTAGAGCATATTAAGATTTTGTCTTACTGAGCAAGTTGTTACCTTTTTGAAGATTTATTCATGAATAGGTATTCCACAAAATTATTCGATATAGTTCTGTCTCACTCATAGACTGTGCTTAATTATGACACATGACAAGAATGAATGTGAAGTTTCTCAAAACCAGTGACATATGGTCTACATAGAAAGCGTCTGTTCAAACTATAACAAGCCATATTGGGGATTCAGCATCCAATATGTATGGTCACTACCAGTTGTCATGGATATCTCAGAAGTACAAGCAATTTTCTCAAAGATGAGACATGGAAGTATAATGGATTCTCACAGAGTTAAAACTTCAGTGCATAAATACATGCCCATCAACTCTGTTTATTAAATTTTATCCTAGCAGACACAAGACTTTCCATTGATTATCTATCAGCAGTAGAAGTATTTTTCAGAAGCACTGTGGGGTTCTTGTCTTACTATGTGTTTCATTCAGTTGTAATATAATGTGGCGAAAATGTTTTTGTGCTGAAGTTTGGAATATGTATCATTGCTTAACACAAGAAAAACAATGGTCAATATGCCACATCTTATTAAAGATATCCTCCACCAAAAAAAAAAAAAAAAAAAAAAAGTACCTTGTGTAATCCAGAGTGCTTTTTCTTGATGCTGCCCTAGGTTCAACTTGATGTTACTGCAGTGCCACATGGGAATTGTGTAATGAAGTAAGTAAGTTTCAGTACTTCTTGTACACAAATAATTTTATTTTGTATGCTAGATGTTTGACGGCGAACATACAAAGTCTGACTACATGCTGTTAATATAAAAATTCGGTCCAAGGCAGACTTAAGACTGATGTAGGACTAACCTCTGGCAGCGTAAAAATTGCCTCTATTTATATGATTTTAAACAATTACTGTTATTGTTACACATTGAATTTTGCATATTTAACAATTAAAGTTTTTACATACATCTTCCCAAATTTTGTATGAGTAAAATTTTACATTTCTATATAGTTGTTACAGTTTTAGTTTATTAACTAACACCAATTAAAACATGAACATGTTTGATTCTGTCTGAAAACGCATTGTGTCATGTTTCTGTTTGGAGAATGAACTTAAAAAACATAAAAATAGCTGTCTCTTGATGGCTTGAAATATCATAACTTTAATTGCTAATTACTCCATACCTACAATAACAATTTTATTCCTTCCATGTGCCTGTAGTTTGTATTGTGTGCAAATTATGATGGTACCTTAGTTTTTAATCCAACATGTTTCCTTCATTCGATATACTGGTGAGGCCCAACGTAAACAATGTCACCACAATAATTTAAATTAGTGTAAATTTCAGAGTTGCTTTGGTGAATTCGAATACAGATAACCAGAAATATGTTTCCTTTATTCTATGTATTGGTGAGACACAATGTAGTCAAAGTCAAAGTAACATTTTAAATTGGTGTAAATTACTAATATTACATATATACCCTCATGGGAGAGTGGAGATGAGTCTGGAATAGGATACAGGATTCCAAAGGGGTTGTGGTGCTACAGTCCATGGAAGCTGCATTGTGCATTACATTATTTTCCAACACGTCAGTAGAAATGAAAACATCTCAGCCATGGGAATTAACTGCACGTTCTCGGTCTTCTAATTTGGTATGGTGAGATGGGGTATTTTCCTCCTAATGGCTAAAGAGTTGCATTATTGCAGCCTTGAGGTCAGCAAAGGTTCCTCATTTTTTTGAACCACTACACCATGATCTCTCTGTTGAATGGAATGTGCAAACTCTTCAAAAGGATGATGAACTGCCAAATTCTCCAATTCAGGCAATATTTACTCCAGTATCAATGCAGTTTTTTACCATCTTATACTCTTGATATATCCAATTAAAAAGCATTCATGCATCACCAATATTTAATATTTTGTAATTGATGTCAGTGGCATCATATCCATGGTGAGCTGTGTGGTTTGTTGATTGCTGTGTGTTGATGACTTCTCTTTACATTGCAGCTCCACATCACTGGTATAGTAAAATGTTAGCTCTAGAGAGGTGTTCAAAAGGCTCCAGACTGAATACTGAACAGTGGCACCCAGTTCTCTAGTTCTCTACAAAAACCCACACCACCAATGTGGAGACTGGTCGCCTCGCCTCGTCCATTCATCCTGTGAGTGGACGGGTGGCCACTCCTCTGCTTCTTCAGTAGGGTCCAAGCAAGCACACGGGGTGGGGGGGATTACTAGTTATCAGGAGCTCCAACGCTAGGTGCATTATGGGGCCCCTTAGGAGCAGAGCATTCAGGGCTGGAAAGAAAGCCAATGTGCACCCAATACATCTGTCGGGAGGCCTCATCTGAGATGCTGAGGCGGCCTTGCCTGTGGCTATCGAGCATGCAGGGTGCAGTCATCTGCAAGTTGTGCCTCATATTGGCACCAATGACGCCTTTCGCTTGGGGCCTGAAGCCATCCTCAGCTCATTCCAGTGACTGGCAGAGGTAGTGAAGACTGCTGGCCTTGTGTGTGGGGTACAAGCAGAGTTTGCAGTATTGTTTCCAGAGTTGATCAGGATCCTTTGGTTTGCAGCCAAGTGGAATGTCTCAACCAAGTCTTGGTCGACTCTGTGATGGTCTTGGCTGCAGAATTGTAGACCTGCATTATCTTGTCAGGATTTGTAGAACTCCCCTTGATGGGTCAGGGGTGCACTACACAAAATAAGCAACTACTCAGGTAGCAGAGTACTTGAGGAGTGCACATGAAGGTTTTTTAGGCTAAACGGTACTTTGAGGTCCTCTTATGACAACTCGCAGTTGATATACAGCAAAGGAAGCCAGACGGCCTTCAGAATAAAGGCACTTCAACTGCCACAATATCAGCAAACTGTCAAAGTGTTTGAATACAGTTCTCATATTTACTGCCCTCCGGGAATGTTCTTATGCTCAAATTATTCATGGATCGAGAGCTGGCTGAAACCCAAGGTGGAAAGCTCTGAGATATTTAGCGAGTCATGGAACATATATCGCAAAGGCAGATTGGAGGCCATAGGTGGGGGATTGTTCATTGAAGTTGACAAAAATATTGCCTCTATTGATGTTGAAGCTGAGTGTGACACTGATGTTATCTGTTTCCATATAATAGTTGTAGGTGAAACCATGTTAATTGTTGGATGTTCCTACCAGCCATCCGATTCCGCTGTGACAGTTCTATAGTCATTCAAAGAAAATCTTGTCAGTAGTGCATAAATACTGACTTTGTGCAAGACTAGTTGCAGGTGACTTTAACGTACTTAGTATAGATTGGGATTCCTATGGATTCATTGGGGTGGTATAGACTGCCAGTCATGTGAAATACTTTTGAACATGATTTCTGAAATCTATCTTGAGCAGCTAACTCAGCAGCCTACACACTCTGGAAATATCTTAGACCTTGTAGCTATAAATAGGATGGATCTTATTGACAATGTCAGTATACAAACAGGGATTAGCAATCTTGATATCATAATAGCAACTATGGTTTCTAAAGTTAATAAATCAGGAAAGAAGGCTAGGAGAGAATTTCTGCTAGATAGAGCAGAAAAGCAGTTGTTAGCATCTCACTTAGAGAGTGAATTGACAATACTTAGTTCCAGTAAGGTGTATATAGAGGAATTATGGGCAAAGTTTAAGCATATTGTAAATCATGGTCTGGAGAGTTAACTGCATAGTAAGTGGATGAAGGATGGAAAGGAACTTCCATTGTTTAAAAATGAAATTTGGTAGATGCTGAGGAAACAGAGGCTGTTGCACTCTCACTTCAAAAGAAAATGCCCAAATGATGGCAAGTGAAGGTTAGTAGAGATTAATGCATCTGTGAAAAGATCTATGTATGAAGCACACAACGACTATCACAGTCACACCTCAGCAAAAGCTCTGGCAGAGTACCTGAGAAAATTCTAGTCATATGTAAGTCTTTAATTCAGTCCCTTGTTGACCAGTCGAGCATGGCAGTTGAAGATAGCAAAACGAAAGCCAAATTTTTAAATTTTGCATTCAAGAAATCGTTCACACATGGGAATCATGCAAAGATATAGTCATTTGAGCATCAAACTGACTCTCATAAGATGACAAAGCAATGACCATCTCTGGCGTAGAGAAACAGCTGGGAGGTTTGAAAGAAGATAAATCACCAGGTCTGGATGGAATCCCAATCTGGTTTTACAAAGAGTATTCTATGGTATTGGGCCTCTACCTAGCCTACATTTATTGTGAATCTCTTGCTCATCACAAAGTCCCAAGTGGCTGGAGAAGAGCACAGGTGATGCTAGTAAATAAGAAAAGTAAAAGAACAGACCCAAAAAATTACCGACTAATATCCCTAACTTCGTTTTGTTGCTGAATCCATGAACATATTCTAAGTTTGAGCATATTAAACTTTCTTGAGTCTGAGAAGCTTATGTCCAAGAATCAGCATGGGTTTAGAAAGGATTGCTTGTGTGAAACTCAGCTTGTCCTTTTGTCACATGACGTACTGCAATCTGTAGATGGAGGGCAACAGACAGATTCCATATTTCTAGATTTGGTACATTGGTGCATTGTAAGCTGTTGCCATAGGTATGAGCACATGGAATAAGTTCACAGATGTGTGAGTGGCTCGAAGATTTCGTAAGTAAAAGAACACAGTATGTTTCCCTCAAAGTTGAGTGACTGTAGGAAGATACTAGATGACTTAGACAAAACTTCTGGTTGGTATAATGAATGACGGTCAAATGCAGATGAATGGAAAGAACAAACCTGAAATGTTGAGTTACAGTATTACTAGTGTCCTACTTGCTACAGCCAAGTCATTGAAATATCTGGGCCTAACATTGCAAAGTGATCTGAAATGGAATGAACATGCAAGAATTGTGGTAGAGAAGGTGAATGGTCGACTTTGGCTTATTGGAAGAATTTTAGGAAAGAGTGTTTCACCTGTGAAGGTGACTGCATATAGGACAGATGTGCGACCTATTCTTGAGTACTACTAGAGTGTTGGGGATCCATACCATGTCAGATAAAATGTAAATGCCGTGTGGCTAGGGCCTCCTGTCAGGTAGACTGTTCGCCTGGTGCAAGTCTTTCGAGTTGACACCACTTCGGCGACTTGTATGTCAATGGGGCTGTTGGGTATGACATTCCGTCATGCTGACCACTCAGCTACCAGGGGTGGACACTGTGTTGTATGGAAGGAAGACATTGAAGCAGTTCACAGGAGGGGCTGTTAGATGTGTTGCTGGTAGGTTCAAGCAATACATAAGTGTTACGGAGATATTCGTGAACTGAAATGGGAATCTCTGAAGGGAATGCAACATTCTGTCCAGTGAGAAAATTTAGAGAACTGGCATGTGAAGCTGACTACTGAACGATTCTACTATTGCCAACACATGTTGCATGTAAGGATCACGAAGATATGATACAAGAAACAGGACACATACAGAGACATATATTTTGAGTGGAACACGAAGGGAAAAGACTAGTAGTGGTATGGGGTATCTTCTGCCACACACCATATGATGGCTTCCAGAGGGTCTATGTAGATGTAGATGTAGATACAGCTCTATAGTATCTGAATTACGTATCCACACCGTAAACATATCTTAAATAATCAGGTAGAAGAAGTGGTGGAGCTGTATCACGCCTGAGGCTTTTTTGATGAGAAACTAAAATGGTTATCACATGGGTGCCAAATAAAATTACTATCTCTAAAAATTCAACGCTCTAAGATTGCTCTAATATTCCATAATGGAACCTTGTGGTAAGGTGACTGTACCATTACAGTTCTGTCAAAATTCTAGAAATCCTTAACCTTATCCCATTTAGGTTAAGGATGTATAACATACGGATTTGCAACACCATTGGTATTTGACTAGATTCTGTCCACAGTAATGGTACAAGGCTGGCAACAAGCCTTTTGCACAGGTCCTATTGAAGGCCTTCTGGCAGAAGCATGCTACTGCTATTGCAAGTTAAGCATCAGGAACTTCTAGTTAATTATGTAATAATGATTGGGTAGGCACCTAGTGATCCATGCCATCTGCCACTGGCAATCAGAAGTCTAGACTTTAAGTGAAATGTCTCAGGGGTAGTAGAACAGCTGGGAAGTGTTGAGGAATTGTCTTTAGATACCTCCAATCAACTGTATGCACAGATCCTCTCCTCGAACTACTACATAGTGCATAGCTAGCTCAAACATACACCTCGACCTGCTCTGTGGACCTGAAGGGAACACACACCTTAATGTCTATATGTGACTGTTTCTTTTAATCCTTCATGGGTATATTAACTCAGAAACCATGTACACAGATGGCTATAGAACTATTGTAGAGTTGAGTGTGTGTTTGTGTACAGTAGTAATAACAAACTCTGGTCTCTGTGAAGTGCGTTCACTGCGGAGCAGGCAGTTGTCACCAAAGCCCTAAAACACATTGTAACCAAAAGGTCCCTGTTGGTCTCTGACTCATAGAGCTGTCTTCAATCTGTTAGCCATCACTGTGCAAGGAAGGCAATGCCTGTCAGTGTTCAGTATCTACTATTGTCCTCCTCCACTGGGTGCTGCCATCACTTTCATGTGCTCACTGAGGCACACTCCTATGCTCGTAAGCAGCTCACAGCTCGTCTTGCTGAGGAAGCAACTGTGAGTGAATTACTAGGCATTAGGATACCTGGTACTGACCTAATACACCAAGAAATGCATCTAATCATAACAGGAAGGGAGTCTGATTGGTAAAATTTTACTACCCGCAGTAAAATCAGAATGATGAAGGAAACCACTACTGAACTTTGAGGAAAGAATTTTGCCACTTTATGCAGTCTGTCGATCACACATACAAGGCTCGGTAATGACTTTCTCTTATGGCAAGAGGATCCATTTGGGTACCCCTCCTCACATTGGCCAATATATTGATGAAATACTGACACGGTGAAGCGAGTATTGGATGAATTCTAAGATTCATTAGAGAAAGCGGATTTTACCCCAGTTTGAAGTTCTGTTAAGCTTTATGTTAGTGTTTATCGCAAATGTGGAGGGAAAGAGTCTCACTGTAGTAAGAGCCCTGGAGGACTGCCATCTGCTTTGCACTCTGCGTTGATATATTCAGTAATTCCTTACAGCCTTTTAGCCAATCCTGCTCCTTTAACATCAACAGGCCTTGCTTGCTTTCTTTGTTTTTGAGACCTAATTGATGGCAATGTTTTTCCTACAGTCCTTTTAGTTTCGAGTCAGTGAGTGGAATGGAGGGGAGAGAGTGAGCTTCATCCCCCAGTAGATAACCAGCTTGCACTCCCCCCCCCCCCCCCCAGCACACACACACACACACACACACACACACACACACACACACTCTTTCATTATTGTTTTTAAAGAAGATATCTTAAACCACCAACAATCAAGAGGGCATTTTAAATATCTGTGCATTCCTATGTACTTGATGTTACTTTAGTCAAGTAATGGATTGCAGCAATGCTGTGACGTGCTGCTGACATAGACCTATCCAAACACTTTTATTGAGGAAGATTGCCACATAGCCATACATATTTGAGAAGTTATTTTATTTTATTTTGAGTTCCAGTGTTAGCATTTCAGTATGCTGTCTTTAGGCCCAAAATGCACTTCGTATGCTGGGTTAGAAGATCAGAGGTATCGATAATGTACTGGAGGCGACAGTGTCTGGAGATCTTGAATTAATTATTAGAGTTCTTGCTTCGAGTGCATAGGACACTGCTGTGTCTGTATGCACTGTCCAGTGTTACATTATTATCTAAAGGGCTGAGACATAAATGTTGGGTGGTTTTTATCCAGCATGAGTGCAGTGATGATGAAAAAAGTGAACTTTAAGTATGAGGTGTGCACCTCAGTTTGTGCAATAAATGCATGGAATTTTGCATTCAGAATGGGTTGGATAGTGTGTCGGAAAGAGGCAGCAGGAGACTGTTGCTGATTCCAAAGACATGTAGAAGCCACATCTAAAACTCTACTATTTTGGATGGGAAACCTAAATGTTTCTGTATGAACATAAATACTTACTGTGAATAATTACCTGTTTGCACACATGTTGAAACCCATTGGTGGTGGAGGATTTAGAAGGATATTGAACTGATTAAATACAAAGCTTATTTGAAAAAGAAAATATCGTTTGTTGGTCACTCAAATTCATACATCTGTTTGACAGATGGATGCTATTCCCAGTTGCTAACTGAAGCATTCTTATAATTACATATCCACAACACCTTTTCATTAACTTTGATGTAAATGACATTGTCTTTGTGTACAAAGATTTGGACGGATTATATTGTTGTAAGCTGTTCCTGGGATGTTCCAGTATTTCCTGTGGTGACCATGTGCTGACCACGATGTGATTTTTTGTCTTGGCACGCATTACTTTTCTGAACAATTGGATGGTGTCACACTTGCAGAGAATGTCATTATTACATGTCCAACATTTGTGAATACAGTAAAGATGATATCTTTAAATACAAATTTTCCTCGTTCCTTGTACAAACCCTGTGTGTCAGCAATGATGTTCACACTTGCAAGGTGTCATTGTGAAATGCTGTGGATCTGCGATACCTGGGGAAATTATCTGATGATTCAAATTCAACACATATGTCTCTTAGTCCTGATTTCACTTTCATTTTGCTTTGAACAATGTATCTAATTGGAGTGAAACCTTGTACACATGTCAGAGAGTAGGCCACGAGTGTTAGTACCCCAGTCAAATTGTAAATTATCATATAGGTAGGATTCAGAATTAAGTACACTTTGGCTTTGGTTAGTTTACAATTGTTGAACACACTCGAATACTTTTTCAGACATCACATCCCGTCTGGAGAGCCAGGATAATGAATAGACACAGTTCTAGTTGAACTGCTGTAGAACTGAATATTCAAACAGTTCCTATGAACATAAACTTCTTGGTAATTAAATTTCTGATTTCAATACCCATAAAAAATTCAAGTGTTCCTTATCTGTCACAGGAATATGAGGCATTTCCACTGTCACAGGAATATGAGGCATTTCCCATTCCAATTTCTCTGATGAGCTTTTATTCTCTTTAGGCTTAGGCTCTTATATTGAGTTATCTGTTGTACTTCAAACCAGAATTAGTTCTTGCTTAGTGTTCATGATGTGTCTTGTATCCTAATTACACCCTATAAACATTTTTGTGGGATACATACTCTAAAGCAGAGACTTATTCATCTGTGTTTGTACCATCCTGCTCAAGTCCAAAGTTGACACAGAAACATATGTTTTGATGGTCAACCTCGATGCCATCCAGTTAGTATCTTATTTCTTGACAGATAAAGGCAAAAATATTACATGTAAGCTGGAAGCTGGTATAGTTCCTCCATCTTTCTTCTCAAATTTCCCTTCCAAACATAGGAAACTATTGCTCACAATTGTTAAACCATTGTGTGTGTAGAATGAGAATTCTTATCCCATCTTTATTATTAAATGTTGCTGATGCAAAAGGCTTATGAGAGAAATATTCCTAGCAAATGATTCACAAACTGGAGCCAGACATCACTATGTGGTTTCAATCCTATTAATTTAAGGAACCTGTAATTCTCCCATGTTACAACATTGAGCTTCTGAAATGAGATGTACTGGAGGCTGTGTGCATCCCTTTTGTACCTTACTTCCATGCTGTTTAAAGTGAAGTAGTATCGCAGTTGTCTCTTGTAAAAAAATCAACTGTATTCTTGTCCCGGTCAACAGTATTCAAATTTAGATGGCCTGGTGCCTGTCAAGTCACTGGCAGGTGTATCAGTTTGCTTGGCACATCTCGACATTTTTGTATCCTGGGCTTTTGTAGTGAAGATACAGATTCATTGTGATGGTATGCTCGACACTAGTCAAGCTAACTGCTTATACATCCACAGGTAGTTCTGATCCTTAAAATTTATCTGAGTTCTTCTCCAAAATGTGAATCCTTGAGAATGCTTATAGTGGCCTTATGGAACCCTCATGGCTAAAGTCTGTTGTCTGTTTTGCCATTTTTATTTTCATTTTACACATATTAACATTTGCATGTAACTTGCACCCTTTTACAGATGATTTTCTTATAAATCCATTTAAATCATTAATATCATATGAGCCGGGCATATTTCCACAACTTTACCAACTCCTAGATGTAGTTTATTGTTTGCCTTGTGGATAGTAGGAAATCGGTTGTATGTCTCAAGATCGATCAGTGCAATACTCCAGGACCCTTGCCTAGATCTGTTGGTGGAAAGTAATTTCTACATCTACATCTACATCTACATAGGTACTCTGCAAATCACATTTAAGTGCCTGACAGAGGGTTTATCAAACCACCTTCACAATTCTCTATTATTCCAATCTTTTATAGCGCGTGGAAAGAATGAAGCTTTGATTTCCCTTATTTTATTGTGGTGATCATTCCTCCCTATGTAGGTCAGTGTTAACAAAATATTTTCACATTTGGAGGAGAAAGTTGGTGATCAGAATTTCATGAGAAGATTCTATCGCAATGAAAAATGCCTTTCTTTTAATGATGTCCAGCCCAAATCCTGTATCATTTCTGTGACACTCTCTCTCATATTTTGTGATAATACGAAATGTACTGCCTTTCTTTGAACTTTTTTGATGTACTCCATCAGTCCTATATGGTAAGGATTCCACACCATGCAGCAGTATTCTAAAAGAGTATGGACAAGTTTAGTGTAGGCAGTCTCCTTAGTAGGTCTGTTACATTTTCTAAATGTCCTGTCAATAAAATGCAGCCTTTGGTTAACCTTCCCCACAACATTTTCTATGTGTTTCTTCCATTTGAGTTGTTCATAATTGTAATACCTAGGTATTTAGTTGAATTTATGGCTATTACATTAGACTGATTTATCGTGTAACTGAAATTTAATGAGTTCCTTTTAGCATTCATGTGGATGACCTCACACATTTTGTTATTTAGGGTCAACTGCCACTTTTCGCACCATTCAGATATCTTTTCTAAATCGTTTTGCAGTTGGATTTGATCTTCTGATGACTTTATTAGTTGATAAATGACAGCGTCATCTGCAAACAACCAAAGACGGCTACTCAGATTGTCTCCCAAATCCTGTATATAGATAAGGAACAGCAAAGGGCCTATAACACTACCTTGGGGACTGCCAGAAATCGCTTCTGTTTTACTCAATGTTTTTCCATCAGTTACTACGAACTGTGACCTCTCTGACAGAAAATCACAAATCCAGTCACATTTCTGAGACAATATTCCATAAGCACGCAATTTCACTACGAGCCACTTGTGTGGTACAGTGTCAAAAGCCTTCCAGAAATCCAGAAATACGGAATCGATCTGAAATCCCTTGTCAATAACATTCAACACTTCATGCGAATAAAGAGCTAGTTGTGTTTCACAGGAACAATGTCTTCTAAACCCATGTTGACTTGTCAATAGCCTGTTTTATTCCAGGTAATTCATGATGTTAAAACACAATATATGTTCCAAAATCCTGCTGCATATCAATGCTAACAATATGGGCCTGTAATTTAGTTGATTACTCCTACTACCTTTCTTGAATATTGATGTGACCTGTGCGACTTTCCAGTCCTTGGGTACGGATCTTCCGTCGAGCAAATGGTTGTATATGACTGTTAAGTATGGAGCTAATGCATCAGCATACTCTGAAAGGAACCTAATTGGTATACAATCTGGACCAGAATACTAGCTTTTATTAAGTGATTTAAGTTGCTTCACTACTCAGAGGATATTTACTTCTACGTTACTCATGTTGGCAGCTTTTCTTGATTAGAATTCTGGAATATTTTCTTTGTCTTCTTTTGTGAAGGCATTTCGGAAGGCTGTGTTTAGTAACTCTACTTTGGCAGCACTGTGGTGGTGGTGGTGGTTAGTGTTTAACGTCCCGTCGACAACGAGGTCATTAGAGACGGAGCGCAAGCTCGGGTTAGGGAAGGATTGGGAAGGAAATCGGCCGTGCCCTTTCAAAGGAACCATCCCGGTATGTGCCTGAAACGATTTGAGGGAAATCACGGAAAACCTAAATCAGGATGGCTGGAGACGGGATTGAACCGTCGTCCTCCCGAATGCGAGTCCAGTGTGCTAACCACTGCGCCACCTCGCTCGGTTTGGCAGCACTGTCTTTCATAGTATCTCCATTGCTATTGCACAGAGAAGGCATTGATTGTTTCTTGCCACTAGCATACTTCACATACGACCAGAATCTCTTTGGATTTTCTGCCAGATTTTGAAACAAAGTTTCATTGTGGAAACTGTTATAAGCATCTCGCATTGAAGTCTGCACTAAAATTCGAGCTTCTATAAAATATCGCCAATCTTGGGGATTTTGCATCTGTTTAAATTTGGCATGTTTGTTTCTGCAACAGTGTTCTAACCCATTTTGTGTACCAAGGAGGATCAGCTCCGTTGTTAATTTATTTGTTAAAAATATCTTAATTGCTGCCAATACTATTTCTTTGAATTTAAGCCACATCTGGTCTAAACTTTTATTATTAATTTGGAATGAGTGGAGATTGTCTCTCAGGGAGGTGTCAAGTAAATTTTTATCTGCGTTCTTGAGTAGGTATATTTTTCACTTATTTTTCGAGCATTTGGGGATTACAATATTCAATCTCACTATGACAACCCTGTGTTCGCTAATCCCTGAATTGGTTTTGATGCTCATTATTAACTCAGGATTATTTGTTACCAAGAGGTCAACTGTGTTTTCACAACCGTTTACTATTCGCGTGGGCTCATGAACTAATTGCTCAAAATAATTTTCAGAGAATGCACTTAGCACAATTTCGGATGATATTTTGTGTGTATCTCTGGAATTAAACATGTACTTTCACCAACATATCGAGGATAAATTAAAGTCCTCACCAACTATTATCGTATGAGTCAGGTACGTCTTTGAAATGAAACTCAAGTTCTCTTTGAACCTTTCTTCAACTGTCTCATCTGAATTGGGTGGTCGGTAGAAGGATCCAATTATTATTTTATTCTGGTTTCAAACAATGACCTCTGCCCATACTAAATCACAGGCAGTATCTACTTCAATTTTGCGACAAGTTAAACTACTTCTAACAGCAACAAACACGCCACCGCCAATTGTGTTTAGCTTATCCTTTCGGAACACCATTAGGTTCTTTGAAAAATTTCAGCTGAGCTAATATCTGGCTTTAGCCTTCTTTCGGTGCCTATAATGATTTAAGCATCAGTGCTTTCTATTAGTGCTTGGAGCTGTGGTACTTTCCCAACACAGCTACGACAATTTACAACTGTTATACCAGTGGTTCCTGTATCTACATTCTTCCTGTGTACGGCCTGCACCCTTTCTGACTGAAGACCTCCTTGTGTTTTTCTGAGACCCCCTAACCTAAAAAACCACCCACTGCACGCCACACAGCCCCTGCTCCCCATGTAGCCACGTCCTGCATATAGTGGACACCTGAAATGTTCAGCGGAACCCGAAACCCAACCACCCTTTGGCGCAAGTCAAGGAATCTGCAGCCTACACGGTCACAGAACCGTCTGAGCCTCTGATTCAGACCCTTCATTTGGTTTCTGTACCAGGGGTCCGCAATCGGTCCTGTCGACTATACTGCAAATGGTCAGCTCTGCTTTCAGCAAGACTGGCAGCCTTTACCACTTCTGTTAGCTGCTTGAAACCAGAGAGGATTCTTCTGATCCAAAGTGACATACATCATTGGTACCAACATGAGCAACCACCTGCAGTTGGCTGCACCCTGTGCTCTTCATGGCATCTGGAAAGACCGTTTCCACATCTGGAATGACTCCACCCGGTACGCACACGGAGTGCAAATTGGTTTTCTTACACTTCTTGTCAGCCAAGTCCCTAAAGGGGCCTCATAATGCACCTAACGTTGGAGCTCCCAACTACCAATAATCCCATCCTCTGTGATTGCCCAGATCTTGCAGGCTGAGGGGTTTCCTCTGAAGCAAGACAGGCGACAGCATCTGGCTCAGCGACAGTGTCAGCCACAGACAGCACCTGGAACCTCTTTGTCAGACAAACTGGAGAGGCCTTATGTGCGGCCACTTCAGAAGTCTTTTGCTGCCTGCTTCACCCCAGGGCGACCTCCCACTCTACCACAGGTGAGGTGTCAGCCTCAGTGTGAGCAGTAACTGGGTTGGCCACCAATGAGGACCGATCGGAGGACTCGGACGTGCTGAAGGCCCATCAGATCCCCACGGCTGGCCCATAACAAGTGGTGCCCATCCACTGCAGCCTCAAGCTGTGTAACCGAATCCATCACAGCCTGAAGCTGAGAGCGAAGTGTCACCAACTCAGCTCGCATCCGCACACAACAATTGCAGTCCCTGTCCATACAAAAGACCATGGAAAAGTAAACTATCAGATAAACGGACTATCGGCACGTGCTGCACAACTCTACTGTAGACCCTGATGAAAACGCAGGAACTGTGTCTAATAATACGCAGATATTCGAAAACCTAACTACCGAAGCACTCAGGTGAAACTAAATAATTCGCCCCAATTAGGAACTTGTAATATGTCACAAAATCAGTTTACTATCCGACGCAAATGAAAATGTGAGGACAGAGGCTATTAGATATTAAATTTATGCGCAGAAACTCAAGGAACTAAACTATTAAAGCACACAGGTGGTGTAATAAAATTTGTGCTTAATACTTATGACCATTCTTTTAAAGCCAGAAGGTATGACATCACATCTAAACATCAACTGACACATGTACGGTTATCAAGAGGGCCATAGGCAGGAATATCAAATGAGATATGTATCAGAGTCTTGATGGCATCAAACACTGTAGAACATGTGGTTGTTGGTAAAATTGTGGCACAATTCTTGTGATGGATTTAAATCACTGAATGAGTCAGACTAGTAGATTTTATTCCATTTTTTACGTATGCAGCACATTGAGTACGAAATGCCCCTGCAACATGTAGGTTTACAGTCCAGCATTCTTTAGATTTCCACTTTTCCCGTGGTATCATATTCTGTATGAACAGTCTATGAAATTTTTTAATGAATTTTAGAAGCCAACACATTTAACTGAAGCCCTGTTCCTCTGATGTCCTGTGACATGTTCTATGAGAACCACATCTGGTTTAGAGCTTCTCTGTAAATCTTCTGTGTAAAAACCTAACAGAAATATCTTCAGCTTCACTGTCCTTTAAGATGTATGTTCTTGTGTTTGTTCGTTGCACTTTGGAAACTGTAAATATCTCTGTTGACCAGTTCAGTTGATAAGATTTCTCAAACACCATCTTATATCTTGAAATGTGTTCCGAATCAGGGGCATTAAATTTTTGCTCGCATTGATCCACCATTTTAACACATTTGGGTACCATACTAGGGAACACATCAGTGCTTCACAGTTGCTAAATATGTATGGGAATTGGATTACATCGTGATCTCCTCCTCCCCCCTCTCTTTGCCCGTCTCCTCCTCATTCTCTTCCTCTCTGTCCATCATCTCCTTCTCCTCTCTCTATCCATCATGTCCTCCCCTCTCTCACTCCATACCCTCCTCCCCTCTCTCTGTCCATCTCCCTCTTGCCTCTGTCTACAACAATCCCCCTCCCCCCCCTCTGTCCGTCTACTCTTACTTGACCTTGACCTTGAGCCTTGTTTATTGTTAATGTAAATGAAACCTTGATTGGAAACTGAAGTCACTTAAAATGAATGGGTAAATCAGTTGGGTTTGTTGGTATGCAGGGTATGAGAGAGACATCTCCAGCTGCTGGATCTGTGAAGATAGTAGCTTCAGTGACAGTAATTCATATGGTTTTAATCTGTGAATTACAAAGTTTCAGACAATGCAGTTGCGTAGTAGTATTCTAATCATAAGCTGATAAGCCATAAATACAACTTACCTGTATTCTGCACAAACCAACTGCAAGGAAAGAAAGGAAAAAAAAGCACATTACTGTGTATACAGTTTTTGTTTAAAGTTATATACACTCCTGGAAATGGAAAAAAGAACACATTGACACCAGTGTGTCAGACCCACCATACTTGCTCCGGACACTGCGAGAGGGCTGTACAAGCAATGATCACACGCACGGCACAGCGGACACACCAGGAACCACGGTGTTGGCCGTCGAATGGCGCTAGCTGCGCAGCATTTGTGCACCGCCGCCGTCAGTGTCAGCCAGTTTGCCGTGGCATACGGAGCTCCATCGCAGTCTTTAACACTGGTAGCATGCCGCGACAGCGTGGACGTGAACCGTATGTGCAGTTGACGGACTTTGAGCGAGGGCGTATAGTGGGCATGCGGGAGGCCGGGTGGACGTACCGCCGAATTGCTCAACACGTGGGGCGTGAGGTCTCCACAGTACATCGATGTTGTCGCCAGTGGTCGGCGGAAGGTGCACGTGCCCGTCGACCTGGGACCGGACCGCAGCGACGCACGGATGCACGCCAAGACCGTAGGATCCTACGCAGTGCCGTAGGGGACCGCACCGCCACTTCCCAGCAAATTAGGGACACTGTTGCTCCTGGGGTATCGGCGAGGACCATTCGCAACCGTCTCCATGAAGCTGGGCTACGGTCCCGCACACCGTTAGGCCGTCTTCCGCTCACGCCCCAACATCGTGCAGCCCGCCTCCAGTGGTGTCGCGACAGGCGTGAATGGAGGGACGAATGGAGACGTGTCGTCTTCAGCGATGAGAGTCGCTTCTGCCTTGGTGCCAATGATGGTCGTATGCGTGTTTGGCGCCGTGCAGGTGAGCGCCACAATCAGGACTGCATATGACCGAGGCACACAGGGCCAACACCCGGCATCATGGTGTGGGGAGCGATCTCCTACACTGGCCGTACACCACTGGTGATCGTCGAGGGGACACTGAATAGTGCACGGTACATCCAAACCGTCATCGAACCCATCGTTCTACCATTCCTAGACCGGCAAGGGAACTTGCTGTTCCAACAGGACAATGCACGTCCGCATATATCCCGTGCCACCCAACGTGCTCTAGAAGGTGTAAGTCAACTACCCTGGCCAGCAAGATCTCTGGATCTGTCCCCCATTGAGCATGTTTGGGACTGGATGAAGCGTCGTCTCACGCGGTCTGCACGTCCAGCACGAACGCTGGTCCAACTGAGGCGCCAGGTGGAAATGGCATGGCAAGCCATTCCACAGGACTACATCCAGCATCTCTACGATCGTCTCCATGGGAGAATAGCAGCCTGCATTGCTGCGAAAGGTGGATATACACTGTACTAGTGCCGACATTGTGCATGCTCTGTTGCCTGTGTCTATGTGCCTGTGGTTCTGTCAGTGTGATCATGTGATGTATCTGACCCCAGGAATGTGTCAATAAAGTTTCCCCTTCCTGGGACAATGAATTCACGGTGTTCTTATTTCAATTTCCAGGAGTGTATATAGAGGAAAAGAATAGATATATATGAGAGAAAAAGTTTGTCTAATGGTTTAAATACTTTGCTATCATAGATCTGTCTGAACATTTAGTAGAGTATCATGTAGATGTTTGATGTAAATTGTTCAAGAACTTTTTGAAATTTTTGTTAACAGTGTTTCCCCTTTATATATACATGTAGCATATGTCTGTCAGAAATTTTATTAGAGTATTTATTATGTCCATTCAAACTTTATATTATCGTGTAGAAATTGGTCTAAAACTTTCCAAGATTTTTGATAACAATATTAAACAACGACTTGTCTTCGTAGAGTAATATAGATTTAGAAGCCCATTATCCTAAACATCGATAATTTTATTCATATCAGTGATATTTAGTATGCTTATACTGCCAAATTATTTGTGGGATAATATCTAGAACCACAAGGATTAAAACACATACATTTGTGGTTTTTATTGTTCTGTAGAAATATTCCATGGTACTTAGTTTCAGATGGGAGAATGTTGAATAGTAGTGTACTCCATTCATTGAAATACATACTGTAAGATTCACCTTATAATATAATAAAAAATATATGATACAATATTATAAATATGTTTATATGTATCGAAATAATGAGTTTAATTCTTCGGCACATAGACAAGCACAATAAGCTGGGCTATACCTTTAATGGGTTCATATTAGCTCTGCATTGACGAAGTACTCTTCCTGTTGTTGTAGATTTATGCTTACCAATTAATAATACTACGTGTGATCACCGTATCCACCTACGAAATCTTGACCATGTCTACGACATTGTAATCGGATCTTCATTGTAACTCAAAATTACACAGGTGGGCTTCTTGGATTTTTATATATTACAGTACCACTTGGAATAATAACTCGTATAATGTGAAACAAATACTAACAAAGAGATAGAGGGGCTGCCCAGTACTTACCTCAGCTCAGTACAGCCGATACATACACAAAACGGTATCTATCAGCTGTACTGAGCTGAGGTAAGTACTGGCCAGCCCCTCTATCTCTTTGCTAGTATTTGTTTCACATCTTTATATGAGATTTTCCATTAATCATTTAACTCATATAATGTTTCAGTTAGTAAAATGATATTGTATTTGTCCTTTGATGCACATAAAAATACAGACTTTTTACTTATTCTCACAACCAAAATGGCAGATTACACTCTAAAATAACATGCGTCTACCTTCATTCATTAACAGAGAGTGAGTCCTTCCTTTTACCAAGAAACAGGAAAAACTTCTTTTGTTTTTTAACACTTGACAATCAAAAATACATGATGTTAGGCACAGGCCCTATGCTGGGCTACCACTTCGCCGCTTCTCTTTGCCTTTGAAGAAATCGAAAACATGAAAACAAGAATTGGGAAAAGTACATCACAACCTGCATGGTTGATTTGAAGATTGCCTAGGCAACAATTGATCCCTCTCCACAGCAATTGTTCAAACACCCATGAAACATCTGTTCCACTCTTTGCTTTCCCAGGTAGAGCCCAGGGAAATTTGGAATATGTATCTATAACCATTAAAATATATGTAAATCCTTTATTTGCTCATGCATATCGTGTGACATCTATTAGGACTGTCAATATTTATAAAAATATTGTGAATCCGATATATCGATATTTAGAAGACTGTCGTTTTCAAAAAAATTATTGATATACCGATGAAAAAAACATTGGCCTATAAAAATATCAGCCGTACATTGTAAATGTGTGGCCAGTTTTAGAGCTGTATTTTTAAGTACGGCAGTGATTTACTGTTAGATGTTCTGTTCATCAACAAGCTAGCAACCTGCTTATCTCTCTTGGAGCAAGAATTGAGAGGAAAGTTATGCACATTCGTGCTTGGTGATAATCACTTTGCTAACAATGGTAACTGCATGTAAGTGGCACATAAATAAAAGGTGTCCTATAGGTACATCATTCGGTTTCGTCACATATCAGATCTGTCCAAAAAACTTCATGGTGACTTCCATGTCTTTTTTTTTATTTCTGCACCCTGTTTTTTTTTATTTCTGCAAATGTCAGCAACCTAGCAGTAGTAATGTCAAAATTGTGTGGTGAAGTTAAACGTTGCACTTTCTGTTGTTAGCCGATTACAGCAGCATTCCCCCTCACACCTCTCGCCCTACCACGTAGACCAATCTTGTCGTTTAGATTTTTGTTCATATTTTTCTGCAATTGTCAATAAAATTCTTTAGGGCTATTGACAGCATTGTAAATATCTAAAATTGTCCAAAGTTTAGACCACTGTTGTAAGTGGTCTTCCTGAGGGCTTGTGCTGCGCTAACTCCTGTTTTATTTTAACAACGCTGACTCCTGTTTTACAGTCCCTGAGCTGTTTCATTGACAGTGATAATGGCTGCGGAAGCCTACACCTACATTTTTTTAAAATAATGTTGCTGTGTTGAAATAGCACACAAGTTGCATTTTAAATTGTTTTTTAACCCAACTGGTGTGCTGTTTCTTCACATTGGAAGTCTTGTTATTCCATTCACACTGTCAACCCTGAGTGGAACTGGACTATTACTTTGTGCCACCAAATTGCTTCGCACAGTCAAAGAGAAAGACTGGACGTGATGAAAGCTTAAAAAGAAGTAAGACTCCTTCACACAGTGAAAGTAAAATTATGTTTTACTACAATTTCAAAAGAACAGTTTCAAATATTTACCAAAAATACAAAAAAAGTAATATAAAATAAAAATATCGACACTTGATATTATTGCCATTTTGATATCAATATATTGGTGAAAAAGATATTGCTGATATTTTATCAACAGCCATAATATCTATGAGATCTACCTGCCATAAATCAGCAAGCCCTAATATCTATGTGATCTGCCTGCCATATATCAGCACGTCCACACGAGAATGTTTCACATGCTGGTTTGTGGAGTTACTGTTGTCTCCGTAATAATTGTTCAACAACGCATCTTTCTTGAGGATCTGAAATGACTGATATGATTTCATTCGTGTGAGCTGTATCCCCTGCAGTGGTTGATATTTTGAGCAGTAATTTCCATTGTGTTATTTTGTTGGGATCGTCATAATACATACAGGGTGATTCACATAATACCCTTTTATAACCTTGGACATCACATGACAGTGGGATCCACTACAGTTTATGCTACACGTGTCTACTAATCACTCAGTGCCCAACCATAATGTCTTGTCAAGTTCATGTCAGGCAGCTTCCCAGTAGAGTACACAAATGATGAATACGTCAATATGCTTTTGGTGCTGATGGATCTGATAACAGAGATGTTGTTGCTGCTACTGCTACTCATATGTATGCCATCAAAGGCGACATCCTGATAAAAATGTTTTTTGTCACCTGGAGCATCACTGTGGTAATCTTCTTCCACAAGTAATGGACACAGGTCAGCCGAGGACCAGACGTACTCCACAGAGGTCATGATTCTTGAAACAGTTCACCAGTCACCTCAGAAAATTACTCGTAATAATTCAAGGCAGTTCCAGATATCTTGAAGAGTGGTTGTTGAAGTTGCATGATGAAGAATGGCATCCGTGTAATTACACATTAACTCAACACCAGCATAAGACCATATTCGAAAAATACAGTTTTGTGAATGGCTTTTGCACCACTTGAAAGATTATGAACATTTTATAAATAACATGGTATGTACAGATGAATGTAGCTGCTCTCATGAATGTATGTTGAACCTCCACGACAGCCACTATTAGTCAGAACACAACCATATGTCTTCCTTGAACGTGGCTTTTTCATGTTTTGACATAAACCCATGGGTTGGAAGTGTGGGAAGAGTGTTTTTGGGCTCTTACCTATTGCCAAATAAGTTTAATATCCTGCTTTATCATATGTTTCTTTGCAATACTTTGCCTAATGGGTTAGAAAACGTTTCACATGGTGTTCAGCAACAGCTATGGCTTTAGCATGATGGTGCACTACCACACTTCGGAATGAATGTGTGTAACTGTGCCGTGGATTGGCCATGGAGGTCCATTGTTCTGGCCTCATTGTTCCCCGGTCCTTAATCCACTACATTATCATTTGTGAGGATACTTAAAGGAGCAAATTTATAGCACTCCACCTATGGATGTGCAGGATGTAAAGCTCATGTGGATGCTGCTTTGGCAATAGTGGATGCCGGTGTCCTGCATAGGGTTGAGCAATGTATGATCCAGGAAGTGGCAAAGTGTTAGCAAATGCGAGGTGATCGGTTTGATCATCTTTTCGAAAGTGAATGTAGCTCGTATGTGTATGTACTGGCTGACTGATGTCAAACATACAGAATAGAATTATTGTGCATAGCACAATGTGCAATCTAGTTCAGCCCATCTATTGTGTTTTTTGCACCTCATTGGATACAGACACAGTTAATGTATCAACTATTATTTTCTGTCAGCTTTACTTGTGTCATGGACGAAACACAGTGGTCGTTCGTGTCTGTAGAAAGTTTATCTTATGTCTTAATGTTTAAATAAAGGTAACAGCAACGGAAAGAAGATACCACATTGTGATACAGTTTGATGCTTTAACTGGAAAAGAAAAAAAAGTTTGTCGTGAACGTAACTTCAACTTTGATGAGTCTGCGTATCTGTTCTCCATGGCTTTTCTCATCTCACTGAGCTAGTGGGACAACTCTGGCACTGCACATGAGTCAAAGGGAATGGGAAAGTGAAAAGACAAGTTAAGACAAAAATGAAGAAATTAAAGAGATTGTGTGGGGATTTTCATATGTATGTGGGCAAAAAAACTTACCTTTGGCTGGACCCATGTTGCAGAGAGGGGCTCTGAAAGCCTGTAAAGAGCAAGGGAATACATATTTAAGGCATCCACAACATGCCTGGACAATTTCAAAGCTAGATATAATGTTGTATGGGGAAGCAAAGGATGTGCAGTAAATGTAGCAACAGAATGGAGTACAATACTGCACAACCTAATGGTAAATTATGACCCAAAAGATTTGTCCAGTGCCGATGAAAAGGGTTTATTTTATCATGTGCTGCCTACAAAATCTGAAGTAATTCAAGAAAAGTACATCAGTGGAAAATGTCCGAGGAATGACTCGCTATACTGCTGCGTGGAAACATGTTGGGTGAAATGGAGAAGCCACTGGTAATTGAGGAGGTGGAATAAACCCCCTTGTTTCAAAAACACATACATCAATAAGCTTCCAGTAAAATGGCTAAACAATGAAAAGGCATAGATGGTGTTTGTGTCTTATGGAACAGTGGCTGAACTTTTTCAGTGCCAAAATTAAAAAAGGAAGTCGCCAAGTTCTCCTTTTCGTAGACAATGCATCCTGCAAACTGAAAGTCAAGTTATCAAATGTGAAATTGACTGGGTTCCTGCCCAGTTCAACCAGCCTCACACAACCAATGGACTAGAGGGTTAATTACACATTCAAGACCCAGTACAGATGATTATTGATGTAGTCTCTTATTCTTAGTGATAAAGATGCCAAAAGTGCATATCCTCTAGTACAGTCAGTTTCTGTACTGGATGCAGTAAATTGGATTGGTTTGGCAGTAAGGGAAATAAAGTCCAAAACTGTCATCAAGTGCTTCAACAAAATGGGGCATGGAAGTAATGAACAAGATGCTTCTGTACTCTTCAAGGCTCAAGAAATTTCTGCAGCAAGTGCTGAATTAATTCAAATGCAAAGCAGTAGGTGTAATAGAAAACCAGAACACAGAAGACAATGAGAAGGGAAGAAAGAAGAAGAATAGGAGCAAAGTAATGTCCCTAGAAAAATTAATACACCTGAAGAGGCTGTTGCAAGCATAAACAATGTTACACAATTTGCAGCACATACAAATTCTCTCAAGCTGTTGGAACTATTCTGTGGTGTAAAATATTTCTTAAAAAACAATTTTGAACAGGAAAATGTTTAGCAAATAAACAAGGGAATAAGATGTGTATGCAGATTGAAAGTTACAGTAAAAATCAGATATGCTGTATCACATAGCAGTATTGTAATGATCTGGTGTTCTAAGCCACATCAACTGTGTAGGGGTAAAGGTATCTAAATAGGTGCATAGTTACAGATTGTATGTTTGTGTATGGTACTTTACAAATTTTACATAGTCTAGTGTGTTTTGTGTCATCCGGAAACTTGTCCAATTTGGAAAATTATTTTAGTCTCATGTGACTCCATTTTGAGCAAGTTTTATTGTATTATTATTTTTTTAATATTTTTCATTTTAATTTTCCTTTTCTGCAGCATTTTTTAAAACCAGTTAATAGAACATAAAATTTGGAGAAGTGTAAATAATGTTTTGATATTTAAGAAGAAAATAATAGAAGATAGGACACATTATAGATGACTGGGGATGAATTCCTGGAAACTGTTGCTTTGAGGTGATGACTGCCAGTCACAATTCTTAACATTAATAGTTAGGAGTAGAAGAGGCATTGGCTATATGGTTGATACTCAAGCAGTGTACTGGTTTAGTCCATTATTATTATTATTATTATTATTATTATTATTATTATTCTTTCTTTCTTTTCTCAGATGTTATGTCTGGTCAAAACTGGAAAGTGACGCGGCCCTTGATCAAGCGTGACTTCCTTTTAACTGTACGGTATATGCTATATTGTATTTAGGAACTTTCGGGTCATTGAACATGTATCAATAATTATGGATTTCTGTAGTTGTATATATGAGTTTGGATGTAGCTGTATTGCATTGATGTACTGGTGGATAAGGTGTGGTATGACTCCTGTAGTTGATTGTATAATTGGTATAATGTCAACTTTATCCTGATCCCACATGTCCTTGACTTCCTCAGCCAGTTGGATGTATTTTTCAATTTTTTCTCCTGTTTTCTTTTGTATATTTGTTATATTGGGTATGGATATTTCGATTAGTTGTGTTAATTTCTTCTTTTTATTGGTGAGTATGATGTCAGGTTTGTTATATGGTGTTGTTTTATCTGTTATAATGGTTCTTTTCCAGTATAATATGTATTCATCATTCTCCAGTACATTTTGTGGTGCATACTTGTATGTGAGAACATGTTGTTTTATAAGTTTATGTTGTAAGGCAAGCTGTTGATGTATTATTTTTGCTACATTGTCATGTCTTCTGGGGTGCTCTGTATTTGCTAGTATTGTACATCCGCTTGTGATGTGATCTACTGTTTCTATTTGTTGTTTGCAAAGTCTGCATTTATCTGTTGTGGTATTGGGATCTTTAATAATATGCTTGCTGTAATATCTGGTGTTTATTGTTTGATCCTGTATTGCAATCATGAATCCTTCCATCTCACTGTATATGTTTCCTTTTCTTAGCCATGTGTTGGATGCATCTTGAACGATGTGTGGCTGTGTTAGATGATACGGGTGCTTGCCATTTAGTGTTTACTTTTTCCAATTTACTTTCTTTGTATCTGTTGATGTTATGTGATCTAGAGGGTTGTAGAAGTGGTTATGAAATTGCCGTGGTGTAGCCGATGTATTTATATGAGTGATTGCTTTGTGTATTTTACTAGTTTCTGCTCGTTCTAGAAAGAATTTTCTTAAATTGTATACCTGTCCATAATGTAGGTTTTTTATGTCTATAAATCCCCTTCCTCCTTACTTTCTGCTTAATCTGAATCTTTCTGTTGCTGAATGTATGTGATGTATTCTATATTTGTGGCATTGTGATCGTGTAAGTGTATTGAGTGATTCTAGGTCTGTGTTACTCCATTTCACTACTCCAAATGAGTAGGTCAATATTGGTATAGCATAAGTATTTATAGCTTTTGTCTTGTTTCTTGCTGTCAATTCTGTTTTCAGTATTTTTGTTAGTCTTTGTATATATTTTTCTTTTAGTTCTTCTTTAATATTTGTATTATCTATTCCTATTTTTTGTCTGTATCCTAGATATTTATAGGCATCTGTTTTTTCCATCGCTTCTATGCAGTCGTTGTGGTTATCCAATATGTAATCTTCTTGTTTAGTGTGTTTTCCCTTGACTATGCTACTTTTCTTACATTTGTCTGTTCCAAAAGCCATATTTATATCATTGCTGAATACTTCTGTTATCTGTAGTAATTGGTTGAGTTGTTGATTTGTTGCTGCCAGTAGTTTTAGATCATCCATGTATAGCAAATGTGTGATTTTGTGTTGGTATGTTCCAGTAATATTGTATCCATAATTTGTATTATTTAGCATGTTGGATAGTGGGTTCACAGCAAGGCAGAACCAGAAAGGACTTAATGAGTCTCCTTGGCATATTCCACTCTTAATCTGTATTGGCTGTGATGTGATATTATTTGAATTTGTTTGTATATTAAGTGTGGTTTTCCAATTTTGCATTTCTATGTTTAGGAACTGTATCAATTTAGGATCTACTTTGTATATTTCCAATATTTGTAGTAACCATGAGTGGGGTACACTATCAAAAGCTTTTTGGTAATCAATGTATGCGTAGTGTAGTGACCTTTGTTTAGTTTTAGCTCGATATGTCAACTCTGCATGTATTACCAGTTGCTCTTTACATCCTCGTGCTCCTTTGCAACAGCCTTTTTGTTCTTCATTTACAATTTTGTTCTGTGTTGTATGTGCCATTAATTTCTGTGTAATGACTGAAGTTAATATTTTGTATATTGTTGGTAGGCATGTTATGGGGCAATATTTAGCTGGTTTTGCTGTGTCTGTTTGATATTTAGGTTTCAGATAAGTTATTCCATGTGTAAGTGTATCAGGGAATGTGTATGGGTCTGCAATGTAACTGTTAAATAATTTATATCTAAAAACAAAGATGATGTGACTTACCAAACGAAAGTGCTGGCAGGTTGATAGACACACAAACAAACACAAACATAACACAAAATTCCAGCTTTCGCAACCAACCATTGCTTCATCAGGAAAGAGGTAAGGAGAGGGAAAGATGAAAGGATGTGGGTTTTAAGGGAGAAGGATAGGAGTCATTCCAATCCCGGGAGCGGAAAGACTTACCTTGGGGGAAAAAAGGACAGGTATACACTCGCACACACACACACATCCATCCGCACATACACAGACACAAGCAGACATTTGTAAAGGCAAAGAGTTTGGGCAGAGATGTCAGTCGAGGTAGAAGTACAGAGGCAAAGATGTTGTTGAAAGACAGGTGAGGTATGAGGGGCGGCAAAGTGAAATTAGAAATTAGCGGAGATTGAGGCCTGGCGGATAACGAGAAGAGAGGATATACTGAAGGGCAAGTTCCCACCTCCGGAGATCTGACAGGTTGGTGTTAGTGGGAAGTATCCAGATAACCCGGACGGTGTAACACTGTGCCAAGATGTGTTGGCCGTGCACCAAGGCATGTTTAGCCACAGGGTGATCCTCATTACCAACAAACACTGTATGCCTGTGTCCATTCATGCGAATGGACAGTTTGTTGCTGGTCATTCCCACATAGAAAGCTTCACAGTGTAGGCAGGTCAGTTGGTAAATCACGTGGGTGCTTTCACACGTGGCTCTGCCTTTGATCGTGTACACCTTCCGGGTTACAGGACTGGAGTAGGTGGTGGTGGGAGGGTGCATGGGACAGGTTTTACACCGGAGGCGGTTACAAGGGTAGGAGCCAGAGGGTAGGGAAGGTGGTTTGGGGATTTCATAGGGATGAACTAACAGGTTACGAAGGTTAGGTGGATGGTGGAAAGACACTCTTGGTGGAGTGGGGAGGATTTCATGAACGATGGATCTCATTTAAGGGCAGGATTTAAGGAAGTCGTATCCCTGCTGGAGAGCCACATTCAGAGTATGATCCAGTCCCGGAAAGTATCGTGTCACAAGTGGGGCACTTTTGCGGTTCTTCTGTGGGAGGTTCTGGGTTTGAGGAGATGAGGAAGTGGCTCTGGTTATTTGCTTCTGTACCAGGTCGGGAGGGAAGTTGCGGGATGCGATAGCTGTTTTCAGGTTGTTGGTGTAATGGTTCAGGGATTCCGGACTGGAGCAGATTCATTTGCCACGAAGACCTAGGCTATAGGGAAGGGACCGTTTGATGTGGAATGGGTGGCAGCTGTCATAATGGAGGTACTGTTGCTTGTTGGTGGGTTTGATGTGGACGGACGTGTGAAGCTGGCCATTGGACAGGTGGAGGTCAACGTCAAGGAAAGTGGCATGGGATTTGGAGTAGGACCAGGTGAATCTGATGGAACCAAAGGAGTTGAGGTTGGAGAGGAAATTCTGGAGTTCTTCTTCACTGTGAGTCCAGATCATGAAAATGTCATCAATAAATCTGTACCAATCTTTGGGTTGGTAGGCCTGGGTAACCAAGAAGGCTTCCTCTAAGCGACCCATGAATAGGTTATATCACTTTGTATGTAGTAGACGGCTACAAGTGGTTTTCATTTTCTGGGCCTTTCACCAATGATGGTGTTCGTCTTTGACTTTTTCAATAAATTTGTGGCAGTTGTTCTGTATAGCAGTTTCTACTGTGAGTGCTATTGTGGTTGCTCTAATCGAGCTGGTGTATAATTTTACTTTCTAGGACATTTTTTATCATTGTCTAATTGCTTTCATCTCCTGGTTAGTTGTTGATTTGAGGAACATGGTTGTTGCCTGTTTAGCTTTTGTCTGCTCTATACTTGTAGCTCTTTAGTTTTTGGTTCACTAGTAAAGGTGACTGCAGGTGTCACGGGGGCTTGCACCTGTTTGTCTATTTTGTCTAAGAGTTCATTTGTCTCAATCTCTGTTTCACGGTTCATCACAATTAATTCCTACTTTTCTTTCTCATTTTGTGTCTTTTCTTTAAGTACCTCAATCAGGTGGGTCTGACACCTTTTGGAGTTCCTGTTGCAGTCATCTGTTCTCATGTATTTATCTTACGTTATGGTGTGTGTTGTCATATATGGGCACTATTTGCAATGGTCATTTAGCTTTAAGGGACTATTCAAGGAAAGTGTTGTATGATATCCATGTAAATTGCCTATTCCACCTCAGGTGGTTAATAGTGAATAAAGAATCTGAATCTGAATCTGGCAGTGAACTCCAAATATGGGGATGTATGGCATGAAAATCCTTATTCTTGCTTTCCAAAATACAAGTAGTATATGATAATACTTTTCATTTATACTTTGTGGGTGGGTCTCAGACTAGTGGTAAAGTACACACCTGGAATAATCTGAAGGAGTCCTACCTTGGCCTCAAGTGTTATGAGTTGGAAGGCAAAGGGATACAGTTTATGCCTCAAGTAGTCAGCAGCATAGGTGAGACATGTTCTGCCTTAAATTCTGTACCAGTTTTGGAATGGAGTCTGTTGCTGAGTTTTTCTGGCTTGGAGACATAGTCATCCTCCATTAGCCCCTTTCCAGTAGTGTTTAATACGTGCATTTGTGACTTAACCCGTGCCACCTTTACAGAGCCACTGACATTGGTGTTCTTTGGACACAAGACCACACCATCTAGCATTTCGTGGCAATTACAGTGTATGTGTTTCAGGCAGCAATTTTGTCACCTCGCCAGTTGTTGCTGACGTGGCAAACACCACTCACTTGACTGTCACTGTCTGAGGAAGCACACTGACTCGACTTTCACTTTCCGAGCAAGCCCTGCTTGCTCAACTGTCACTTTCTGGGCAAGCACAGCTCACCCAACTGTCACTGAATGGGCAAGTGTTGCTGACTTGACATTGCTGTCTCAGCAAGCACCACTGACTCGGCTGTCACCCCTTGTGACACGGTGGTCCGGTGCGTCAGTCCACTGTTGTGACACTTGGAAAGGCGCTTATAGTCAGTGTCTGTGCTATTTGACTGTGCTGGGCCCTCAATATAGTGCAAATGTTATCAGCAATTTCACTGAAATGGTAAGTACAGTCTTGATACACTTATTTAAAAACCCATGTTGGTCTAATTTTTGTTTGGTCACTCCTTTGCTAAAATATGGTGCAAAGAAATTCACACACACTTGTCCAACAATTTCATTTGGAGGGCACACTTAATCGTTAGTAGATGTGATTATTCAGGGAAAATGCCACTTAAGACTGTCCACCCATGATGGTTGCAGTCTCTTGAATGCATACACATACTATTTCAATGTGTATTCAGTGCAAATTCTTAGAAAAGCACAAATAACCTCCAAGAAGAACAGGGAACAAGTCGTGGCATATGTAGGAATTGCATATTCTACTTTTGTGCAGCATATAGTGGCCACAGGGTGACACACACCTGTCTGTATGTGTTCAGAAAACTGATTTATTTGGTTGATTGACCTGTATACTTTTATTTACAAATTTAACAATAAAAACTACTTACATTCTTAATGAAATGAATGTCTATTATTATTATTATTATTATTATTATTGTTATTACATAGGCATTTGCAGTAGGAATGTATGTTCTACAACCTAGTAAACAAAAAATATGTAATGTGTGTCCATTTTACATGTGTAGTACATATGTATAGAATTAACACAAAAATCTTTAATTGTGACCTCTCTACACAAGCTTAGCTGCTTACGAGCAGGACAGGTACATGATATTGCTCACATTGATTTTGAGCTTGAAACCGTCACAAGGCAGAATCTAAACATGTAATTGTTTCAGAAGAAAACAGCATATTTCTCATCTTCATTTTACGGGCCACTAATTGATGAGATGCTGGAAGTGTCAACTTTCAGTGACGAGGTTTACAATTTCACTGTCCTGAATGATTTAGTGTCCTGCATATGTACCATTGACTCCCACCCATCCTTTAATGTTTCCAAGAATGTCTTCACACGAGCAAATAACATTTTGGGTAATTGGTTGTTCCTTGGAAAGTACAGAAACTGTGAACAAAACACGCAAATGATGAAGTTTTGAGCCCACAGAAGATACATGTTCAATGCATAGTAGTAGTTCGTATTGGCCATAGGGTGCCACACACATCTGCACATGCATCATTAAGTCACAGCTCAGAGACTCAGGAGTGCATTTGCAGCATGTCCATCCCCTTCAGTGGTCACGTAGGGACTGGACCGATGAAGAGTGGGATCAGGTGCTCCTCTCATATCAGAACGTGTTCGGTTGAGTAGTGGTTATGGATATAGCCTCATATGGTGAGAGGTGCGGACTCATCATGCATTCAGGAACATCAAGATGAACATGATAATTTTGGTGGTTCAGTTGGTATGATGATATGAGTCTCCTATCACAATACTCAGGTTTTTGCAGGCCAACATTGAGTAGAGTTCGTGATTTGACTTCATTCCCACACTGATCCATTTTCCTGCCATGACTTAACTATACTTAGAATTAAACAGCATAATTTTTATATCAGGTGGCTGTGATGACTTTGTCTCAACTGACAACATTCTGACTAATTATTGCCACTAATACTTATTTAGTGGTCATCTTGAGGCAAGGAGTAATACTACCCATTGAGACATTTTCATCCTTTGTGAGTTGTTATGTAAACAGGTGAACTGTTTATCAACTGTTGTAAATATGTAGCATTAGCAGCAGCATATGCAACTTTAAAACACAAAAAAGTGTTTAGTTATATGTGAACTTTGTTTTTGGTATAAAAATGCAAAAAAGTCCAGTCGTTATAGCTTAGCAAGTTGGTGGAAGGATGGTAATGACACTCTTTCTGTATGGATTTGTGATAAATGAACAAACACCTTACTTGTGGAACTAAAGTGACTGCATGTCTTTATAAATGCTTAAATCACATTAAGTGACAGGATGGGATTGTGAAAAAATAAACAGTTTTGTAAGATAATAATATTATTCATTGTATTACATTGTGTGCAGGAAATCATCATCCTTTTTTTCCCTTTTCTTTTTTTTCTTAGAACACTTTTACTGCACTACATCAACAGCTGTGCTGTAGTTTCCAAATTGTTCCTTACTCATCCTGAATTCCGTCTCTACAGTGTTCAGACACTCATCCTGAATTCCGTCTCTACAGTGTTCAGACAGATGGGTCCAATATAAAACTTATATGCCATCTGTAAATTTGGTTTATGGATTTAATATGTATGGCATGATAGCAGTCAGTTTTGCACTGCAGGGACACATGAGTTTATACACTGTTAAGTCATGTACATGTACATTATGTACATATATGTAACACACAGGCTCACTGAATACAGCTTTGTCATATGGTTGCCACGAGTTCAGTCTGTCAAACACAATCTGTAATGCACCGCATAGGCGAGTGAGTTAATAAGTCTTGAACGATGTCAATAAATGGAAAAGTCTCCAGATGTTACCTTGAGTGCTGCATCCTTGTTCATTCATATGATGGATAGCTTCACACCTGAGAAGCCAATATCCGGGGGAGAGTAAGATGGGTAATACTCCATCATGATATGAGCATCGGTGTATGGCATTGAACGACTTAACTTATCCTACTCCATATGTGTAAACTGCACTTTAGCACTGTGTATAACATTCTCAGTTTCCTTTACTACATGGCAGTCACAGTCTGCTTGTATTTGCACAGTTGGATTTACTGACAATGAAATTTTGCATAAAGGCAAAGAGTAGTAGTACACTGGGACCATTTAACTGTGGCTCAGTGGGTTGAAGAAACAAACAGCGGCATCTCCTGAACCGGTATTTCAGATAGGCCTATTGTGGGATGCTGCTGCGGTAATTTAGACTCAAAGCCAAAAGATAACTCACATAGATGTTGCTGCTGCCACAATATATCTGAAAAAAGGGAAAAAAAGAAGTATCATGAAATCTCTCTCTCTCTCTCTCTCTCTCTCTCTCTCTCACACACACACACACACACACACACACACACTTAGAGGGGGTGGAGCAGAGATGGATTAATTCTCATCCTTTTTATTTTGTCTTGGGGGGGGGGGGGGATGTCGGTGGATGCTCTCTGATGACACTTTATGATGCTAAACCTTCATTGAACAGAACACAAATGACAAGACTCTCACAGTTGGTGTAGAAATGGGAGAAGTTAGGGGAAGGTTAATGTAGCTGTTATCATTTCCTTAGCAAATGGGAATAAATTCCCATCGATTTTTGAGTCTAACAATTGACCTTGAGACATTATCATAGGAGATCTGACAACCATGTATGCTGTGCTCAAATATCCAGTCAGTGGGTAGCAATGTTTTTTAATTGCCTGCCAAATGAGTAATGACACCTTATGAATGTGCTCACCTATGGTTCCCATGTAAAATTTGTGAATGCTTGCTGATTCATTGAGTCTTCTTTACCCACTTAAACAGCAAACTGAAATAAGATACAAAGTCCATGTGACACTCACTTTAAGATTTTCTGATGTTTCCGTAAATCATTCTGAGATGTGTTAGTCACTTTTCATGAACCTCCTACTACGCTGTTACTTAATCTCTAATGTCTTTGGGAAGATATTAGACTTTGATTCTCAAATGGCAAATGTGTAATTATGCATGAGTTTTGTAAATTTACATTTTTTGTCATATAACTTTTACACAGACCCATTCTATTTCAGGGTGATGAAATATTGCTGGAGAAGTGGCTGCCCATCTTGAATGGGAGAAAACTCTGCTTCAAAGGAGTCAGGTATAGATACATCTGAGAAAGACCATTTTTAATGTACATGTTATTTATTTATTTTTATTTAACTTATGCCCATAGATCCAGGTATATAATATAACATGAGCAGGCTGCATCTTTGCAGATGCTTGTTTTTCTTCTTACTTGAAGCCATTTTTCTGACTAGTTTCACTGTTGAGAAAGATCATACATAATTGTGGTGATGTGCAGTCCACAATGTAATTAATGTGATCATGATCTTAATGTCTCCACAAAAAGGAGTCCGATTGTATGCTAGGGTTGCATGAAGTAATCAGATGCCACTATTTAAAAAGTAATGTGGAAAAAGTTTTGGTGCAAATGCATAACCAACATTTGAAGAACTCCTATGGGAATCAGAAATCTGCGAGTAGGAGGGTAATGGGTGGTGGTTGTTACTATGCGGTGAGTGGGAAGTTGGGAATTTGGTCTGACAGAAGGAATGCCCAGATGACCAAGGCGGTGAAGGCAACTGTTCTAGAGAAGCAGAGCATCAGGGTTCAAGTCAGGGTGTGGCACCACAAATTTTCAACCCTCACCATTGCATAGCTGCAATGCCCTATGTGGCCGAAAGTCAGTACTTCCTTCCTATCTCTTTCCCATCCTGTTTGCTTTCACCCAATTATTCAAGAATATGTATCCTGGCAATATGTGACTTCAAAGGTTAACAAGAATTTGTTAACCCCTGAAACAGGAACAAGTAGACGCTATGTATATGCAAGTACTAAAGAAGACATTGGATATTTAGCATCTGGGACTTTTCAGACCTACCTTCTTTGTTGTTGTTGTGGTCTTCAGTCCAAAGACTGGTTTGATGCAGCTCTCCATGCTACTGTATCCTGTGCAAGCCTCTTCATCTACTCATTAACCTACATCTCTTCATCAACATACATCCCTCTGAATCTGCTTAGTGTATTCATCTCTTGGTCTCTCTCAATGATTTTATTCCCCTCACACACACACACACACACACACACACACACACACACACACACACACACACACACACACTCTCTCTTCCCTCCAGTACTAATTGGTGGGCCCTTGATGACTGATGACCTCAGAAGTTAAGTCCCATAGTGCTCAGAGCCATTTTGATCACTTGATGCCTCTGAATGTGCCCTGCTAACTGATCCCTTCTTTTAATTAGTATGTACCACAAATTTCTCTTCTCCCCAATTTTATGCAGTACATGATATACCCATCTAATCTTCAGCATTCTTCTGAAGTAGCACCACTTTTCAAAAGCTTCTAGTGTCTTCTTGCCTAAACTGTTTATCACCCATGTTTCACTTCCATACAAAGCTACACTCCTTACAAATGCTTTCAGAAAAGACTTCCTGACACTTAAATCTGTGCTTGATGTCAACGGATTTCTCTTCTTCAGAACTGCTTTTTTTTTGCCATTGCCAATCTACATTTTATATCCTCCTTACTTTGAACATCACCACTGATTTTGCTTCCCGAATAGCAAAACTCATTTGCTGTTTGTCTTATGTCCTCCTTTGAAGATACTGTCCATTCCATTCAGCTGCCCTTCCAAGTCCTTTGCAGTCTCTGACAGAATTGGCATAGGCCATTGGCAAACTTCAATGTTCTATTTCTTCTCCCTATTCCTCTTCCAAAGTTTTTGTTTGTCTTCTTTGCTGCTTGCTCAGTATACAGATTGAATAATCTTGGAGACAGACTACAACTATGTCTCTCTCCCTTGTCAACTAATGCTTCCCCTTCGTGTCCCTTGAATCTTATAACTGCAATCTGGTTTCTGTACAATTTGTAAGTAGCCTTTTGCTCCTTGTATTTTATCCCTGCCACCTTTAGAATTTGAAAGAGATTATTCCAGTCAACATTGACAAAAGCTTTCTCTAAGTCTACAAATGCTATAAACATAGGTTTGCCTTTCCTTAACTTATCTTCAATGAGAAGTTGTAGGGTCAGTATTGCCTCGTGTGTCCCTACGTTTCTCTGAAATCGGAACTGGTCTTCCCTAAGGGTTTCTTCTAACAGTTTTTCCATTTGTCTGTAAAGGATTCGTGTTAGTATTTTACAGCGGAGACTTATTAAATTGATAGTTTGGTAATTTTCGCACCTGTCAGCACCTGCTTTCTTTGGAATTGGGATTACTAAATTCTTCTTGAAGTCTGAGGGTATTTTGCCTGTCTCATAGATCTTGCTCACCAGATGGAAAAATTTAGTCATGGATGGCTCTCTCAAGGCAATCTGTTGCTCTAACGGAATGTTGTGTACTCCCAGGGCCTTGTTTAGATTTAAGTCTTTCAGTGCTTTGTCAAATTCGTCATGCAGTATCATATCTCCCTTTTCATCTTCCTCTGCATCCTCTTCCGTTTCCATAACATTGCCCTCAAGTACATGTCCCTTGCATAGACCCTCTGTATACTCCTTCCATCTTTTTGCTTTCCTTTCTTTGAATAGGACTGGTTTTCCATCTGAGCTCTTGATATTCATACAGGAGGTTCTCTTTTCTCCAAAGGTGTCTTTATTTTTCCTGTAGGCAATATCTAACTCGTAGTGATGTATGCTTCCACATTCTTACATTTGTCCTCTTTCCATTCCTGCATAACCATTTTGCACTTCCTGTCGATCTCGTTTTTTTAGATGTTTGTATTCCCTTTCACCTGATTCATTTATTGCATTTTTATATTTTCTCCTTTCATCGATTAAATTCAGTATCTCTTGGGTTCCCCAAGGATTTTTATGAGCCCTTGCCTTTTTACCTACTTGATCCTCTGATGCCTTCACTAATTCATTTCTCAAAGCTACCCATTCTTCTTCTTTGTACTTGTTAATATGATACTTTTCGAACAAAGAAATAAGTAAGCACTGGCCTGGTGTAAGTAAAACCCTGAAAGCCAAGTCTGATTAGGATAGTTAAATAAATGAAGAGGACCACAAAAATATGTACATATGATATTAATTCAATAGAGGAATCACTCAAGCTACTGTTCTAACTAGGAACAGAAAGATATACTTTACTGTGTTACAATGTGACACTAGCAAGAATACGGTGGAGGTAGCTACACATCTCAAAATCACTGACAATTGAAAGCCTTGAGACCTCTGCACATAGCACAGTGGACCAGGTGCCGGCAGTCGGTGATCGGGCTACCCCTTGAAGCCATCTTGTGTACCGGTAGTTGCGGCGATGCCTTTGAATGTCGGTGTGCATTATACTTGCTGCAGTGGTCCAACTTATGTCTACTGTGGCAGTAGGTGGCATACGTCCATGTAGTCCAAGATGGTAGCTGGGGTGGGAGCCAAAGGTGTGAGAAGTTCTCAATCTGCATGGACTGGCACATTTAGGTGAATGTTGTCTCTCTCCATCCAACTAAAATGCCCAGATCTTTCTTGACTTCATCACTTATATTACAAGCATTAAATAAAAAAATAAGTGTTGACATAACCACAGCTGAGTCCAAAGCAGAATGCAGGATCATCAGTGAAGTACAATACTTAACACTTAAAGTACATTTATTACAGACACCAACATTTAGAGAGTACAGAATTGGATCCTGAATGGAGAGTGTTGCTGTTTATGTAACCATCATATATTCCAGAGTTTGAAAACATTACGAACATGATAAACTCTGAGAACCTTCCAAAAATGATATATAGTAAATAAGAAATATTTGCTGGTGACTGGATTTGAACTGATAATTTGCAGCATGCCAGCCAATGGTGCTGATTGGTACAGCACTTCCATGCAGCGCAGATTCTGTCATTGCTCCATCTCATGATGAAACAGATGCCAGCCCATTTCAGAACTTCTCACTGGGCTGAATACAACATCCTGGATCTAGATCTTGTCAGTGGTCTTCCATTTGGCAGCAATTCAGAGATCTTCATTTCATAATTTGTTGTCATGTTCTCTTTCCTTCCATGAGCATGAAAGGTAGCCCCTCCGTCAAAACAATGTTTAGTTATTTTACTGAAATACATTCACATCCAAGTTAAGGAAATTCCAATTTTTCCTTTAACTCTTAATTTCTAAGTAGTTTACTCACATTGAAGGCCAAATAAATAAATAAAAGAAAATGATAAGAAGCTTCACAGTCATTGGTGGGCCTTCAGTGTCCTTGAAAGAGAAGCCCCAGTGTCAGTCTTTGCCTCAGGAGTGTATCAGGGCTTCATAAGGATGACATTGATGAGATCTCTGTACTTTTGACTTCTTGGTGAAGGATCATAATCCTCTACTTTGTATGTGATTTCTGAGAAGAGATGAAGGTTACAATAGGAACCACATTAGCATTTTACTAACTTTTCTGATAGCTACACTTTCGCATTATGCAGCTCTTGGTCCATCTCCTGGGCTTCCAGGATCCATATGCGAGCCAGCTATTTAGCTTCTTCAGTCCTGGTGATGAGGTGTCTCACATAGTCTTCCTGAGTATCAGCCAGTTAAAACTGTAACAATGTTGTTGTTGTTGTGGTCTTCAGTCCTGAGACTGGTTTGTTGCAGCTCTCCATGCTACTCTATCCTGAGCAAGCTTCTTCATCTCCCAGTACCTACTGCAACCTACATCCCTCTGAATCTGCTTAGTGTATTCATCTCTTGGTCTCCCCTCTACGATTTTTACCCTCCATGCTGCCCTCCAATACTGAATTGGTGATCCCTTGATGCCTCAGAACATGTCCTACCAACCGATCCCTTCTTCTAGTCAAGTTGTGCCACAAACTCCTCTTCTCCCCAATTCTGTTCAATCCCTTCTCATTAGTTATGTGATCTACCCATCTAATCTTCAGCATTCTTCTGTAGTGCCACATTTTGAAAGCTTCTATTCTCTTCTTGTCCAAACCTTTTATCGTCCATGTTTCACTTCCATACATGGCTACACTCCATACAAATACTTTCAGAAATGACTTCCTGACACTTAAATCTATACTCGATGTTAACAAATTTCTCTTCTTCAGAAACGCTTTCCTCACCATTGCCAGTCTACATTTTATATCCTCTCTACTTTGACCATCATCAGTTATTTTGCTCCCCAAATAGTAAAACTCCTTTACCACTTTAAGTGTCTCATTTCCTAATCTACACTCCTGGAAATTGAAATAAGAACACCGTGAATTCATTGTCCCAGGAAGGGGAAACTTTATTGACACATTCCTGGGGTCAGATACATCACATGATCACACTGACAGAACCACAGGCACATAGACACAGGCAACAGAGCATGCACAATGTAGGCACTAGTACAGTGTATATCCACCTTTCGCAGCAATGCAGGCTGCTATTCTCCCATGGAGACGATCGTAGAGATGCTGGATGTAGTCCTGTGGAACGGCTTGCCATTCCATTTCCACCTGGCACCTCAGTTGGACCAGCGTTCGTGCTGGACGTGCAGACCAGTACCAAACATGCTCAATGGGGGACAGATCCGGAGATCTTGCTGGCCAGGGTAGTTGACTTACACCTTCTAGAGCACATTGGGTGGCACGGGATACATGCGGACGTGCATTGTCCTGTTGGAACAGCAAGTTCCCTTGCCGGTCTAGGAATGGTAGAACGATGGGTTCGATGACGGTTTGGATGTACCGTGCACTATTCAGTGTCCCCTCGACGATCACCAGTGATGTACGGCCAGTGTAGGAGATCGCTCCCCACACCATGATGCCGGGTGTTGGCCCTGTGTGCCTCGGTCGTATGCAGTCCAGATTGTGGCGCTCACCTGCACGGCGCCAAACACGCATACGACCATCATTGGCACCAAGGCAGAAGCGACTCTCATCGCTGAAGACGACACGTCTCCATTCGTCCCTCCATTCACGCCTGTCGCGACACCACTGGAGGCGGGCTGCACGATGTTGGGGCGTGAGCGGAAGACGGCCTAACGGTGTGCAGGACCGTAGCCCAGCTTCATGGAGATGGTTGTGAATGGTCCTCACCGATACCCCAGGAGCAACAGTGTCCCTAATTTGCTGGGAAGTGGTGGTGCGGTCCCCTACGGCACTGCGTAGGATCCTACGGTCTTGGCGTGCATCCGTGCGTCGCTGCGGTCCGGTCCCAGGTCGACGGGCACGTGCACCTTCCGCCGACCACTGGCGACAACATCGATGTACTGTGGAGACTTCACGCCCCACGTGTTGAGCAATTTGGCGGTACGTCCACCCGGCCTCCCGCATGCCCACTATACACCCTCGCTCAAAGTCCGTCAACTGCACATACGGTTCACGTCCACGCTGTCGCGGCATGCTACCAGTGTTAAAGACTGCGATGGAGCTCCGTATGCCACGGCAAACTGGCTGACACTGACGGCGGCGGTGCACAAATGCTGCGCAGCTAGCGCCATTCGACGGCCAACACCGCGGTTCCTGGTGTGTCCGCTGTGCCGTGCGTGTGATCATTGCTTGTACAGCCCTCTCGCAGTGTCCGGAGCAAGTATGGTGGGTCTGACACACCGGTGTCAATGTGTTCTTTTTTCCATTTCCAGGAGTGTAATACCCTCAACATCACATCGGGGATAGGCTACAACCCTGTCTCACTCCCTTCCCAACCCCTGCTTCCCTTTCATGCCCCTCGACTCCTATAACTGCCATCTGGTTTCTGTACAAATTGTAAATAGCCTTTCACTCCCTGTATTTTATCCCTGCCACCTTCAAAATTTGAAAGAGAGTATTCCAGTCAATATTGTCAAAAGCTTTCTCTAAGTCTACAAATGCTAGAAACGTAGGTTTGCCTTTCCTTAATCTATTTTCTAAGATAGTACGTAGGGTCAGTATTGACTCATGTGTTCCAACATTTCTACAGAATCCAAACTGATCTTCCCCGAGGTCAGCCTCTACCAGTTTTTCCATTCGTCTGTAAAGAATTTGTGTTAGTATTTTGCAGCCATGGATTATTTAACTGATAATTTGGTAATTTTCACATCTGTCAACACCTGCTTTCTTTGGGATTGTAATTATTATATTCTTCTTGAAGTCTGAGGGTATTTTGCTTGTGCCGGCCGAAGTGGCCGTGCGGTTAAAGGCGCTGCAGTCTGGAACCGCAAGACCGCTACGGTCGCAGGTTCGAATCCTGCCTCGGGCATGGATGTTCGTGATGTCCTTAGGTTAGTTAGGTTTAACTAGTTCTAAGTTCTAGGGGACTAATGACCTCAGCAGTTGAGTCCCATAGTGCTCAGAGCCATTTGAACCATTTTGCTTGTCTCTTACATTTTGCTCACCAGATGGAAGAGTTTTGTCAGGACTGACTCTCCCAAGGCTGTCAGTAGTTCTAATGGAATGTTGTCTACTCCCGGGACCTTGTTTCAGCTTAGGTCTTTTAGTGCTCTGTCAAACTCTTCACGCAGTATCATATCTCCCATTTCGTCTTCATCTACATCCTCTTCCATTTCCATAATATTGACCTCAAGAATATCACCCTTGTAAAGACCCTCTGTATACTCCTTCCACCTTCCTGCTTTCTCTTCTTTGAGTAGAACTGAGTTTCCATCTGAGCTCTTGATATTCATTCAAGTGGTTCTCTTTTCTCCAAAGGCCTCTTTAATTTTCCTGTAGGCAGTATCTATCTTACCGCTAATCATATATGCTCTACATCCGTACATTTGTCCTCTAGCCATCCCTGTTTAGCCACTTTGGACTTCCTGTCAATCTCATTTTTGAGACGTTTGTATTCCTTTTTTGCCTGCTTCATTTACTGCATTTTTATATTTTCTCCTTTCATCAATTAAATTCAATATTTCTTCTGTTACCCAAGGATTTCTATTAGCCCTCGCCTTTTTACCTACTTGATTCTCTGCTGCCTTCACTTTTTCATCTCTCAAAGCTACCTATTCTTTCCTACATTCTTGTCAACCGTTCCCTAATGCTCTCACTGAAACTCTCTGCAACCTCTGCTTCTGTCAGTTTATCCAGGTCCCATCTTCTTAAATTCCCAGCTTTTTGCAGTTTCTTCAGTTTTAATCTACAGTTCATAACCGATAGATTGTGGTCAGAGTCTACATCCACCCCTGGAAATGTCTTACAATTTAAAACCTGGTTCCTAAATCTCTGTCTTACCATTATATAATCTGTCTGAAACCTTTCAGTATCTCCAGCCTTCTTCCTTGTATAGAACCTTCTTTTATGATTCTTGAACCAAGTGTTAGCTATGATTAAGTTATGCTATGTGCAGAATTCTACGAGGCGGGTTCCTCTTTCATTCTTACCCCCATTCCATATTCACCTACTACGTTTCCTTCTCTTCCTTTCCCTACCGTCAAATTCCAGTCACCTATTACTATTAAATTTTTGTCTCCCTTGACTATCTGAATAATTGCTTTTATCTCATCATACATTTCATCAATCTCTTCGTCATCTGCGGAGCTAGTTGGCATATAAACTTGTACTACTGTGGTAGGCGTAAACTTTCTATCTATCTTGGCCACAATAATGCGTTCACTATGCTGTTTGTAATAGCTTACCCGCATTCCTATTTTGTTTTTTGTTATTCATTATTAAACCTACTCCTGCATTACACCTATTTGATTTTCTATTAAAACCCTGTATCCACCTGACAAAAAGTCTTGTTCCTCCTGCCACTGAACTTCACTAATTCCCACTATATCTAACTTTAACCTATCCATTTCCCTTGTTAAATTTTCTAAGCTGCCTGCCCGATTAAGGGATTGGACATTCCACACTCCGACCCATAGAATGCCAGTTTTCTTTCTCCTGATATCAACATCCACCTGAGCAGTCCCTGCCCGGAGATCTGAATGGGGGACTATTTTACATCCAGAATATTTTACCCAAGAGGACGCCATAATCATTTAACCATACAGCAAAGCTGCATGCCCTCGGGAAAAACTACGGCTATAGTTTCCCCTTGCTTTCAGCCGTTCACAGTACCAGCACAGCAAGGCTGTTTTGGTCAGTGTTACAAGGCCAGATCAGTCAATCATCCAGACTGTTGCTCCTGCAACTACTGTAAATGCTGCTGCCCCTCTTCAGGAATGACACATTTGTCTGGCCTCTCAACAGATACTCCTCCGTTGTGGTTGCACCTACAGTACAGCTATCTGTATCGCTGAGGCACGCAAGCCTCACCATCAATGGCAAGGTCCATAGTTCATGGGGGGAGACTCCAGAGGGGTATGGTGCCAAATTCTGTGCAACTGGTGCATTGGATTATCAAAATCCAAAGCTAGTTGGGAGCCCTGCCCATAATGCTCCAAAGGTTTTCAATTGGTGAGATATCCGGTGACCGTGCTAGCCAAAGTATGGTTTGGTAAGTACAACGACAAGCAATAGAGACTCTTCCTGTGAGAAGGGATTATCTTGTTGAAATGTAAGCTCAGGATGTTGTCCCATCAAGGGCAACAAAATCCCCAGATGACAACCTAACAGGTGCTGCTGTGAAATGACATGGCACCCCAGACAATCACAAGTGGTTGTCTGGCCATATGACAGGTGACATTTGGGTTGGTATCCCACCACTGTCCAGGGCTACTCCAGATACATCTTTTCCGGTCATTGGGGTTCAATTTAAAGTTGGATTCATCATTGAAGACAATTCTACTCCAGTCAGTGAGATTCCAGGTCGTATATGCCCGAAACCACTGCAGACAGGCTTGTTGTTGTACAGGGATCAATGGTGGTCAGCACAAGTGGCACTGAGAGCTCAGACCCCTTTCTGAGATCCACCTATTAATGGTCCTTGTGGTCACTGAAGCATCAGTTGCTCATCAGATTAATAGTGATGGTGAGTCAGGGGCTCTGAGTGCCTCTGTAATGATTGCTGAGTTGTCACATTCTGTTGCCTCTCTAGGTCAGCTGTTTCCATGCCAATGCTGTGTTCAGCCACGGTTAACCCATTACTGCCAACATAGTCGAATATTGGCATCACTTGTATTCATTGTGAGTGATTCACTGGCTACTCCAACTGTCTTTTTTGAATCCAACTATGCGCTGTCATCTGTGTATATTGTTCACGTGGCACTCTGTAAGGCATAGCTACTGTCAAGCTGAGTACACTGAATGGGATGTGCAATGACTGTATGTCTTGATATCAACATATCCCCAGTTTACTAACCTTGCCAACTGTGTGGTGTAATTTCATTGCAGCATCATACCTCCACCTGTCGACCACCAAAGTTTACAGTTTTGCTTTTTTTGTGTAATAAACTTCGCTCAATTGATGAAACTCCCACTACATGGCATTCTTACCTCTGTCTTTCCTGGTAGGAATCTACCATTTTCTGCCATCTTTGTGTGGGCCATACTAAGTTGACACATGGTTTTTTACTACACAATGATCCCCCCCCCCCCCCCCCCCCCCATCCCTGTAGTGGGCGTCCCCTTACGGTGATACATATTTTGCTCCCCTCATGGTGATACATATTTTGCTGGACTGACCCTGCCTTTTGGTCCTTTGCACTAAATGTGCCACTGCGAGGTGCCAGCAGCCAATCCTTGGATGCTTAGTCTGTCCTCAGTTTTCTTTGCGAAAGTGCTTTGTCCTCTCAGGTTTAAGTTCTTGAATTTTTGTCTGGAATTGGAGTCCCTTGGTGTTGGCGTTGGTTATGGGGGCCATGGCCTTGCCTCCACACCAGCTAGATTCTTTCCACCATTTCCGCTACAATTTGTGCAGTTTTTTCCCATTTTCATGTGTCTTCTTCCTTCGGTGATGTCCCCATAATGTTGTGATCGTGGTATATAATATGCAGTTTGGGACGGATCGATGGAGGTGCTGGTGCCCCAATGCGCGTAGCATTTCTGGATCACCCTACTCTCCCCTGTTTTTTTCCTCTCGCTGCTGCCCCAATGTTCCTTCTACCTCTTAGTTAGCCCGTTTTTCCTTCCCCGTGACTGGACTGTGGTGTTTGTGTTGTTTCTCCCTTGGTTTTTTCCTATCACCTTAGATCGTGGGACCGATCATATCGCTGTTTAGTCCCCTTTCCCAGTCAACCAACCAACCATCTGTCGATACCTGCATAAATATCAATTTGTGAACAGTTTACCTAACTATTACGTAGTGCATTGTTTTTCTTGCCCTAAAGTGTAGAGGGTGACCCAAAAGCCTGATAACATTTGAAATTCAATATTTTACCAATTAATGTAGGTAGTGAGGTAAAAATTGACACACATGTTTAAAATGACATGGGGTTTATGAAACCAGAAAAAAGTTCACAAAAGACCAACAGATGGTGCTTCATAGGATACAAAAACAAAAATTAACATAAAAATTGATTTTTAGCAAGATGTTCTTTGCTTAAGACATGCTCAACATGTCAGATGTCGTTCATCAATAACACCTGCAGTCAAGGGACAATGTTGTGAACAGCATTGTGCTGCATATCAATAGATATGTTAGAAATTTCCATAAGATGTCATCTTTTTAGCATCCGTAATGTCAGATGATCACTGTAGACTTCTGACTTCAGGTAAACCTACAACCAATAATCACATGGATTGAGGCCAAAAATGATAGAAGTATCAACTCAGCACACAATCCTCACCTAATGATGTGCGTAAGAGATCTTTCACACATGTAGCAATGTGGGCTGCAGCGCCATCCTGCATAAAAGTCATACCTTCCAGCAGGTGTTTATCAGCCAGGCTAAGGATGGTGCGACCCTGTAACATATTGGCATACTTCACACCTGCCATGCTGGCAATTCAAAAAGCAGTACTATGCATTTCCTCAAAGAAAAAAAGCCCAATCATGAGTGATGTGGTAAATCCACACCACATTGTGACTTCCCCATCATGCCATTGACTGGTTGGCTGGGTTTTGCACTCATTATTGATTTCAATAAAACTCCATGTCATTTCAGACATGTAACAAGTTGTACCTCTCTACCTTCTTTATTCTGTGTATTAGTGCATTTTCAAATGTTAACAGACTTTTGTGTCACCCTGTATTTTACTCTTAAATTTACTTTTATCTTGTTCTTTTGGTAGATGTAATGTAATGTAACGCGAGTGCAGACTTCTGTTTATTTCTTTATTGTGTTCATTAGGTCTATGGGAAGCACGTACATTGATCACACAACAGCTTCAGTAAAATCAAGACTCAAAAGTGATACTGTGACACTTGTTGATGGCAATACCTGCAAGCTCATAGGACAGTTTCATGATGTACATAATTGTAAGGATGTCTACAGTTTTGTATCTCAGTTTTAAGGTGTTACGTAAGAGCTAGTCAAATGAAAATGAGATAGATGGCAAAAAAGTAAGAAAACTGTTTATGATTTAAAAAGTAATCATGATAACTGTTAATACATTATCTGACTGTGAGACAAGATGACTGATACCATCACAGAAAAATGTTAGCGGAGCAAATTGACGGCAAAAAATGTCTTTCTTCAGGGCTTCAAAAATATGGAAATCATGTTGGTAAGATTGCAACTCTATGAAGGATGTGCAAAGGCTTCCCAGCAAAACTACCGTAGAAACAGCCTTGCAATGTATTGCCCCCTCCACATATTGCCAAGGTTGTCTTGAGTATGCTGCAGAAATTTAGCTGGGTAGCTCTTGCACATCCGCCATTCATTCCTGATCTCTCACCATGTGATTTCCATATTTTTTGAGCCTCAAAGAAAGACATCCATGGCATTTGTTTTGCTTCGGACAAAGAGATCTACACCTGGGTAGTAGTAGTGGTGGTGGTGGTGGTCGTAGTAGTAGTAGAAGCTTTATTCATCCATAGAGCTCTTTTTACAAGTATATAGGACATGTCAAAGTATTTACAAGTTTAGACCAATTTAAAATAAGCGAATTCATATACACATATATTTACAGACTTCTAGTTAGACATAATCATTAGATTTACTCCTGGTATACAATACGTTTTTTACAAATAACGTATTAAATAATGTAATACCACACTGTTCACTCATATTTCACTATCACTTACTACACACAGTATACACACATTGTTTCATAACACTTCTATCACCACACACACACACACACACACACACACACACACACACACACACACACACACACAGGTGATCTCTGGGCAATTTTCTGTACCACAACTTCCCATTTGCTATCCTGAGAAACTGAGTCAGCATCCCTCCATAATGAGTGAGATGTTGAGCTCAGAAAGAGGAAGAGGTGTTAGAATTGTGCTATGCATAGCTTGGGGGTAAGTATTTCTAGAAGAAAAAAGAAGGAAAAAATGTAAAGTGAAGGTGTTATGTGGAATGTTGGATTTTTTTAATCATCATTATTATTATTTATTTCTACAACATTTTTTTATGAAACCCCTACTCTGTTTTGTCTAAGTAATCCTTCAATGTATAAAATATATTGCATAACAGGCACTTTTAGCTGCCTTATTAAATAAGTGTATTTGTGCAATTTCTTTAATCTCTTTTGGTGATTTATTGTACAGTTTTATTCCTTGGTAGAAAATGCTGTTTTGAGTTTTATGTTTATTTTTTCTTGGTAAATGTAAGTTGAGTCTATGTCTTGTTGCATGGTCATGGACAGAGGTGTTTGTGCAGTAATTATCAATGCTATTTTTGATATGTATAACTGACTGGTAAATGTCTTCCCATGGAGCAGTTAAAATCCCCAGTGTTTTGAACAGATCTTTACAATGACCTCAACTAGTATTTTCGGTTATTATTCTTATGGCTCTTTTCTGGAGTTTGAAAATTGTGATCATATTTTGTGCATTTGTTCCCCAAAAAAGGATGCCAAAGCTAACAATTGAGTGTACATATAAATAATATTTAACTAAGAGAACTGCATGTTACACACTGATGATAGTATTCTAAGGGCATTTGCTCTGGTTGTAGGATTGGGAAAAGAGTGGACAGTCCTGGGACCCACATGGTGTGGCTCTCCAATCCACTGGCTAGTGTCGGGACACTGATTTGTGGATTTCTGGTGAGGGGGTTTCCTAAAGGGAGTATTTTCACTGGTGAATGACAGAGTAGAAAGTTACTTCATTTTCTGGGTGGGAGGAGTGTTTCCCAAAATTAACTGTGCTGCAAGAACCTTGAGAAGGGAGGGCCTATCTCCCCTATGGTCAAGTTTATCTGTGTGCTACCCGATGTCTTGATGTCTATGTAATAAATACTCCTGAACTACTGACAACTTGGTCACAGTAGTGACAAGGGTCAATATCATCACTGAGATTGAACTGAGGCAATCATACTTTTCCAGGGCTTCTAAATATGAGAGCATCTGTGAGCTTTAGTTCTTCACTTTTGTGTTTGTTGACTAAGTTACCACACTTCTGCAACTGAGGAGGGTAGTCGTTCCCACAACTGACACAGACGGGGTAGTGATCTCGCAATAAATTTTCATAATGTGGATGACCACAATCTGCCCAAATAGGATCACATGTACACTGGGAAGACATCAGCCCCAAGTGCCACCCTTTAAAAATGTCGAATGTGGGATGGGAATCCAGCTTCACTTTGCATCAGTAACACAAAATTTTTTTTTACCTTTCCTGAAGGTGAATCCCTCTCAAAAGTCAGGAAAATGTGCTGGTGTTTGCTTTGTTTTGGTGGGCCTCAACGTGCACGATAAACAAAGTGAAACCCTCATCTCTCCAATTGTTCATGCAGTCCTTCATCTGTATGAAGGGTTAGTTCCCACTGAAAAATTAATTCTTGTACCATTTTGACGCTCTTATGTAGTGTGATGGTAACATGTACATAACCAACTTGTTTACAAGAAAAGAATGCCTGGGAATGGGTAGCATTTACCATCTTAATTAAGATTTAATCACACATCAGTTTGCAAAGGGAACAGAGTTTGACAGTAACTTTTTCAATAATCTCCACAAAAAAAAAAAAAAAAAAAAAAAAAAAAAACACTGATTTAATGGAGAGAAAGTATAATCCATCTGTTCAGATGCAAACCAGAAACATAGGGGAATAACTGTTGACAAGTCACTAGGTTATATTTTCCTCCCATGGTGTAGCCCAGGAGAAAAAGTTTCTAGGGTCACAATAATAAGCACTAAATTGCAATCTGTTCAAAACGTCTGCAGAGGATTCATGGCCACCAGCTGACAACTTTGGTCATTACATGACACAAGACGTTCACCACAATTCCACAAATACTCTGAACGAAGGCTCTCACAATGCATGCCACCATGTCAGAGCAAAGGCCACCTGGCACAATGGTCAGTGCCCAAAGTCTCAATACCCCAAAATGACAGGCATCTACTACTTTGTGTAAGTGGGAGGTGAAGGCTTGGGTATCAGTAGTGTGATCCATGTGTGGTCAGGAGGGCTACCACCATACGGATACTTGATGAGACTCCCCCCCCCCCCCCATCCGGACTAGTTACGTTGCTGGATGGTGGGTGACCTATCCCGCGTGACACCATGGCTAGGTTAGCAGAAGAGTTTCTGTGTTAGAGTATAAGTCAGAGAAAATATATAGTCAGAGTAAAACTTCACCACAGGTAATGAAAAGGTCCTGCAATGGTTTGTGGGTCCATGCTCATCACACATATACACATAAAAGAGTTGTGAGCTACCTAGGTGCAAGACTCTTCTGTGTGGTATGGTTCATTTATAAAGAATTCTTTTAAAGCAGTCTGTCTGAATGAGGTATTTAGTCTCTCACACCTGTAATCAAAGAAATTATACCATTTTTGACCATGCTCTCCCTTACATTTTCAGCTGTCAGTTCAGCTGATGTATCTTTTCCCCTCCTGTTACAGTTTTGTCTTGTTTATTTATGTCTCCCAATAGCAGCAATGTGCACAGCTTCAATGTGAGCGACAACCAATGTCAGTAGAAATTCAGTGCTCCCCTGACTGCTTTGTTCATCCAAGATTAGCCCACATTGTGTGAGAGTTGTGATGCCTAGCTTATCCCAGTCACTTCTGATACTATCTCAGCTTGAAGGCCACAAGTCTTTGCCTGTTGTTCTTGAACCTCATGTCTTTTACAAAGAAACCTACACATCCCTGTGAAGTGTCTCACTGGAAATCCCTTCTCGTATCCCACTGCAGTTGTATCAGTACAAGGCAATTCAGAGTCACCACCCACACACCAATACCAAACTATTAACTAAATTAAATTACACAGATATGTGTCTACATAATGGGTCTGTTACAGCTGTATTGACAACTGCTGACACACAAAGAGAAGTGGGGCCTACTTGTCACACTGTAATCAAACCTGCTTTAATTTCTGTAGATAAATAGGAAGTACTACAACACTTAGTCTTTTAAATGAAATGGTAGTGCCAAAGATATACCCAGACAACCTTCATCCAACATTTATTGTAAATTAATTTATATCAGAATCTGTGTTTTCCCACCTTATGAACTTTTCAGTTTTAATGAATTATACTATATGAAAAGGGATACTTTTGTAATATGAACATGAAGTGGCATTCATACACTTGTTCACTTCATAATATATTAAAAACAAAGATTCCATGACTTACCAATGGTAAAGCGCTGGTAGATAGGAACAATAAAAAAACACACAAACACGCACACAAAATTTCAAGCTTTCGCAACCAATGGTTGCTTCATCAGGAAAGAGGGAAGGAGAGGGAAAGACGAAAGGATGTGGGTATTAAGGGAGAGGGTAAGGAGTCATTCCAATCCCAGGAGCGGAAAGACTTACCGTAGGGGGAAAAAAGGACAGGTATACACTCGCACACACACCCATATCCAACCGCACATACACAGACACAAGCAGACATTTGTAAAGGCCACTTCATAATGTGGATGAAATTAATGGTTAAACTCCAATTAATACCTTAACTACAGAGCAGCACAAAATGACAGTGTCTCATCTGCAATTAAAACTACTTGTTCCATTCTATTAATTAGTATACTTAATGTCAGAAGTGCTTTACTTTACGATAGGCACATGTAGCTGATGCAGCCACAATACCACAAAATCACGTCCTTGAAGACTATGTTTTCAATAAACAATAAAGTAACTAACTCTTTGTAAGAGATAAGAAGGAAAATTCTTACTATCAAGTTGTTCAAGTGATCAGATTGTGGAGAAAACAATTTATGATGAAGAGAAAGATACAGAAAGGTAATGTTACAAATGAAGTTTTGGAATATCAACTTTGCAAAAATAAAAGTAAGAGGACACACTGGATCACTAAAACTAAATACTAGTGCAAAGTTCATAAACAAGAATAATTATATAGTAAATTTTTCTGAATTTATCACAAAACGTAATAAGGTAAAACCACTCAGATACCATGAGATAGATCATAACAATGGTTCACAATAATATCTGATGGATTAATCATTAAATGAAATGACTAGCAATCTATGATGATATACAGTAACGAAATAATAATCTGCGAGACAATGCTAATTATTTACTGTACTGTAAAGTTGTTGCATATGAGTTGCATTAGACACTGCAAGTAGTTTTATAGAGCTATACCCAGCAAAAGAAGTAACTTTTTCCTCTGCCATCACCAGTGAAAATACTCCGTTTAGGAAACCCTCTTGCCAGAAATCCACAAATCAGTGTCCCAACACTGGTCAGTGGATTGGAGAGCCACACCATTTGGGTCCCAGGGCTGTCCACTCTTTTCCAATCCTACACCCAGAACAAATGAACCCTCTCAAGGATCTCAATGGCCAAAAGTTGTGTAAGAGACAAAAAAGAAATATCAGTAGAAACATACTTCGGTGATCCCAAAGGCATTGGATACCCCATTTCTGTCAACTTCAGGATCTCTTCTCACAGTCTTGTGGCATCACTGCACTGGTTGATATGTGACAATCTTTGTGACAGTAAGCACTTTACGAAGGTCCTCTCACTCCCTTGTCACCACGTGATGGACTGATTAACCTGTTGAGCTCTTCAGAGGGTCAAATAGTATTTGTGTACCTCTTCTGTTACCTTCACCTTCTCTCTGTCAGTTTGCATTGATGACATGGTGTCGAACGTCCCTGGCGTGGGTGTGATCACCTACACCACAGGAACTGCTGTTCCACATTATACAGCCCCCCCCCCCCCCCTGCCACTGAATGGTGTCATTATAGACCCCAAAGACGTTGCAACAGCTTTTCAGGATCATTGAAGGGCCTTTAAATGTCTCAAGCGACATTCTTCACTGACCACCTTCTTTACTTGCAAACGGCTCCTCATCTGTGGCTCACTATGCAAGTAAACAAAGTGAGGAAGACTGCTGGAGCCCCACGTTTTCTCATTGGGAACATATGCCTCTTAATACTAGGTGTCAGTCAAGCTTCATAGTCTCCAGGGCTGTCAAATATCAACACGTGTTCCCAGTCTCTTTCTTTATGGTGTTACTTGTTCCAATGCTTTGGCCCTTGTTGAAAACCTTGTGACCTACTTTCCAACAGCATCTGTGACCTCTTCTTATGTGGGTACCTTGTGAATGCTTACATTGGATATCTTTCTGTCTTACACTCTCTGTCATGCTGGTTATCTAATGAACCTTATACTGTCTGGGAGGTGCTTCAGGCTCTTGACTCATCATACAGCCCCAGGCACTGATCTGATTCAGAATCAGACAATTTTTTTATTTTATCATGTCAGAAACTCACTCTATAGCTTACAAGTTATATAAAATGTTCCAAACCATGGTACTATAAGCATTACAATTGCAATTTAATGTTTTGTGACCAGCATGTAGCAACCTCCCATGCATCCTTGGTGACATCGATGGAATTCTGTGGCATGCATGTCGTTGGGAATAGGCTGCAGACAAGATGATGACTCGTCTGTTCTTCACCACAGTCACATGCTGTGGAGTTGCATGCAAATCCTCACTTTTTCAAGTTGGTCTTCATTCTTCCAACTCCAGAATGCAGCCTGTTTAGGGTCTTCCATATTGACCAGCTTTCTTCATGACCTGATGGGAGGTGTTCAGTTGGGATCATCCACCCTGCAAGGTGGCTGGTTCTGGAATGCCATGAGTTGATCCTGAAGTTCGAAGGTAGTTCAGTGAGGCTTTCAGTTGAATGGAGAAAGCTTTTCCTTGACTTGAGCCTTGGTGCTGCTGGCTGATACCCGTGTAATGTGTGGGTCTTCACGTTCAGTGCCTTAGATGTCTCCAGTCTGTATGCACATTCACGATGGGTACCTGGAGGTGGGATGCCTGCTAGACCATAAACTTTATCAAGTGGTGTAGATCTCAACATCCTGTACTGAGTCTGCAGGTTTCATTCAAGGTGATATATACTTCCAGCATGAGATTTTCACTCTGCAGCGGAGTGTGTGCTGATATGAAACTTCCTGGCAGATTAAAACTGTGTGTCCGACCGAGACTCGAACTCGGGACCTTTGCCTTTCGCGGGCAAGTGCTCTACCAACTGAGCTACCGAAGCACGACTCACGCCCGGTACTCACAGCTTTACTTCTGCCAGTACCTCGTCTCCTACCTTCCAAACTTTACAGAAGCTCTCCTGCAAATCTCATTCTGGAAACATCCCCCAGGCTGTGGCTAAGCCATGTCTCTGCAGTATCCTTTCTTTCAGGAGTGTTAGTTCTGCCAGGTTTGCAGGAGAGCTTCTGTAAAGTTTGGAAGGTAGGAGACGAGGTACTGGCAGAAGTAAAGCCATGAGTACCGGGCGTGACTCGTGCTTCGGTAGCTCAGTTGGTAGAGCACTTGCCCGCAAAAGGCAAAGGTCCCGAGTTCGAGTCTCGGTCGGGCACATAGTTTTAATCTGCCAGGAAGTTTCATATCAGCACACACTCTGCTGCAGAGTGAAAATCTGCTGGCCGGTGTGGCCGTGCGGTTCTAGGCGCGTCAGTCTGGAGCCGCGCGACTGCTACGGTCGCAGGTTCGAATCCTGCCTCGGGCATGGATGTGTGTGATGTCCTTAGGTTAGTTAGGTTTAAGTAGTTCTAAGTTCTAGGGGACTGATGACCACAGATGTTTAGTCCCATAGTGCTCAGAGCCATTTAGAGTGAAAATCTCATTCTGGAAACATCCCCCAGGCCGTGGCTAAGCCATGTCTCCGCAATATCCTTTCTTTCAGGAGTGCTAGTTCTGCAAGGTTCGCAGGAGAGCTTCTGTAAAGTTTGGAAGGTAGGAGACGAGGTACTGGCAGAAGTAAAGCTGTGAGTACCGGGCGCGAGACGTGCTTTGGTAGCTCAGTTGGTAGAGCACTTGCCCGCGAAAGGCAAAGGTCCCGAGTTCGAGTCTCGGTCGGGCACACAGTTTTAATCTGCCAGGAAGCTTGATGTATACTTGTTTAGCATGACTAGATCTGCACCAGACAGGGCAAGGATATTCTGCAGCTGAATAACAAAGAGCTACAGCAGAAGTTCTTAAGATGCAAGGATGCATCCCCCCCGTTGTACCCAATAATTTCCAGAAAATGTTGTTCCTTGCAGAGACAAATGTTCAAATGCATGTGAACTCCTAAGGGACCAAACTGCTGAGGTCATCAGTCCTATATTTGCACATTACTTACACTAAATTAACGCTAAGGACCACACTCGCACCCATACCCGAGGGAGGACTCAAACCTCTGGCGGGAGGGACCGCACTATTAGTGACATGGTGCCTCTAACCGCGCGACCACTCCATGTGGCCTTTGGAGATACCTTCAGTTTGGTGTTCAGGCAATGTATTCTGTAGGTAAGTGCTTGATTAAGAGGTGCTCCAAGATATTTGGGGGTGAAGCAGTGTTCTAATTACTTACCTTCCCAGAACACCTGCAGTTTCCTTGCTGCATGTCTATTTCTAAGATGGAATGCACAAATCTGTGTTTTTGCTGGATTTGGCTTCAGCTGGTTGTCTTGGTAATAGCCACTTAGAATTTTTAGAGCATGGGAGAGCTTCTCTTCAATACGTTCAAAAGATGCTCCTTGGACTGCTAGAGCAACATCATCAGACACTTCACCATGTGGATGACACTCAAAAATCGTGTCTACTCATGGACTTCAACTGTATTTGGCTAGAAAGTGTTCTCCCTTCACAGTGCAAGTCCCTTCACAGTGGGAAGACACTTCACAGTGCAAGTCCCTTCATAGTGGGAAGATACTATCATCACCCCAATCCTTAAACCAGATGAAACCCCAAGTCTGTTGACAACTAGTGTCTGATTAACCTCACCAACAGGCTCAGAAACTGTTTGAGAGGATGGTAACCTGGCAAATATGATGGGATCTCAAATCACAGAGCCTTTTGTTGCCTGTCAGTGTGGGTTTACGGACAGGATACACAATGACCATCTGGTTGGTTTCAAAACAGCAATCTGGGAGGCCTTTTTCTAAATGCCAACCACTTATTGCATGAGGCATATGACACTGCTTGGCACCATCACGTTTTACTTATCTTCGATGAGATGAACTTTTGTGGGTCCTTATTCATCTTATCCCATTACCTGAAACTGCCCAAATTCTTCTTGTTTCTTCAACTGGATTTGATACAGAGCAGGTAGCTATTTTTTATGTCACTAATTCCTAGACGTTGCCAGACCTATTTATTTGGCTGACTGCCATTAGAAGTGAATGCCGTAATTCTTGTTCTATCTTGGTCTTGTATCAATTTCTGTGAGATGAAGTCATCAGTACTTGCATTGCAAGTAGCATACACAGCAACAGGCTGGATCCAGTTATGCAGTAGAGCTACAAACATAAACAGCAGAACATGATTTACAAGTTTATTCATAGGAGGCTTCTGGAGTATATTCCCCTATATTGATGAACCCATCAACACTGAACAAAGTGCTATTAAAATGCACTTCTTGGAGCTTAACTTCATCAAAAATCAGCACACCTATGTGTTTCTTTTCATCTCATCCTTCCTGAGAATAATTCTTAATTGTTTTGGTAGCAGGCATATTGATTCCATATGAGCATCTGAGACCCATTACTAAATTTCGCAGATGGTGTTTTGGAAGGAAGTGGCAACAATCCTTGCTTCAAACAATGTCTATATCCTTTGGGTGACTTAATTTTTAAGAGCACGCTGTCCAGAAGAAACTCTGTTATCATCCACATTCCCTAATTGTTTTCCAACAGGCTTTTTTTTTTATTTTGTGTCTACTATGATTTTCTGTTTCTTGCTTAGTTTAGAATGATCTAAGAGATTGTAATGTTCCCACAGAAAATACCCTCTACCACACACCAATTAATCATTGTAAATCAAACCATCCACATTCATTCACTTTGGAAAAGTATCTGATCTGATTTTCTCGTAACATATGCGGCGACAGCTAGATGACGCCAAAGTATTTTCTAGCGCGTTTATTCTTTGAAATAACAGAGATGCATATATGCATTCTCCATGGTTGTTAGAGTGGTAACTAGGACAGTTTCTGGAGTAGGGATTGAGGAATCGACGTATTTCTGAGAATTACATATTCTGATTTTCTTCTCGCTATATCGAGCGAATTAACTTTTGTGCCACTAGCGGTTTGTTTGAATAGAAAGTAGAAAGAGAGTGTAAACGGAAAATAATTAAGACGTGGAATCACCGGAGATATGGACATGTAATGGAGATGGATTTAATTCACAATTTCCTTCATAAATAAGGTTTGTGACATTTTTGTTCTGGAGTGAATGAATGAATGAGTTTTTTTCTGAATCATTTGATAATCACGTTGGCCCTGTAATTAGTGGGGAAGTTTCAGCTGTGTTGAAGAGAGCCTGCAATCACTGAGTCTGTGTAAAATCGTCCAAAAAGGCTTCGTACACATCTGGAATTAGCAATCTTTCGTAAAAAGAACGAATTGTCCACACCATTGATTCTCCTGACTGAATACAGTGTTTAACAGTAATAATAAATGTAAAGATCTCTTACAGCAAGCCAGCCGCTGTTTACCAAGACGAAGGACTCCACCAAAGATCCTATTTGGCTGATTTCACATAATGAAATATTATATTAAAAACTGTACATAGATAAAGGAGAGAAAGAGAGAGAGATAATACTAATAATCCTCCATTAGTCTAACCTTTCGCCTGTCTTATCACGGATCAGCCAAGTCATGGGAGGCCCTTACATTACTGTATAGATTTATGTGTGAAGGTGAAAGGGTCTTAAAGGCAACAGACACACGTCTATACAGACAAGACATTACACAAAGTTAGCGGCTAGCTGCGTTCATCATCTATTCATAGAGATGTGACTGAATTGTCATATGCTTTTAGTCTGAGGGGTGCTTCAGCAGAAGATTTATTTCAGCATTCACTATTCATAATTTAATATATAATCACACAACTTTCAGTTTCTTATACTTAAATGTTCTTTTTAATGATATTACTGCTGCTTCTGGAACTGTTTGGTTCCGCAAACTTCCCTTGACAGAAGAAACACTGAGATCATAACTTCTTATTCAACATTTTTCCTTTGCTACAGCTTCTTTCTTGTGAGTGTTTTACTGGTGATTTTCTTTTGTGCAATACTTCCGATAGATATTTTGGTATATTGGGAAATAAATGAGGAACAGCTCCTCATTTTAGAGACCACTTTTGTCTTGGAATTTTAACTTGTTTACTATTGATGACAAACAAGTCTGCTTTTGTGAGAAGTTCCTCACTGAAATGTGAATCACACACAAAACAACTGTGAGTCAGATCTCTATCTTTCCGAATTATTGCTGTCGCTCATTTGGAAAACTCTGCTACATTTTTTGGAGGTCTAAAACATGCTTACCCTTACTTTTTCTATTGCCTGATCTGCACACTAGAACAATGCACATAGGCATTTTTCATTCTTCTTCTTCTTCTTCTTCTTATTCTTCAAAAATGAATAACTAAGAGTCTTAACACCACTTTGCCACTGTAGCCTTCAACTCTGTGATGTGCACTCACAACATTTCAAACAAACTTACAAAATAAGCATAGACACTACTGACACACACCTTCCAATATGGCAAAATCATGTCAACTGAAGTGACAGTTCTGCTCGTAGTTTACGGGCTTGCCATCTGCCCTACACTACATGTGTTAACACACCGGGTGGCAGCACACTTTCTCTTCTGCTTGCTATGATCTAATGTTTTTATGGCAGTTGTGACAGCCATTAATAGAGCCCTACATTGTGTCAAATGGACCACCCTCAACTGAAGTTTAATTTGTAGTAACTCAGTGAGCAGTCTCCAGGCTGTTGATTGATGATACTTTTGTCACCCTATGATGTGTGCTATTCACAACATTCTCTGTTAGACCTTAATCCATCCTCCCATGGGACAAGGCAGCTAACATTGACGTGGATGTGGACAGGACATGTGACCTCAGCACACGGGATGAGCTGGTTAACATGATTTGTGCTCTCAGCACTCTTGTGCCCCCATTATTACCTTTATTTGATTTGCAATGCACATTGTTACCTTAAAAGAATAGAGGCACATAAAATAGCTGTATCAACTGTGTTAGTGATTGTCAAAGAAAAGTTGAGAAAATCATAATGAAGGTTCTGGACTGATCAGTAGCTTGAATGTTGAATTGCTGGCACTGGAACAACACGTAATGCTGTCCAACAATCTGAGATATTGTTATTTGTTAACTTAATTGGATTTCCATCCCATTTTCAGTTTTAAATTTAATACACTTATGGTATAGTATCTAATGTCAGTATTCTCATGTCGCATTGACTACCAGCACTCTGAAGTAACATACCTTATTGCACAGATTTCAAGTTCAAGATTTGTTTTGTAATTTCATGTGAATGGAAGATGAGATTTTATCAAAGTTGCATACCATCACTGAAAAAGATATTTACCAACAAGATAAAAACATAAGCCAGTCCATAAACCCATAATTTACAAGATGTTTCATAACAGTAAAAACTTCTAGTGTTTAACTTGTTTTACTTTCTGGCATACTCTGGCTGGCTTGTCAAGGTTTCTGGCCACTGGGGAAACAGTCTAGTTTTTGGCCTTTGCAACAAGAATTGCCTCAGATACATTGTTTATAATAAATAACATCAACTTTTGAGATAGTATTTCTACTTTAATTATTTAGGAAAGAAAGGAATAGAAGCAAGTGGATGTGAACCTGCTACCTTTCTTTTCACAGCTCATAGCCCATAGTGCTTTCAGCTGTGTGCAGCGGGTCGATGTGCATGTAATATTTCTGCACTGTGTCTGTCAGTTGTCCTGACTTTGTAATTTGTTAATAACAATATGTTTGCAATTATGTTAACAAGTATGATGTTATGTGTTGATCGATTCAGTTCTTTCAACACTCTTAGGAGCCTACTAGTCTTCACTCTAGCTAATAAGGTTATTCTGCGACTGCCCTCTCCCCAGGGGTTCACAGTTATTTTGTGATTTCATGCATGGTGCTCCCAGGGCCCATTCTTCCTTCCTGGGCTGCATTTCCTTCACCATGCTCCTCCTCTCTGCTCCCTCCTTCCCCTCTCTTGGCATATTTATTTATGTTGACCTGGCTATTCACCTGTTTCCCTGCATTCCTTGTGATTTTGTTCCTCTTGCCTGTTCTCTTTCAACCTTTTTGGTGTTTTTGGTCCACCCTTGGTGTTTGACCTCCACTTCTAAATTTTCTGTCTTTAGTGTGAGCCATTTGGGGAAGATCTCCCTCTGTAGTGTCTATGATGTGGATTCTTCTCCGTTCCTGCCTTCCACTCTTCTTCTCCACCATAACCCCCACTGCCCCACTAGGTCACCAGCATGTGTAGCCAGTCCATGTGGTGTGGCTGTTATGTACTCATCTGGCCTAGGCCCCTGACAATACAAGAATCACACTACTCATGCATGAGTTGCTTGTCATCCTGGAACATCAGAACTCCCAGCGACAGCTGTCCTGCCAGGTGGCCTTTGCTGTGGCTGGGTGGTGCCCATGGGGAGATCCCCTGATCAAAGTGGGTGGTGTCAGGTGGATTCTTGGTGTACGAAGCATATCAAGCTGCAGAAATCTGGCCGTTCTCCAAAGACCATCACATTTAGTGGTAGGGGATCTTTGAATGCTGCTTCATATGATCCTGCAGCTTTCCCTTCCCTGGCTGTACTTTGGGAGGAGGGCCAGGCTCACAGTCTTTGGATGAAACACTTTCCCCACTACCCGGTCTGTATTAGGATTCACATTCACCACCATATAGCCGTTGTTTTTTTGTGGGGAATATAGAGGAGAAGTTTGGCAAAGTAGAGTCTCACAGTAATAAGCAGTCAGGCTCCCTGTATCAAAGCTTCTTATGATGCCCAATCTGCAGCTCTTTGTGCTTGTGGTTGCCTAAGTCATTTCCCAGTGTTTATTATCTGTCACCAGTCTCTGCATATGATCCAGGAAGTGACTATAGGGATCTCATCCTGCAAACTTATGAGTAGCTCTGGGCTAACCTGGAGCAACACAGTGTTCATTTTGTTTGACATGTGGAGAAGTGTCGTAAAGACAACTGCACCATTATTGGCACCTTAATTAGGCTTTCTGGGGGATACCGTCCCAGAGAAAATTAAGGTTGTGTGTTGCCCCTGTGATGTGGAACTGTACGTCCTGCCACCCATGAGGAGCTTTCAGTGCGGTGACTGTAGCCACCTACTCCATGAGGGAAGACCCTGTGTTCCTCCACCTGTGTTGTAAATTGTCATGACTGCCACTCTCCATGCTCGCCATGTTGCCCAGTTTACAAGAAAGAAAGAAAATCAAAGAGGCTAAGTCCCTGGATTGTCTGTCTTATTCTGAGGCTCACCAAAAATATGGCCAACTCCATCCAGTGTTGATTTCTTCCACTTTTGCCTCTGATACATCCTTGCCCCCTCCTGCAACTTCCTTACCCAGCTTCATCCACCTCTCACCTCCACGTCCCCTGTGGTTCCCATGCCCTCTCCTCTGGTTGCCGTTCACCCTCCCTGGATGAATAAGTGCCCTGTTCTTTGGCACGTGCCAGTGATGCCCCCCTCACCCCCTCCCTTGGGACCCACCCATGTGTCTCTCCAGCCGTAGGCCTGCTACCACAACTCAGCAATGGGGTACACCATTTGTACACCCCAAGGTCGCCCACTCTCTTTCAGTTCCAGACCTTGTGGGAGCCTGCTATCCATCTGTGGCCTGCCCTCATCAACCTCCAAGAGGAGGAGGAGGAGGAGGAGAAGAAGAAGAAGAAGAAGAAGAAGAAGAAGATGCCTCCCCTTCCCGGTGCCCCATGAGGTGCCATCTCCCCATTTGCAACTTGAGTCTGATATTTATGGATGTCACCCCGCTCTCGTAGGTGATGACCACTGACCTGGTGACATGACCTCCCCTCAGCTTCTTTATGTCTAAACTGATCTCTAACCACACAATAAACAAGTGTAACTGCTAAGGATATCACTGTCACCTACCAGAAATACAGCTTTTTCCTCTTACTTTGCATTGTATCTTTTCCTATCAAGAAACGCACTTTCTTGATGACTACTCTCCAACTTTTCATGGGTATCGGGCATTCTGTCAAAACCATGCTGACCATGGGATAGCGTCTGGAGAGGTCTGCATTTTGGTTCACACTAATATCATTAGTGACTGGATCCCAATTTGTACTAACGAAGAAGCAATAGTGGCATGAGTGCAAATGACCCCAGCAATCACCATTTGCAGTGTCTACATTCCTCCAGATACACCACTTTTGTTGACTGCCTCCCTTGATACAGCAACTCCCACCTCCTTATCTCCTCCTCGGGGATTTCAGTACATGCCACACCCTTTGACGGAGTGGCATTTCAATGGGTAGAGATCTTCTGATTGAATAACATGTTACAGACTTTGATTTTTGTCCTCATTGACAGTTCCCCTACCCACTTCAGTGCCACTCATGGCACCTTTTCTGCTGTTGATCCCATTATCTCCTCCCCTGCTCTGATTGCTTCCCTACATTGGTCACCCCATGATGGTCTTTGTGGCAGTGATCACTTTCTGATGATTGTATCATTCCCCTGCTGCTGCTCGGCAGACAGGCCCGCATGCTGGGCATTCCACAGAGCCAGTTGGCCTTTATATATACGTCTGCAATGCACTTTGACACCTCTATGTTTGATTGCAGTGATGCGGTTCTGTGAGACATTTCTGCAACTATTCTTCATGACACTGGCACTTCTATCCCCCTATCTACAGGTCCTTGTCATTCACTGATACCATCATGGATCAAGGAGGTAGCAAGTCTCTATCGAGGATGGCCAATAGGCCCTGTAACAATTTAAATGTCACTGCTCACAGCCCAACCTTATTGCTTTGAAACGTCTCCATGCTAAGGCTTGCTACCTTTTTAAGCAAATTAAGAAGAAAAATGCTTGGAGCACTATGTTTTCTCCCTCAAGCCTTACAGGACATTTCACAAGACACTTTGCAATACCATCATCATCCTGTTCAAATCCTGCTATGTTTCTCCGGCAGAAATGCCAAGCTGAAGAAACCCCCCTCGGTTTCAACCCTCACCAAGCTGAATTCTACAATGAAGCCTTCACTGAATGGGTTCTTGCAGGCTCTTACCGCTACACATGTCACAGCCCCAGGCCCAGATGCCATCCACAACCAGATGATCCAACACTTGGATGTTACCCAGAGACATCATTTACTCAGGGTCAACATTTACTCAGGGTCTTAATCGCATTTGGCTCACTGGTGCCTTCCTCTTGCAATGGCAAGACACCATAGTTATCCGCATCCTTAAGCCCGGGAAGATCCAAACATCTCTTGACAAGTACTGCCCGATTATGCGGACCAATGTACTTTTTAATCTGTTTGAGAGGTTGGTTAGCTTCAAATTATGTTGAGTACTTGAATCTCAGGGCCTTTTATCACTGTATCAGTGTGACTTCTGGGAAGGATGGTCAACAACTGACCATTCACTCAGATTGGGAGCAGCAATCCAACAGGCTTGTACTAACAACCAACTCACTGTCACGGTACCTACATAAGGCATACAACATGGCTTTGTGCCATAACATTTTAGTTACCCTCCATAACGGGGGCTTTCATGGCCCATTCCAGTTTTTATTTGCTAGTTTTTATCCCACTGGCTCTTCAGTGTTTGAGTCGACATTCACCCCTCGGATTCAGAAGAATGATATCTCACAGGGTTGTGTTTTAAGTGTCACACTCTTCCTCATTGCCAGCAATGTGCTATTAACCTTTGTTTGCCATCAGGTTACCCTGGCATTATACATCGACAATTTTTGCAGCTCCCACTTGGTAGCATCTGCTGAATGCCTGCTCCAAGGCACGATCTGACGGGCCTCTGCATAGGCCCTCTCCCATGGCTTCCAGTTTCCTCTTTCCAAAATGCGGGTTATGCATTTTTGCTGTCGACCCACAGTGCACCCTGATCCAGAGCTTTATTTAGGGAACCAGCACCTAGATGTTGGAGCACAGTCTCAATTCTTGGGCCTTACTTTTGATAAAAAGCTGACACGGCTGCCCTATATTCACCACCTGAAGATTACCTGCATGCGGAAGTTTAATTTGCTCTGTCTTGTGGTGGACACATTGTGGGTTGCAGTTTGTGGTACTCTTTTCCATCTTTATCGTGCTTTGGGTTTGTCCAGACTAGACTATGCTTGTGTGGTTTATGGCTCAGCAGCTCCTTCCACTTTGAAACTACATGATCCTGTTGTTCATCATTATATGGTGTGCCTTTCACAGTAGTCTCGTCAACAGTCTCTTGTCACCATTTTGACAGTTCCCTGACCATCCTATATACCCCATCATGTTTGCAAATGAGGGATGTCTCCTAAGATACCCAAACTCAGGTGGGACTGCTGGTTGGAATGTGTCTCACTTTCCACTCCCCCTACTGGTCTGGCGGTTAGAATAGGCCCAAGGTATTCCTGCCTGTCATAAGAGGCGACTAAAAGAAGTCTCACACTTTTCGGCCCTATGAGTTCAGGTCCCATTCTATGGTTTGACCTGTCACTTTCAAAATCGTATGAAAATGTGGGCCATATGGGGCAGGACACCTTATGTGGTGCACTACTTATCCATAATGAACCTTAGATTCGATCTCCTGAATCTCTTGTCATGGCTTTGCATCTCCACCTGCAATTCAGCTATTTCGGCAAGGACACTTTCTGGGGTATGTCATCTTCTTCCGTTGCCTCCTGTCCTCTTTTGCCCCCATGACAATATTGGATTTCTCTGCACTCAGTATCCAGCATGGTAGCCAGTCCATTGTGGTTGGGTCATCATGTATCCATTTGGTGGTAGCCCCCTGACAACATAGGGATCACACCGCTGATGACTGAGTTGGAAACTCCCCATGTATGCCAAGGAGTAGATACCTGTCTTCCTGGGGCATCAGGACTCCCAGCAATGGCCATCATGCCAGTTGGCCTTTGCTGTGGCTGGATGACTCTCACAGGGGATCAGAGTGGGTGGCATCAGGGCGAATGACCTGCAATGAAGCGGACTAAGTCATCTCTTGCTGGTGACCGTATGTCACCAGCAGTCTCTAAGAAGGATAAGATCAAACACAATGCTACACCATGGAAGGAACGTATGGCTACAGAACAGAGAGCCATATTAGCTTCAGTTTTTAATCTGTAGCAGAACTGATAGGGACTCCTTTCTACCTACGAAGCCTCAGTTTTTCATTGAACATGTTGAGGATACGTTTGGAGAAGTGACAGCGTTGTTCAAGATGCAAAACAGTGCAGTCTTGTTTCAGACAGCATCCCCAGCCCAATCCCAGGTGTTACTCACTTGTGAGTGATATTCCTGTTTCTGTCACTCCGTATAAAAGCCTCAACATGGTCCAGGGGATCAGTTTCCATCACGGTCTCCTCTTGCAGTCTGATGACGAGCTCTGTAACAGTGAGGTGTTCATTTCATCCTGCGTGTTTACATAGGACCCAAAGACAGGGTTGCCACCTGTGCCTTCATCTTGGACTTTGATGGTGATTCATTGCCTGCAAAGGTCAAGTTGATGGTTTACTGATCTGATGTTAAACTGTGGTGCTTTAAGAGCTGGAAGTTCAGGCACATGTCTTCCCGCTGCAATTCCAGTGCCACATGTTGAGACTGTGGATATCCACTGCACCCAGATCCTCCATGTGCGCCACCTCCCACTTGCATCAACTGTGGATAGCACCACTCCTGCTGCTCACCAGACTGCCCAGTACTCCAAAAGGAGCAGAGAATCATGGAGTACAAGATCCTGGACCAATTTACTTACACAGAGGCTAAATGTAAATTTGAAAGATTACACCCCATTCAGTTGATGTTAACATATGCTGCAGCTATGTCACAATCACCATCCCAAGTGCCAATGGTTCCTCACTCTGTGCCACAAACAGTGAGCCCTCTGGACTACCAGAATACATCTGCCCCCTTGGTGGTAGGGGGCAAATCTTCCTCCATTGCTCCCAAAGTACCTACTTTGGAAGAAAGTCATCCCTAAATGCAGGGGACTTTGGTCCCCTCCCCCCTGCCAGAGAAGCAACAGCCTCCTCTGGCTCCTCTCGTGTGGAAGGGGTCCCTTAGGGCCCTCTCTCCCAAGGTCTCCACTAATGCCATGGTAGACACTCGCCAGTGGCTCAAGGAGCCAAAAGCTGCTGGACAAAGAGGTTCACGGTCTTTCTCTGTGCCTGAAGCTGCTTTGGAGAAATCTTCCCAGCAGGCCCCAAAGAGAAGCAAGAGAGCAATCAAACTAAGAAGTAGTCTGATAAGAAACAGGACCCTCTGGTGGCCTCAACACCACAACTCCCTATCAATTCTGCATTTGAGGATGCAGTGGAGATCTTAGCATCCCCTGCAGACCTGGATCTCACTGATGCCTCATCCAGCATAGAAATGCCAACAAATACTCAGATGACCCTGAGGCTTAACCTGCCTCCTTGCGCGCTTCATGCGTTCCCAGCCTCACGATAATGTCATTGTCCAGAGGAATTGTGGCGGTTTTTTCCACCATCTGGCTGAGCTACAGCAACTCTTAAGCTATTTTCTGCATTGCCCTTAAGGAAATCTGGTTCCCAGAAATGCAGATCCCTGCCCTCCACAGCTATAGGGATATTACAAGAACTTTAGTGACTATAATAGAGTGTCAGGTGGAGTTTGTGTCTATGTCCTGAACTCAGTCTGTTATGAAACTGTGCCCCTTCAAACACCTGTTGAAGCTGTGGCTGTCAGAATAAGTATGATGCAGGTAGTAACTGTCTGCAGTGTGTATTGTCCTCCATATGGTGCAGTACCCCTGAATGCACTGGCTGCACTGATTGAGCAGCTCCCTAAACCTTTCCTACTTTTGGGAGATTTTGACACTCATAAACACTTGTGGGGTGACACTGTGCTTGTTTGCAAAGGCAGAGATGTCGAAAATTTACTGTCACAACTTGACCTCTGCCTCATCAATACAGGTGCCACCTGGCGACATCATATCCTTGACCACATTATACGAGTGGGGTCTCTGAGGCCTGCTCCTGATTCTTATCCAAAGAATTTCCTGTCGCTTCCAGTTTTCATATCCAAGTTGGTGACTCCCATAGATCCCCTCGTATCCAGGAGAATGGGGTCCCCTGCAGGGCTGTGTATTGAGTTTATCTCTTCTTTTAGTGGCTATTAACGGTCTAGCAGCAGCTGCAGGGCCATCCGTCTCACCCACCCTGTATGCAAATGAATTCTGCATTTCATACTGCCAGTACTGGTGTTGCTGAGTGGTGCCTACAGGGAGCCATCCGCAAGGCACAGTCATGGGGTCTAGCCCATGTCTTCCAGTTTTCAGCTGCAAAGTCATGTGTTATAGACTTCTGTCAGCGTCTTACTGTTCATCCTGAACCAGAACTTTACCTTACAGATGATTCCCTCACTGTAGTAGAGACATATTAATTCTTAGGATTGGTTTTTGATGCCTTATTGACTTGACTTCCTCACCTTCATCAGCTTAAGCGAAAGTGCTGGCAGCACCTCAATGCCCTCTGCTACCTGAGCAACACCAATTGGGGTGCAGATCGCTCTACGCTGCTGCAGCTCTACAGAGTCCTTGTTCAATGCCACCTTGGCTATGGGAGTCTGATTTATGGTTCAGCAGTGCCCTCAGCATTGCATTTACTCGCCCCAGTGCACCACTCTGGCGTTTGACTAGCTACAGGAGCTTTTAGGACAAGTTCAGTGACAAGCGTCATGGCAGAAGCTGGAGCCCCTCCATTGCAGATTAGGTGTGCACAACTGCTCGCCAGTTACATTGCACACATTATTCCTTCTATCTGAACTAGAGTCCTTGCCTTTACCACCTATACTCGAGGTCCATTCACGTACACCTCCATGGTGTACACCTAGGCTGTGGCTTTGTCTGGACCTTTCACATGGCCCAAAGGACTCAGTTCACCCCACAGCGCTCTTGTGTCATTTCCTCTCAATTCTTGACATGTACTGAGGCCATGAAGTGGTTTAAGCCGACAGCTTGATGGCTGATGGTCACGTCAGCTTCACGTATGTCCATGGAGGACATATTGAACAGCATTCCTTGGCTGATGGCTGCAGTGTTTTCACTGCAGAGCTGGTGGCTATATCTTGTGCTCTTGAGCACGTCCATTCATGTCCTGGGGAGTCGTTTCTTCTGTGTACTGACTCCTTGAGCAGCCTACAAGCTATCATCAACCAGTGCTACCAGCATCATCCTTTGGTAGTGACCATCCAGGAGTCCATCTATGCCCTGGAATGGTCCGGTCGTTCAATGGTGTTTGTGCAGACCCCAGAACATGTCGGAGTCCCAGGCAATGAACTTGCTGACAGGCTGGCCAAACTGGCTACACCGAAACTGCTTATGGAGATTGACATTCCAATAATTGACCTGCATTCGTTTTTATGCTACCAGGTTTTTCAGCTTTGAGAGATAGAATGGCATAGTCTCAGTATGCACAACAGATGGCATGCCAGTAAGGAGACTACTAGTGTGTGGCAGTGCTCCATGCAGGCCTCTCGTGGTTCTCTACTGGGTCCACATTGGCCACGCTTGGATGACCTGCAGCTATCTCCTGCCCCATGAAGACCCGCCAGAGTGTCGATGCGGTGCCCAGTTGACAGTGGCCCAAATTCTGGCACACTGCCCCACTTTGACTGCCCTGTGACGAAATATTTGATTACCGGACTCGTTGCCACTAATTTTATCTGACAATGCCTCATTGGCTGATTTAGTTTTACACTTGATCTAAGTTTTAGCACATGTCCTTTGTTCCTCTGTGTTCTACTTCCTAGTGCTTTTAGGCTGGAGGTTTTAATGTGCTGCACAGTGGCTGGCTTCTCCTTTTTATTCTTATGGTCAGCCAGCCATGGTAATCTGTTTTGTTGTTTTAATCTATCCACCTGTTTCTTGCGTTTCTGTGGTTTTCTTCTCCCCTTTGTGCATTTAAGTGTTTGTTGCCCTTCTGTAGTTCTTGTGGTTTTTCCTTTGTCTCTGTGTTGTGTTGTCAGTCTCACTTGTTTTATTCTCACCCTTGTGGCAATGTGTTATTCAGAACAAGGGACCGATGACCTAGCAGTTTGGTCCCTTCCCCCCTCTTTTAAGCCAACCTACCAACCAGTCCTCTGTTTGGATCTCCACTCATTGGAAAATCTCCATCTCCATCTCCATGCATTGGAAAGTGCCCTGTGTATTCTCTCCCCCCCCCTCCTTCATGATGCCAGGAAAACCAGTTAGGATTGATCTATTTCAGAGCCCTAAGGCCTCTGTCACCCCTATGATATTCTGGCATCTTATACGTTCCATCCTTGAAGAATTCCAGAGTGCTGCCATCCTCTATACTGATGGTTCTAAAATGATAAAAAAAGGTGGGATACACTTTTACGCCTCCTAATAGCATGGAACACCATATGCTGCTGGGATCATGTAGTGTGTTCACAGCAGAGCTGCTAGCCATTAAGAGGGCCCTCCATTTCATTACTCAGGCTTCCCTTCGCAGTGTTTAAATATATGCTGACTCAGTGAGCAGCTTGCAGGCTACATCACCCTTTGGTCTCTGCTATCCATGAACTCCTCTCTGCCCTTGGCCCTGCCACCTGCTCCGTTGTCTTTCTCTGGGTCCCAAGTCTTGTTGGGCATCCCAGGAAATGAACTGGTAGACTGTCTGGCTAGAGAGGCAGATACTTACCACCCATTCCCTTTCATGGTTTCAGGTGCATATAAGAGGATACTCGTCAACTCTCTCTTTGCCAAAAAGTGAAATGACATCCGGTGCACTGCTGCTCTAAGTAATACACTCTGCACAGTCAAGGAGACTACTGCAGTTTGGCGTTCTTCCTTCGGCTCCTCTCAGAAGGAGTCCACTGTCTTATGCTGTCCATGCATCAGTCATACTAGGCTCACCCACTGTTTTATCTTGTGTAACAAGCCACCCCCACAATGTGTCTGTGGAGCCAGACTGACTGTATTCTATATATTGGTGGAATGTCTCCTTCTTTTGGCCCTTCATACTACGTTTAGTCTTCTAGATTCTTTGTCTTTAGTATTAGCTGGCGATTCACACATGGTTGAACTGTTCCTCAGTTTCCTACCTAAAAGTGGATTTTATTTTCAGTTACAAGTTTTGCTTTCCTCCTGGATCAGGGGCAAGGTGATTGTGGTTGGAGCCTCTCTTTGTGTTTTCTATGCAAAGACCACTCTCTTATACCTCTGTTTATCCAGTTTTTACATTTGGCCTAACCTTTAATGCTTTCCACTGCATTTGTTGTAAATTAATTCTTTTATATTTTCACTCCTCTCACTGTATCCACCCACTTTTAACAGACACTGTATCTTAGGTAAATAACTTTTGAATCATGGGACTGACCACCTCACCATTTAGTTGTCCCCCACATGCCCACATAAAGAGAGAGAGAGAGAGAGAGAGAGAGAGAGGGGGGGGGGGGGGAGGGAGAGAGAGGTGGTTACCATGTTCAGGCATTAACTTTGAGATGTTGGAAACAGTTCCACCGCCACCTATACTTATTGGGTCAATATCACTGTTGCATCTGCCAAATAAATGCTTTATCCTAACAAATTCTTGTTTAATTGGACTAGCAGGCATTAATTGTATAACAGTGATAATAAATCTGCTCATAATTGCCAGCAATAATGTATTTTTCACAGTTCATCATATAGTTATTGTCATCTGTTGTTAAGGCAACCAGTGATATTAGCACACACAACTAATCATTCATAAGTGCAGCTGTGTAACTCATGTCTTTGAGCTAACATTACACCATTGTGAAATGTTATGGCACCTTTTCACTATTGAAAACTGTATATCACTTAAACAGCATGTACTAGCCTTTCTAAATTGATCACAGCTACTAATACTGCCTCCAACATCCAAAGTCATTTCACTAAAAATCAATCATCTCGAAGACAGTATACTTCCCTTTTTCTCAGCCTCACTTAATTTATGATTTTGGTTCTGTTCAATGACATGATATGGGTAGGATGTAACATGATGAGCATCGTGTACAAACACTCTTGTGACAAACAACTTCTCAGTAAAGGTTTTAAATTTTATTCATTTTCCATAATACATCTGTATCACCAATGTAATAACAGAAACTCAGGTTGCTCACATGTATGTGTGCTACTTAATTCTGTGAACACAACTAGGCAATAACTGATACATGAATTAAGATCATACAAAGTCTTTCATCTTTTTTTCGTTCTACAACACAATATCTTTTTTAATGATAATTAAAGGCCGCTATCCGAACGACATCTGACAGCGTGGCATGGCTATAAGCTTTGCCCATATGATGACCAGCTTTTAACAACACCATACCCTGTTACAGCAAGTCTGCCACTGTTGCTCTGGCGTTTTCAAACCCAGTGCACAGTTCACACTATTTCTAACATCAAACTGTACATATCACGAATAAACTCATTTTTGATATTATGACTTGATACTGTTTTTCCTTTGATATGAATATTACATATTTTGTATATGAAGAGTACTTACCACAAACTGTGTATCGAACCATGTCATTGAAGGAAGGTAGAGCTGGCTAGGAATGTGCTATATTCTCTCACGAATATCAGCACATGAGCTACAGTATCATCATAGCTACTGGATCACTGTTAATGACATACACAGATTAAGAACTGTACCTACAAATGTCATTAATTCATATTTAATGTGGAAATTGTACCAAAAAGATGTGCTTTTGGTAGGCAGTCATTGTGCCATAGCATTGAAACGATACATTTTTATAGATTTCAAGTTATAACACTTAGAATATCAGCAACAGGAAGCCATTACCTATGAATATTGGGTTTCCTGTCATTGTATTATAACAAATGGTAACTAAAACAATACATTTTGAGGGGATCTTCTGTTTGCTGGTGCTTTGAACCAACTTATATTCATACCATGTACTCAATGAGAAATAAAACAGACCAAATATGATATTTAACGCCATTCAGTATGGTGGCTGTTTTTTTTTCGGCTTGTGACATGTAGCAGTAACACATTCATCAGCCACATTCCTGTCCTTGAGGCAAAAATATAACACACCAGATTATTTATTTCATGATCTGCAGCGTAATGGCACATTGAATACCATGCTGTAACCTCAGCAGCTTCTCATCCACATTAATTTTCACTTCTCTTGGGAGAAAGATGGTGGTTGTAGTGCCTGCCCAGTTGCCTTTCTCTGGGTCCAAAATCTTGAGAGCATCCCAGGGAATGCACTGACCAAACGAAAGGCTAGAGAAGTGATTATTGTCCAACATTTGCTTTGGTGATCACAGGGTGTGAATTTGTGGGTGCAAATATGACCTTTCCTTACTCATCATCTGCTGGGCTACTGCCCCCTCTAATAAATTTTACACTACCACTACTACTTCCATTCCTCCCAGAATGAGTCCTCCATCTTATGTCAATTAGTCATTGACGGTGTCAAATTAATTGATAGTTTTATGTTACATAATGAGCCACCCCCACATCATGGTTGTTGAGCTGTACAAAAAGTAGTTCATGTCTGGTTGGGAGGCCCGCTCCTTTTGGCTTTCCATGTTAAGTGTGGTCTTCCAGATTTCTTGCCTCTAATCTTGATGAATGGCTCACAGACTGTTGAAGTCATACTTCGTTTCCTCTTTGAAAGTGGATTTTATTCTCAAGTAGAACAGTTTAAACTACTGTGAGGTCAAAGTGGTTGGCATTAGGACATCTTCCATTGCTTGCTGGGCCTGGAGAACCCTTGATCGTACTCCATTTCCAGCTCCCTAGTCATCCCTCTTTTGTTCTGTTTTCACTGATTTTAGGGAGCAAGGAATGTGCATGTGTGTGTGTGTGTGTGTGTATGTATGTATGTGTGTGTGTGTGTGTGTGTGTGTGTGTGTGTGTTTTTCTCCTATAGCTTGAGAAAGGAATTTCATTCCAAAAGCTAGCAAACAAACCTCTCGTTTGTGTATCTGTCAACAACGCAGCGCTTCTGCCTTTCGGTGAATCGTTCCTTTATTCCTAAATAATTCATTATTATTAACCAGAACTTTCCATGTATTATTATAATTTTAAGTACATTAACATATAATTTACTGACTTTTTGAATTTTGTATCTCTCTCTCTCTCTCTCTCTCTCTCTCTCTCTCTCTCTCTCTCTCTCTCTCTCTCTCACTCACTCTCTGTGCTATGTTTTCAAGGTTTATAGGTTTATTTCTTTTCCAGCATATTCATGTAGTTGCCATCATTGTTGATACAAAGTTTGTAATTTTTTACTCAGTTTCGCAGCTCCTGTGTCAGAAGTCACAATTTTTCCAAATAAATCTTCACTTCCCATACAGTTAGTACGACACCTTGATACACCTAAAAATTGTTAAAGGGAACTATTAATGTTGGTTTGAGAGACAACAGCTTACTTCCAATTATTTCATATTAGTAATGCTCAAACAAATATACGTAATTTCCTGTAAATGAAAATAAATAAATAAAAACATTGTACTTGTTACGACATTGAGTTTTCCTCAAAAGTGATGGATGGCTGCGGTGGTCTGCACTCTGTCATAAAAAGGTTCCATAATCCCTATTTCCGTTCAGCCTGCTCTGATCTCTCTATACGTGGGCTGTGGTCAGTCTGGTATGAATATATACATTTTGATGTCTGTTAGTTATTTCTCTTCTTAGTGTGTGATACGAATATAAATTGAAATCTTTCATGTATTTGTGCATAAGACCACATGTATACATAACAATATAACAATCCCCCCCCCCCGAACTCTGTCTCTCTCTGTCTCAGTTGGCATGCAACTTTTCGGTAGGAAAGTCATTAGAAAGCCAGCCATGAATAGATTTGATTGAGTGTTTCATGGAGACAAAGAAGAACCCTCACCTTCAGAGTGTGACTACTGTCAACTCCTTGCTGACAGAGTAAAGTCTGGTGCTGTATATGTGTACCACCTGTCTCAGCCCTATGAAATCTTTTCTTTTCTCTGTTTTAGTATTACCATTATTAGTGTGAACAATTTCAACATAATTTAATCTCACTCTTCAATTATAGTGGTTGCGCATTTTTGTTTTCTGTTGATTCATTTTAATTAAACCAAAATATGGAGGTATGAACCAACATAATGCAGAGTGATTTACAACAAGAGGGAAATAATGGCGTAAAGAAAAATCTAAGGAAAATAAACATAGAGATAAAGATAAATACAGCAAGACTGAAGGACAAAGGTTGTAAGAAAGGGGCGTACTGCAGAGCAGGTGAACTCGTAGTCATAAATCTAATGATGAAATGGAAATTTGCCTAAATGGAAGCTGTATTACAAGACAAGGAACCCTGCATCCAAAGCATTGTGTCACCTTTGATTTCCTTTCTTCTCAATGTGTGTTGAAACTTAGTAAGTGGAATTTCTTTTACAATCCAGATACGGGTGTAGTATATTTTTGTTACATTTTTTTTGCAGGTCTGCCTGCACAAATTGCATCTAAGTTCAAATGTGGAATGCCGTGGTTTTGGCATAAAGTTTTAGATATGTGGATTGTCTATGCTGACAGCATTGAAGGTAATTAATTTTTTAATCTATTTTGGCATCTACTGTTTAATTTTACAAAGCTAAATGGCGTAATTAACAGTTTTGACCCGTACCTGTGTAATTCACAGACACGATTGAAATTAATAAAATAGAGTGTACAGTTTTTGAATCAGATACTGTTGGACATTTAGGAGTAGAAGTTAAGGTAAAATGTTATCCTTTGAAGCTCATGTTGAGGAAGAAGAAGAAGAAGAAGAAAACGTTAAATATGACTGTAGGGAGGAAACAAATGTAACTGGAATAAAATGTGATAGGTGGATCCATTGTAATTGAGAGAAATACCAAAGAAATTAATGTTATGAGTTACATGCTCCAGGAGTCACCTTGGATGATATACTATAATGACATTGAACTGAGGTAGTTTACAGGATACTTACTTAATTAATATTTAACTTTGATTGCATGCTGACCATTTACAAAGGAATTCACATAATAGGATACACTATTTATTTTGATAAAACAAGTGTGTATGTAAAGCTGTTGCACTAAATATGCTACTAGTTTCTACAGGGTGACAATTATTGAACTATATGGGGGAGAAGAAAGAAAAAAATGGGGTACAGACTATGGCATGCACACACATCATTGAACATGTAACATCAATTCATATATTCAGATTTATGTTATGACATGTTCGATATGCCTGCCATCATTGGCGATGATGTGGTGCAGACGAATAGCGAAATTCCGCATGCCCCACTGAAGTGTCAGAACAAGGCTGTTGATGACCTGAACAGCTGTTTTCAGTTCAGCAATGGTTTTTGGGTTATTGTTATACACCTTGTCTTCAATATAACCCCAGAAAAAGGAGTTGCATGTGTTCAGATCCAGAGAATATGTGGTTCCCAGAGTGGTCCTCCAGGACATCAAACACTCTCCTGCTTCAGTGGGGTCAAGCTGCATCTTGCATGATCCACATCTTGTGGAAACCATTGTCACTTTGAATATTGGGGATGAAATCATCTTCCAAAACCTTCACGAAGTGTTCAGTAGTAAATGTGCCATCAAGGAATATTGCACTGATTATTCCATGACAGGACACTGCACACCACACAGTCACCCATTGAGGGTGAAGAGGCTTCTTGACCGTGAAATGCAGATACTCTGTCTACCAAATGTGCCAATTTTGTTTATTGACAAACCTACCCAAATGAAAGCGTGCTTTATTACTAAACCACACCATTCAGTGCATAACAGTCCATTTGTGCTCCTTGACCAATCATACAGTCTGAACATCCTAAAGCAAACTGTTCAGAAGTTATGAAAATCTCATTTAATGTAGTTCAATAATTGTACCCCTATAAACAAAAAGTCTTCTAAAGAATGGAAGGAATTTCCAGAAAGGAACTTCTTCAGCTTACTTTCAGATTTAACTTTGTTGTATGTCACGCATTTAATAAATATCATTGGGTAATGAAAGATTTTTTTAGGTGAATTATTCACTCCTTTCTATACTATAAAGTCAATTTAAATTAAGTTAATTTTTGCTATTAGTTTGACTGGCTGTCGTTGCATATCCACAAGACATGTGGCTTGTTATAAAACAGACGTGGTCTCTCCATTGATAAAAGTTTCTGGATTAATTCCCCATTTGGATCTGGCAAGGGGGAGTGATCATGAGAAAAAGATTGAAGAGTCAACGAAAGGATAATATTCTATGAATTGCGGTATGGAGTGTCTGAAGTCTAAATGTGGCAGGCAAGTTAGGAAATCTGAAAAAGAAAATGCAAAGGACCAGTGTAGATATAGTGTGATAGTGTGGGTCAGAGAAGTGAAATGGAAAGAAGGTGGGCATTTCTGGTTAGGTGAATAACTCATGAATAGAAAGGTGGGGCAGGGAGAGCTACTGTGAAAAGTTCAGCGATATGTTTTCTATCATCAGAACTGAAAGCAACTCATGTCCAACTAGGGAGAGAAAGAGAGAGATTTATATAAATATACATAATCATGGGTGACTGATGTCTGTAGTAGGGGAAGCAATAGAAAACAGTTACAGGAGAGAAAGATTAATTCAGTTCTGCTATAAAATTTAGCCAGTAGTAGAAAATACAGTGTTCAAAATTCACGAGAGGAGGAGGGGTACTTGGAAAAGACCTGGAGCATCGGAAAATTCTTGTTGGATTATGGTGTGGTTAGACAGATTCCAAAATCAGATAATGGTTTGTAAGGCTTATCTAGGAGCAGATATAAAGTCAGATCACAGTTTAATAATGATGAAGAGTAGACTGTAGTATAAGGGAGTCATTTAGAAGAATCACTGTTACTGAGTAATGATTATGTGCTTTTGAAGTTATCTAAAACAGCTGATACTATATTAATGAATACCACTATAGGCAGGTCAGTTGAAGGGGAATGGACATGTCTGATAAGAGCACCCATTGCGGAACAGAAAAATATAAAAGATACAAAGGAGGGAACTGGGTAGAAAGTAAGGATAACAGAAGAAATATTTTCACTCATAGTTATATATAGTCTTTGCCTAGTTTCAACAGAAAGGTTCATCCTCAGACCATTGCCTGCATCAAAACATTCAATATTGATAAAAATATAAAATACATAAAGTAAAATAAAAGTAGTTTTCAAGCTCTCTGTATGCACAGATCTCAGTAGTGCAATACCTCAGTTATGACAACTCTGCATCTTTTGTATTTGATTGTAACATAATTCCAGTAGAACATTTGAAAGACTTGTTCATACACCACATCAAAATAACAAATATATTTAGGAGAAACTTCCTGGCAGATTAAAACTGTGTGCCCGACCGAGACTCGAACTCGCAGGAGAGCTTCTGTAAAGTTTGGAAGGTAGGAGACGAGGTACTGGCAGAAGTAAAGCTGTGAGGACCAGGCGTGAGTCGTGCTTCGGTAGCTCAGTTGGTAGAGCACTTGCCCGCGAAAGGCAAAGGTCCCGAGTTCGAGTCTCGGTCGGGCACACAGTTTTAATCTGCCAGGAAGTTTCATATCAGCGCACACTCCGCTGCAGAGTGAAAATCTCATTCTGGAAATATTTAGGAGAACTTGACAGTCATCCTAACTTGTTTAATATATGTTCATGCACATTGTAATCACACCTCATTACTGATATGCCTTCACATACAGCAAATAGTAACTCATAGTTCCATATTTACATACCCCAATAAACTTTACAAATCTTCCTTGTAAACCTATTCCAATTTTCATCAGATGTGGTCATGACATTACATCTTTAATCCAAAATGAAAAATAAAAATGGTATATGTAACATTACATTGCATTACCACAAGCTGAGGTGTTGACAGATTTATACAGGGTGAGTCACCTAACGTTACCACTGGATATATTTCGTAAACCACATCAAATACTGATGAATCGATTCCACAGACCGAACGTGAGAAGAGGGGGTAGTGTACTTGTTTAATACAAACCATATAAAAATGCACAGAAGTATGTTTTTTAACAAAAACCTACGTTTTTTTAAATGGAACCATGTTAGTTTTGTTAGCACATCTGAACATATAAACAAATACGTAATCAGTGCCATTTGTTGCATTGTACAATGTTAATTACATCCGGAGATATTGTAACCTAAAGTTGACACTTGAAACCTCCGACGTTCAGTTGCGTGTTGTAACAAACACAGGCCACGGTCGGCGAGCAGCATCTGCAGAGACATGTTTATGATGATGACCGTGTTTACGAGTGTGGCTGTAGTGCACTGTTGTGGTTTGGTCTAGCTGTCGCAGTGTCCACATGTAGCGCTTGCTGCTATTGTTATTCTGCATTCGTCTCCGCACGCAGACCAACTGTAGTATACTGTGTTACCAGAAGTCTGTGATAGTGTAGTGTCGTAGGAACTGTGACCATGGCGTATTCGAACTCTGAAAAGGCGGAGATGATACTCATCTATGGCGAGTGTCGACAAAATGCAGCTGAAGCCTGCAGGGTGTAGGCAGAACGGTACCCGGACAGAGAGCATCCAACGTGCCGCACATTGCAAAACATCTACCGCCAACTGTATGCAACAGGTATGGTCGTAGCACGCAAATGGGTCCATAACAGGCCCATCACAGGAGAAGCAGGTGCAGTTGGTGTGTTAGCTGCTGTTGCCATGAACCCACACATGAGTACATGGGACATTGCAAGACCCGGTGGACTTAGTCAGAGTAGTGTCATGCCCATACTGCATCATCACCACTTTCACCCATTTCATGTGTCGCTACATCAGCAGTTACATGGTGATGACTTTAATCATCGAGTGCAATTCTGTCAATGGAAATTAACAGAGAATGCGTTGCAGTTCTACCTGTTTACCGATGAAGCGGGTTTCACAAACTACGGGGCAGTGAATCTACGGAACATGCATTACTGGTCCATGGACAATCCTCGCTGGCTCAGACAGGTGGAGCGACAGCGACCGTGGACTGTAAATGTATGGTACGGAATCATTGGCGACCACCTCATTGATCCTCACTTCATTGCAGGGGCCCAAACAGCTGCAACATACATATTGTTTCTACAGAATGATTTGCAAACGTTGCTCGAAAATGTCAGACTGGAAACGTGTCGACGTATGTGGTATCAGCATGATGGTGCACCTGCACATTCCGCAATTAACACTAGGCTGACCCTTGACAGGATGTTCGACGGGTGTTTCATAGGATGTGGAGGACGCATAAATTGGCCAGCCCATTCTCCTGATCTTACACCTCTGGACTTCTTTCTGTGGCGTACTTTAAAGGAGAATGTGTACCGTGATGTGCCTACAACCCCAGAGGATATGAAACAACGTATTGTGGCAGCTTGCGGCAACATTACACCAGATGTACTGCGGTGTGTACGACATTCATTATGCCAGAGATTGCAATTGTGTGCAGCAAATGATGGCCACCACATTGAACATCTATTGGCCTGACATGTCGGGACACACTCTATTCCACTCCGTAATTGAAAACGGAAACCACGTGTGTACATGTACCGCACCCCTCATGGTAATGTACATGTGTGTCAGTGAAAAATACCAATAAAAAGGTGTTAGCATGTGGACATAATGTGCTGTTCCTGTCTCTTCCATACCTAAGGTCCATCACCGTTCCCTTTGGATCCCTACGTAATTCGGTGCTCTCCGATACACACAATCGAACAGCGGAGGAATGGTACTCAAGTGTCAACTTTAGGTTACAATATCTCCAGATGTAATCAACATTTTACAATGCAACAAACGGCACTGATTACATATTTGTTTATATGTTCAGATGTGCTAACGAAACTAATGGGGTTCCATTTAAAAAGACGTAGGTTTGTGTTAAAAAACATACTTCCGTGCATTTTTTTATGGTTTGTATTAACCAATTACACTAGCCCCTCTCCTCACGTTCGGTCTGTGGAATCGATTTGTCGGTATTTGATGTGGTTTACGAAATATATCCAGCGGTAATGTTAGGTGACTCACCCTGTATATACACATCAAAAAAAGTTTTGCATCAACCCAGTTCTGAGAACTCCTGAAGATAGACATTGACTGTGGATATTGTATCACAGACACAGCCCATTTGACTGTTCAGAGATCTCACAAAACCCACCCAAAGATCTAAACAACCATGCATGAGTAGCACCTATTAGACAGGGGGGTCAGACAGGCGATCAGTTCCTGTCATTCCACCAGGAAGGAGGTACACGGATTGTGTTATCTGTAGTTCAACCATGCCTAGATGGTCAATACCACAGTTTGATCACATCTGCATTGTTACTTTGTTGTGCCAGGAAGGGCTCTCAACAAGGGAAGTGGCCAGGTGTCTCGGAGTGAACCAACTGATGTTGTTCGGACATGGAGAAGATACAGAGAGAGACAGGAACTGTCAATGATATGCCTCGCTCTTGCCGCCCAAGGGCCACTACTGCAGCGGATGATCGCTACCTATGGATTATGGCTTGTAGAAACCCTGACAGCAACACCACCATGTCAAATAATGCATTTTGTGCAGCACAGGACGTCGTGTTATGGCTCAAACTGTGCGCAATGGGCTGCATGATGTGCAACTTCACTCATGACGTTCATGGCGAGGTCCATCTTTCATCTTTGCAACCATGACACCAATGACACCATGCAGCGTGGTACGGATGTACCCAACAACATGTCCAATGGACCACTCAGGATTGACATCACATTCTCTTCACTGATTAGTGTCGCATATGCCTTCAATCAGCAATCGCCAGAAACATGTTGGGAGGCAACCCAGTCAGGCTGAACACCTTCGACACACCGTCCAGTGAGTGCAGCAAGGTGGAGGTTCCCTGATGTTTTGGGGTGGCATAATGTGCAGGTCATGGAAGGTGCGGTAACAGGTGTATGATATGTGAATGCCATCCTCTGACAGATATTGTAACCATATCAGTAGCATATTGGCGAGGCATTCGTCTTGATGGACGACAATTCACACCCCCAGTGGGCACATCTTGTGATTGACTTCCTTCAGGACAATGACATCACTTGACTAGAGTGGCCAGCATGTTCTCCAGACATGAACCCTATCAACATGCCTGGGATAGATTGAAAAAGGCTGTTTGTGGACAAAGTGACCCACCAACCACTGTAAGGGATCTATGCCAAATCACCATTGGGGAGTGGGACAATCTGGACGAACAGTGCCTTGATGAACTTGTGGAGAGTATCCCACAATGAAAACAAGCATGCATCAGTGCAAGAAAACATGCTACTGATTATTAGAGGTAGCGGTGTATACAGCAGTCTGGACCATCACTTCTGAAGGTCTCGCTGTATGGTGGTACAACATGCAATGTGTAGTTTTCATGAGCAATAAAAAGGGTGGAAATGATGTTTATGTTGACTTCTATTCCAATTTTCTGTACAGGTTCCAGAACTCTCGAAACCGAGGTGACACAAAACTTTTTGTAATGTGTGTATTTTACAATAACTGTTTTAACGACTTTTAACTTGTTCAAAATTTAACAAACAGTGGTGCAGTACATAACTGTGTAAAGTGTAAAACTGTATTCATAACTTCAAAATATCTTGATAGCAGAAGAGGCACTGTTGCAGATACTAATAGCGTACCCTGTGGCCATCAGCCGACTGCTATGCTTTTAAAACATTCCAAATATTGAAAAGTTAAATTAAAATATTTTCATGTTGTATCAATAACAGCCTCAGACATTTTTAAAATAAAACAGATGCTTTAAAATTATAAATACAGTTCTGTTATTTTAACAAATATGTATTATACACAAAAACTTTGTAAATGTAGCAGCACCTGTGGCTGGTGGTAATACAGTGAAACATATTACATACAATTTGTATTATAAAAGTGATATGTTACTTGGCTGGCGACTATGACTTATTGACATGATAAGGCTTGAAATAAAACTGATCACAGCCTTCTGTTGCAATTCAGGAATGGTTCTTGCAGGCTCTGGGTAATGAGTAAGTTTCCACTTCATCAGGTCCTATATGCATTCTATTGCAGATTTGGTAATCTTACTGGACAGGTCTCTTGTTGTACACTACAAAAAGCATGTTGCATTCCAGTATAGGCATTCGGTACTTTATCCAGCAGAAACACCAAATGTGACTGCAGGTTGTAACTAATGGTTCCCCCACACTACAAACCTGGGATGATAACTGTGTGCCAAAGGTGAATGTACTCTGGCACACACAGCTCACCAGACCTGTGCAATACACATGTAGGTCAATTGCCCACATATAGACAGAACTTAACTCTCATCGCTGAAGACAACAGAATGCCATTGCACTCTCCACTCAACTCTTTCACAACACCAGACTAACTGTGCTTGTCGGTGTCATGGTGTCAATGGTAGCATGGTCAGATGCACATGTGATCTTGAAAGGGTCTTATAGTCCTCTTTCCTATCATTTTATTTTATTTCTAGTGCACTTTGCATTCTACAGAACAATTCAGGTGTTCTTGTTGCTAAATTTCATACCAGAGAAAACTGAGCTATGATTCAATCTAGCCAATTCCTATCCTGTGATTTGCAAGCATCATATGGCTGTTATGTTGGTTCTTTTCAGACTTGCAAATGTGTCTATAATGCCATTACAAGACTTCCATGTTTTTGTATGTAACCAAACTCACGACTATGATTCCATAATATGTTTATCCCTTGTTCTCCTATTCCAAAACTCTCTGGCATATGTGAGTGAATGAATGTGGGTGTGTTTCATTTTGCTGTACGGTGGTTTAGTCTGCTGCAGGGACTCAGCAGTAGTCGTACCAAATGGCCAACCCTTGTAGTTTTCAGGTAGGCAAAGAGGTTTTTCCCCCTTGTGTGAGAGTTACTGGTGTTGTGTTGGTGGTGGAAGCCTCATCTCTGGGATTTCCTGGCCACAGGGTTGTGTGGAAGAAGTTTTAGTGTGAGATGGGTAGTCTGCTTGCAGCTCTCCAAGGGTCTGCAGCCGAGGTCTCTTCGAAGAAGGGTGAGTTCATTTAACCACACGACACTTTGTCTCATAGTGAGAGGGGAGTTTTTATGTAATTCAGTCTCACTGAAGTTGCACCTTGTGCAGCTTATGGCCTCGCATTTTGTCTTATAAAGATTGTTTTGCTAGATCACAGCAAGGCATGCGAGGCTTTTCCAGACTTTCAGTTTGATTCCTAATGACAACTTTGAACCATAAGAAGAACGTAGCACAAACGTGCTGCATATGTTGAAGCGATCTCACATAGGAAGCGCGCCCTTGGTTCTGTAACAGTTCTGATACTAAATGTAACTGGGTTTTCTCTTTTGATACTAGTCAGTTGTCAGGATGAGCATTACTGCAATGGGCATTTAATTCTAAAGCATTATGTCAGGGTGAAAATCCTAAATAAATTAATTTTTCTCTCTTAACAACATGTGGACAGGGTGGGTTCTTCCTTGGCTTGGGTATGAGGTAGAATGAAACAGCATTTTTACATAAGATAACTTTTATTGAAGATTTGTACAACTGTTTCCTTACTCGATGTCCTAGCTCTGAGAGCGGCAGCTGTGTCATCTGCAAAGCCTTCTGCTGCGGCAGCGGCGGCATCTGATTACACATGGTAGTGTGTATCTCATGTCACCGTCTCGCCCAGCTGACTGGAGACAGGCAGCACGAGGTGGCCCATTTAATTATTGCGAGCAAAGTCGTGCATTGGATGGTGATACCTTGGATGTGGCGTCCCAGTGTTTCTCTTCTCTAAGCGGCCGCGTGTGTTGTGCGTCGGCCAGTGGAGCGGCGCGGTGGGGGAAGGCCAGTGTCCTGGACTCGAACAACGGACTCCCGCTTGCCAGTCTTCGGCTGTCAGATCTTCATCCCAGCTCACAGGTGACTGCTGATAAGTGAGGCCGTCTCCTTCCCGTCCTCACGAGTCACCCAGGTACGTAAAAATCAGACTTCAAATACCTTTTAACTTCTGTCTTCTGGTGCCGAGGCTGCTGCTTGCTATTCCATTACAGCGGCGGACTTGGTGCGTCTGTGCATGATGTAGTCTCTTCTTGCATGACAGTCTTCAGTACCGAAACTGACTGAAAGCTACTGCTGCTATTCTCTTCTTCCTTCATCTGTCGGGCCCACTGCGTCTCGCGTATTTATTCACTTCAGTTTACTGGAGGTGAACGACTTCATGGTCATTGCCTCTTCTGTCACGTTGAGAAGCTTCTCGAAGAATCTTCTTAACGTCGGTCATTGGCTCTTGGAATGTAGGCGAGGGCCTTTGCTCACATGTGACAACTGAGAAACACGTGAGCCGGTCGGGCGATGCCCTGACGGCTGAATCGACAGCGTCCACTTATGTGGAACTTGCTGACTTCACGGTATTGTCTCTTCTGCTCTGCTGTTCTGCCCACTGTTTGCCAGTACGTAACTCTCTAAACTAAACCAAGTTTTTCATGTATATTCTAATTTCTACTTCACTTTGATTTCACTAATTTATTTACTTAAGTACCACTCAACAGTTCAGTGTGAATGCTTGTGTGCCTCCGACTGTGTGTGTATACATTCTAATCTTTCCTGAATTTGTGAATTTTCTTTCTTTCATTACTGTATGTCCATTGGAAACCATCCACGTGGGTTAATACTAGAGTTTGTTGGCCCTCTGCCATTACCCTTTGCCTATTCAAATGTGTCCTCTGTAAATGTTAATTGTTTGTGTCTGTGTAGTTTAATGTTGCTAAAATTTGGCCACAGTACATAGAAATTGTGTCTCCACAAACCACATGTCTACATGAGTCAACTGTGAGCCTAACTTTCCTGTGGCCCCCTGCCTCTGTCCTAGAGTTTACTTATTGCTCTGATTTTGGAATATTAAATATGTCCTGTCCAGATTATTCAATTGTATTTGTGGTTTGTGATCCCATGTTAAGTTTGTAAGCATGTATGTGTGGCCCTCATTGAGGCTTTTTCTCCAAATCGAGGTTCAACTTTAAATGCAATTGTGATATTTAGATTTACTCTTTTATTTAATCATTTCTCAACACAGTGGAACAAACCTCATAGCCTCATTGCATGTTGATTTTGGGGCCGTCCTTGCTGTTCTTTGAGTGAATGTGGGTCTGAATGTTAGTATTAAACCTTTCCCGTCCCCGTCTTATTAAGACCATCATTCTAAATTAAGAGATTCTGTTGTGAATCGTATAGCATTTCACAAGCAATGGTACATAGTTACCAGGCAACAGCAGTTATATGGATGTCTTCTATCAATGTTTTAAGAAAAAAACAATTTTGTTTGAAGTCCAGTGTACTGATGTTACATCTCCTTTACCTATGCCATTTACCTCCTTGTAGTTTCCTTGTCAGCCCACCATAGCATTTCAATGCGCACAGGTCCAATAATAAGTGTTCCCTTTGTATTTAAAACAAATTTTTAGAATAGATCTTGTTTTCATGAATGTTGCTGCAAGCTGCTCTTATTCACAATGTTCACACACTTTTTACTTTATTTTAATATTTGTTCCATGTGAACAATCCCTGTATCATATTAATAATTACATCCCACTTTTTTATGAGTGACATTACAATGAATGTTCTTTTATGAGTTTTTTTATGACAAAATTAATAAATTTTTCAACTCAGTTGAACCTCTTGCTTGTTGTGTGGCTAGAGTTGGTGGCGACTCAATCTTTTACTTTGGTTTTAATGTCAGATAGCATTTCCATTTGTGTGTGGCTCTTTTAGCCTTCTGGACATAGCTCAGGGCTCCACTCATTTCATAAACACCACTTAAATTCACATCACTTACAATCTTAATCCTGCTGCGAGCAGATGGTTTCCTCCTTTGCCTGGATTTCACCCCTGGATGATGTTTGTTCGGCCATCACTGCTCGCACAGTTTGTCAATTTTGACTTATGTCTGTACTGTGTGAATGTCCTGAACCTGGCCTACAGGTGTGGGAATTTTCCACAGGGCGCTGTTGAAAGCAGCAACCCACAAAAAAAAAAAAAAAAAAAAAAAAAAAAAAAAAAAAAAAAAAAAAAAAAAAAAAAAAGTACAGCAACCTGCCAATATGTCCATCCAGCCTCCTCCTCCAGGGCCACAGTTTCACTCTGTGCAAATGGCGAAGGTGTTTAACAGGAGTATGTACTCATTGCTGGGGTGTGATTCTACACTAGAATGAATGTTTCAGACACAATTCACCTTAATCAGCACAATTGGTGCCTACAGAGTCAAAACAGAGGGTACAAAGACAGACATCTTGAGCACCATCTGACTACCAAAGTGCATGTCAAATTAATCACAAACACTACAATCCTTCAGTGTATGCTGATTACTCCCTTCTGCCAGTTCCTCAGGCTGTTGCATTATTTTTCTGGCAGTGTATGAAGATTATAATCTACGAGGGTCACTCCAAAAGAAATGCACACTATTTTTGTAAAAATACAGTTTTCATTCTGCATGTGTGAAAGTTTTACAGTGTGTAGATACATCCTTCCCATTTTTTTTCAAACTTAGTTCAACCTCTTTCCGTGAGTGGTGCTGTCACAGCATGTCTTCAAGATGGCTGCTACACTTGACGTTCGTCAGAAGCAACGTGCTATCATAGAATTCCTGTGCTGTGAAAATGAGACAGTGGGAAATATCCACAAGAGGTTGAAAAAGGTGTATGGAGATGCTGCTGTCGATTGCAGTACAGACAAGCAGGTTACGTGATGAAAGTGGGCATGGCAGTATTGAGGATTGTCCTCACAGCAGCAGGCAGCCTTGTACTGCATACACTCCAGACAATGAGCAGAGAGTTAACGAACTGGTGACTGTGCTGACAGATGCATCACAGTGAACGAATTGTCATGCTACGTTGGGATAGGGGAAGGAAGTGTTTGCAGAATACTGAAAATGTTGGCGTTAAAAAAGGTTTGTGCCAGGTGGGTTCCCAGGATGTTGACAGTGGCTCACAAAGAAACAAGAAAAACGGCATGCAGCAAAGTTTTGGACAGTTCAAGAATGGTGGAGATGAATTTCTTGGAAGAATTGTGACAGGTGATGAAACATGGCGTCATCATTTTTCACCAGAGGTGAAGAGGCAATCAATGGAGTGGCATCATGCAAATTCACTCAAGAAAAAACAAATTCCAAACCTCGCCTTCTGCTGGAAAATTCCGAAGGACTCTTGCTTGTGGGCATCATGCCAAGTGGAACCACCATAAATTCTGATGCATATGTGACAACACTGAAGAAACTTCAATCTCGACTGAGTCATGTTCGACCACATCGGTAAAAGCAGGATGTTTTGCTGTTGCATGACAATGCATGGCCACATGTCAGTCAAAAAACCATGGAAGTGATCAACAAACTCGGATGGACAATACTGAAACACCCGTCTTACAGTCCTGACCTGGCTCCATGTGACTATCATCTCTTTGGGAAACTGAAAGACTCTCTTTGTGGAACAAGGTTTGAAGTTGATGACTCCCTTGTGCACGCTGCCAAACATTGGCTTCAACAGGTTGGTCCATAATTTTACCGTGCGGGTATACAGGCTCTGGTTCCAAAATGGTATAAGGCAGTTGAGAGGGATGGAAATTATGTGGAGAAATGAAAATATTGATCCTAAAAGATGTATCTACACACTTTAAAACTTTCAAACATGTAGAATAAAAGATGGATTTTAAAAAAAAATAGTGTGCATTTCTTTTGGAGTGACCCTCGTACATATAAATAACATTTTTCTTTAGTTTTCAATTGCAGTATCATGAAAGTTCCATTTGATTCTGCTCAGTTCTGTACTCTCACAACATCCAAATGCCGAAGGTAATTTCTTAAAGTACTAATTCTTACACTGAAGATTTTGAGACTCATATCAATTTATTGGCTCACAGCAGCAAAATACTATGTTTCATGTTTCATAACTGTAGATTCCATTACAAAGCTTCAGTCCCTCACTGACTCACGAATGAACAATTCAAATGTTAAAAGAAAGAACTTAAAACATTTGAGCATGTTAATATAACTTGTTTCATCTGTTTGTGTTCATGGTTAAACTACTGTATGTTTGTGCTTATACATAATGTACTTTGTGTAGGTGAGGCTCCTTCATCAGTCATAAACCATGTGGCAGACAACAGCAAAGAGAAAAATGGCAATGTACCAGAGAAACTATGTAATGATCAAGGCTCTAATGCTTTGCCTGTAAGTACGCTCTTATTTCATTTTATTCCCCTTGAAACTATGCCAGACTCGGATATTTCTCATGAAAATTATGGAATCATATTTGTGTTGAACAAAACAAATAATATTATTACTATTAGTTTTGGTTATACCTTCTGTTTTTAATGTTGTTTTTTAATTACTTTCATATATAAAGATTTTCACACACTTGATGATGGTTCGAATATTGGTCGTATAACAGGTAATGAAATACAGAATGGGTTTTCCAGCTTTTTATTAATGTAATAACCATTAGAGGAGGTACGGAATATCATTTGTACTTATCCATTCCAGTGAATGTTTTAACAGTATTTCAAAGTTAAGTCTATTACACATTTTCATTTCCCTAGAATTTTGTTGAAAGTTGTGTGAGCAGAAAGTAGATGGAGTGCCATCAAGAGCGAAATTTTGTTGCCCAATTATGAATTCATATAAAAATCATAAACCACCTTTGAAGTGTTGCACATCATATTGTGATAAATATTCTGTAGAGTGACTGGATCATGAACATTAAACATGCATTGGATATAACACGTTGTGGGAACAAAACAAAACTGAGTGGCTTACAGAAACTTACTCCTCTCAATCCCGGTTTGCACCCCAACAGATGGAGGATCTTCTCTCCATACTAAACCAGTGTTCTCTTTAGTGAATATTGAAAATCTATTTGGTGAAATCTCTTCCTTTATAGTAAATTACAAATCTTAATTAAAATGATGAATCCTACCCAGTCATGGGCTTTAGTTCTTGTAAAAAAATACTTGGTGATGTGCCTGCTAGTGTAATATTCCACAAGAGCCTAAACATTTTACAAGGTATAATTTTTCACCAAAACTTCACACTACAAAGAATTATGTGAACACTTGGAGAAGCATGGGATCCATTTAATGTGTTGAGTATGTGAAGGCCTGCCTGATAACGGGGTTGCCACTGAGCTCTTTTCCTCACTTTTGAGGAGGATTCTCTTCCAGAGAAGACCACAAACATGGTTTACTGCTGTGATGTGAAGCTGTATTTCCCACCCCCAGTGTGAAGCTGTAACTGCCAATGCTTTTGGGCATGTGTCCTCTCAGTGTACATATGAGACTGGTTGGCCACTCCACAAAAACTCATCATGTTTGCTATCAACTTTCTCTGACAGTTGCAGAAATGACCACTCTTCTCGATCCTTGAAGTGTGCTACCCTAATTACAGAACACAGAATGCAGAAACTGTATGTCAAAGATTGCCTCTCATATTTTGAACCTTGAACCTCGGAAAAAATTGTATTGTTTACATCCAGTTTCACGGTGCTGAGGTAGTCAGCAGTACCGCGCATTTTTACACTCTTGATGTCAAATTCCAGTAGTTGTGCAAGTAAATTAAACCATGGGGACATTAGGCTATCCCCTCTCATCATTCTGGGTGCGCCATCTGCAGGAACCTGAACTCCACTCACCTGGCTGAAGAAAAGACCAACAACCCAACACCATCCAAAAAACCGTTAATGTGATAATTCAGTGGAAGTGCAATAGATATTACTGTGACCTTGCAATGGTACAAAAATTATTTGGTAATATAATTAAATTTGAGGTGTAGAGTTGTACCCTGAATGACAAACCCAACTTACATTGCTTGTGTGTTGTTATTTTGGTGTCACTTCCGTCTACAATATAAGTTATGTTTATTTAATTACAGTTCCTGTAATGTCAAGTACAACTGGCTCTCTTTACCCCTAACCTCATAAGTTGACTTTGTTTATTGTTAGCATTGACAAAATTTAGTGAATGTTTGAAATTTTACTGTGGTAACTTTGTTAGAATTAGCATCCACACACTATTGCTACACCTGCACATTCGGTGATTTTTTGCTGTTAGGGTCAGTCATGCGGCACTCGTTCATAAAAACCAGGCCCAGCTTCACGAGTTCTACAATGTATTTTGCTGTCACTTCACTCAGTTGAGCATTAGCGAAATAATACTCATAATATTCACACTTTATCTAACACAGTTACTAAATAATAATTTTTTTTGTCATGTGCTCCTACAGAAAGTACTTAATTTTGATAAATCACAAAATAAATCGCAAATCAAACTTTTTCATTGAAGCACAGCTTTGATTGGGGGTTCCAACCTAGGGAGAATACTGCCCTACTTTTTGTACACAGTAGCACCTCCTACCTTGTATTGTAATGTATTGTATTATATTGTATTGTATGTTGACCGGGGGCCTATAAACGACAGAGAGGCTTCATCCTCACTGTAGCGGCAGTGGTCCACAACCCCATGACAACTACCGCAGTCCACTTCAGCCCTCTGCCACCCCACACCAAACCACTTTTTCAGGGTTATTGTGCCGTTTTGCGTGTTTCAAACTTGGGTTGATTGTAGGAAACTTTAGATGACTTTACTGACTTGTATGATTGAAAAGCTACCTGCGTGAATGAAATTTCGTTTCTGTGCAAACTCAGATGCATGATGGAAAAGTGAACTGAAATTTTAATATTATCAACACACTTGTTAGCAGTGCAGTACTACTGTTGACTGAAACTGCTCTGAATTGATTTTAACTTCAGATAATTCTTTCCACTAACTGTAATAATTAAATATGAACAATGTAGGAAAAGAGAGATTGCCACTTACTGTAAAGAAGATGCATCAAGTTGCAGACAGGCACAGTTAAAAGCCACTTGCATAATGCTTTCAGCCACAGCCTTCACCATTCACATGCACAAGCAGGCACACTTCATGCACATATGACTGGCAACTTCAGTATCTCGGACCAGAATGCAACTATCACGTGGGATGCAAGCAGCAGTCTGTAGGGGTCAGGGAAGGGGAAGGGGTAGTAGTGTATGGGTGGGAGAGAGACAAACCATGTCTGGTGGAGTGTACAATGACTAGACTGCTAACAGGTGCATCATCAGGAGACTGTGGTGGCAGGAAATTGGGAAAACATGATCAAAAAAGGAGAGGGGCAGGGAAAGAGAGGCAGATGTGTTGACAGATGGGTGCATGATAGAAACTATTGGGTGGCGAGTGTGGGGACAGTATGTTACCATAGGTTCAGGCAAGAATAATTAAGGGGAGCAGAGAAGATGGTGTAAGGATAACTCCCATCTACACATTTCAGAAGAGCTAGTGGTGGAGGGAAGGATCCAGATGGCTTGGGTAGTGAAGCAGCCATTGAAATCAAGCGTGTTATGTCCAGCTGCATGTTGTGTGACAGGGTGGTCTGCTTTACTCTTGGCCACAATTTGATGGTGGCCATTGATCCTGGTAGACAGCTGATTGGTAATCATACCAGTATAAAAGGCTGAGCAGTGATAGCAGCAGAGCTGGCAAATGATGTGGCTGCTTTCACAGGTGGCCCAGCCCCTGGTGAGATAGGATAAACCTGTGACAGGACTGGAATAGGAAATCTGGGTAAGTGGATTGGACAGGTTTTGCAACTGGGTCTTCCAGAAGGATACGATTCTTGTGGCCAGGGGTCGGGATTGGAGTGGCATAGGGATGGACTAGGATGTTGTGGAGGTTGGGTCAGTGATGGAAAGCCCCTTTAGGAGGTGTGGGCAATATCTCAAGTAGGATGTCCCTCATTTTAGGGAATGATGATAGATAATCAAAGCCCTGGTGAAGGATGTGGTTCAGTTGTTTGACATAGCCTTCCTTATTGGATACAATTTAATATATTTGGAAAATAGATCTACTGCCACAAATATAGGAACAAAATCTCCCATTATCTTGGGTAGTGGATCAAAATTGTCCAAGGCCACAATTTCTAGTACTTACTTAGGTTTTATTGTTTACATTGGCCTTCAAATGGTTGTGTTTATCACTTCTGACTTTTAATGATCACATGATTTTACCCTTTTCATAATTCGGTGGTCCACGTTGTTGAACATTAGACACTCCAACTTTTTCTTTTTATATATATATATATATATATATATATATATATATATATATATAGAGAGAGAGAGAGAGAGAGAGAGAGAGGGTAACATTCCTCTTTCCTGATGAAGCAACCGTTGGTTGCGAAAGCTTGAAATTTGTGTGTGTGTGTTTGTGTGTTTTTTATTGTCTCCTATCAACATACCTACACTTTTGTTTGGTAAGTAAGAGCATCGTTATATATATAATAGAGGGAAACATTCCACGTGGGAAAAATATATGTAAAAACAAAGATTCTGTAACTTACCAAACGAAAGCGTTGGTTTGTTGATAGAAACAATAACAAACACAAACACACACACACAAATTTCAAGCTTTTGCAACCCAAGGTTGCTTCACCAGGAAAGAGGGAAGGAGAGGGAAAGACAAAAGGATGTGGGTTTTAAGGGAGAGGGTAAGGAGTCATTCCAATCTCGGGAGTGGAAAGACTTACCTTAGGGGGAAAAATGACAGGTATACACGCGCGCGCGCGCGTCCACACACACACACACACACACACACACACACACACACACAGGCAGACATATGTAAATGCCAATTATATATGTCTGTATATGTGAGGATGGATATGTATGTGTGTGTGCGCGAGTGTATACCTGCCCTTTTCTCCCCCCTAAGGTAAGTCTTTGTGCTCTCGGGATTGGAATGACTCCTTACCCTCTCCCTTAAAACCCACATCCTTTTGTCTTTCCCTCTCATTCCCTCTTTTCTGATGAAGCAACCTTGGGTTGCGAAAGCTTGAAATTTGTGTGTGTGTTTCCAAATGCTAGGTGAAAATAATCAGTTGTCACCTCTATGTGCTGTGAGACCACTCACCATATTCCCAGACAACTTATCTTCTTCTTGTGTTATATCGCTTCATAAATTACATAGGAACCTATGTCCCCAGCATCTACATCATCAAATTTGACTTTAACATACTTAAGCATCTCATCGGAATTCTGACACTTCCTCTTTTCTTTCCCTCTAAATTTTTTAAATAATTTATTTTGCAGGCTACATCATTATCCCTCACCTTTTGAGATGTTCCACTACACTCTGGCAGTTGTGATGGAGCATCAGGTACCGCATGCTCTGCATCCTTGATGTATCTGATTTCTATGTTGAATTATTGTAAAAACAGTCAGTGTGGTATGCAGCAATTGACAGTACTTCAGGAGAGTCAGGCTCTATGATCAGTGTGGATAATGGTTTTGTTCCCCCACAGGAACCCTAGACTATGTCAAGGGCCTCTTTTTTCGACACCGTATAGTTACATTCGTATTTTCCGAGGGTTCGGCTTGCAAAAGCAGTTTGCCAATGAGTGTTTCCTCCCATGGCTTCTATCATCTGAAAAACTGACACGCACAAGCCACAGTCTAACTGTCCATAGCCAAATAGTATGGTTCACTGGAGTCTGGCTACCACAACTTAATATACTCAGCTAAACTTACTTTCAGCTTCTTAAATGCTGCAACATGTTTGTCAGCCCTTACAAATGTGCCACTTTTATTCAGTAGACTATTCAGATGTGGACTGTTAGATACTTTATTGAGCACATATTTACAATAGAAAGGCCACAATCCAATGACTGCCTCCAGCTTCTTGCTAGTCTTGAGCACTGAACAATTTTGAATGGCTCTTATTTTCTCCGGATCTTTTTCTATACCTTGCACTGTAACTATATGCCCCAGAAATGTTATCTCTCTTTCTAACAAAATCGTACTTTTGTATTTCTCCTTTAATTAGAACTCTGGATACCTGTGGAATGTTCTGAGCAAGTCTTGATCACAATCATTGTCATCCATGTATGTTGTTATTTGTGATCTGAGTTTGCTGCCCAAGATCTTGTCAAGTGCATATATGAGTATAAAATTTGAAGTATTCAGCCTGAATGAAACCACCATAGTCTGATAACATTTCCTAGCAAGCAGGAAAGCTATATATTTTGACAACTCCGCATTCAATGCCACCTGCCAATACCCTTTCACCATATCAAAACTTTAAATAAATTTCACCCCACTAAATCTTTGCAAAAGATCTTCCATATTCTCAGGGTGTTTTGTCTCTTTCTTGACAGTTTTGTATAACATACGTGCATCTATTACAACACGCATGCTACTATCCTTTTTCCCAACATTTACTAAGGGATTGTTTTTTATAAGGATTGTTGCTTCCTTCTATTATCCCCATTTGAGCATGCAATCATTTCCTTTTGTACTGTGTCCTTTTTAGCTAATGGAATATTATATGGTCACTTGAAAAAAGTTTCAGTCTCAAAAACTTCTGTATGATGATCATATCCAACTGCCTTTTCTGGCCTGTCAAAAAACATTTCTTTACTGTCCTGTAACACTTGGAATAATTTCTCTCATTGTGTGATAGACAACCTGTCTGCATGATGCACTGCTTGTTGTAAGTTGGGCTCTTTCACTTCATTGTCTAACATCTTCTCTATTGGGTACCACTAATACCTCGATCCTAAAACAAAATTCCCTTCATCTGTATGCACTGAACAATTCAGCTGGTTCCCTTCTAACACCCTGGTTTATTCAAACAAAATGTCCAACTACCTCCCTTCTGCATGATATATGACAGCTTTTTGAGCTCAATTTATCAACCAGTCAATCCCTAGGATGATTTTGGCACTTAATTCTGTTACTGCAAGAAATACATAACTACATCTACATCTACGTGATTAACTCTGCTATTTGCAATAAAGTGCCTGGCAGAGGGTTCAATGAACCACCTTCATGCTGTCTCTCTAACGTTCCACTCTCGAACTGCATGTGGGAAAAACGAGCACTTAAATTTTTCCGTGCGAACCCTGATTTCTCTTATTTTATCATGATGATCATTTCTCCCTATGTAGGTGGCTGCCAACAGAATGTTTCTGCAATCGGAGGAGAGAACTGGTGATTGAAATTTCATGAGAAGATTCCGTCGCAATAAAAAACGCCTTTTTTTAATGATTGCCACTCCAATTCACGTATCATGTCTGTGACACTATCTCCCCTATTTCGCAATAATACAAAACAAGCTGCCCTTCTTTGTATTTTTTCTATGTTATCTGTCAGTCCCACCTGATGCGGATCCCACACCGCACAGCAGTATTCCAGAATAGGGCGGACAAGCGTAGTGTAAGCAGTCTCGTTGGTAGACCTGTTGCACCTTCTAATTGTTCTGCCAATGAATTGCAGTCTTTGGTTAGCTCTACCCACAATATTATCTATGTGATCATTTCAATTTAGGTTATTTGTAATTGTAATCCCTTAGTATTTAGTTGAATTTACAGCCCTCAGATTTGTGTGACTTATCGCATAATCGAAATTTAGCTGATTTCTTTTAGTACTCATGTGAATAACTTCACTTTTTTCTTTATTCAGGGTCAATTGCCACTTTTCGCACCATACAGATGTCTTATCTAAATCATTTTGTTAGTTGTTTTGATCATCTGACGACTTTACAAGACAATAAATGACAGCATCATCTGCAAACCATGTAAGACAGCTACTCAGATTGTCTCCTATGTTGTTAATATAGATCAGGAACAATAAGGGCCTAAAACACTTCCTTGGGGAACACTGGATATTATTTATGTTCTACTCAATGGCTTTCTGTCTATTACTACAAATTGTGACCTTTCTGACAGGAAATCACGAATCCAGTCGCACAACTGAGGTGATACTCCATAGTCATGCAGTTTGATTAGAAGACGCTTGTGAGGAACGGTGTCAAAAGACTTCTGGAAATCTAAAAATATGGAATTAATTTGACATCCCCTGTCGATAGCACTTATTACTTCATGAGTTTAAAGAGTTAGTTGTGTTTCACAAGAACGATATTTTCTGAATCCGTGCTGACTATATGTCAATAAATCATTTTCTTTGAGTTACTTCAGAATGTTCAAATACAGTATATGTCCTAAAACCCTGCTGCAAATCGACATTATGATATAGGCCTGTAATGCAGTGCATTACTCCTACTTCCCTTTTTGGGTATTGGTGTGACTTGAGCAATTTTCCAGTCTTTAGGTACATATCTTTCTGTGAGCGAGTGGTTGTATATAATTGCTAAATATGGATCTATTTTATCAGCATACTCTGAAAGGAACTCTGGTATACAATCTGGACCATAGGCCTTGCCTCTATTAAGTGATTTAAGCTGCTTTGTTACACCTAAGATATCTACTTCTATGTTTCTCATCTTGGCAGTTGTTATTGATTGAAATTCAGGTTCATCTTCTTTGGTGAAGAAGTTTCGGAAAACTGTGTTTAATATTATGCTTTAGTGGCACTGTCATCAGTGACTTCACTGTTGTTATTGCACAGTGAAGGTATTGACTGTGTCTTGCCACTTGTGTGCTTTATGTATGACCAGAATCTCTTTGGCTTTTCTGCCAGATTTCGAGACAGAATTTCATTGAGGAAATTATTAAAAGCATCTCGCATTGATGTACGTGCCATATTTCAAACTTCAGTAAAACTTTGCCAATCTTGGGGATTTTGTGTTCTTTTAAATTTGACATGCTATATTCGTTGCTTCTGCAACAACAGTCTGACCCGTTTTGTGTACCATGGGGGATCAGTACCATCACTTATTAATTTATGTGGTATATATCTCTCAATTTCTGTTGATACTATCTCTTTGAAAACATTCCACAACTTTTCTACACTTACATGATCGGATCAGAGGGAGTGAAGACTGTCTCTTAAAAAGGCGTTAAGAGCATTTTTATCAGCTTTGTTAAATAGATATACTTTGCATTTCTTTTTGATGGTTGTAGGTGTTACGGTATTCAGCCTAGCGGCAACTGCTTTGTGGTCGCTAATTCCTGTATTCATCACATCACTCACTATCTGTCCAGGATTATTTGTTGCTAAAAGGTCAAGTATGCTTTCACAACCATTTACGCTTTGAGTGGGCTCATGAACTAATTTTTCAAAATAATTTTCTGAGAAAGCATTCACTACAATTTTGGATGATGTTTTATGCCTGCCGCCAGCTTTAAACTTATAATTTTTCCAGCATATTGAGGGCAGATTGAAGTCACCACCGACTATAAATGTATGTGTGGGGTACTTATTTGAAATGAGACTCAAGTTTCCTTTGAACTGTTTAGAAACTATGTCTTCTGAGTCGGGGGGTCGGTAAAACGATCCAGTTAATAGTTTATTCCGATTGTCAGGTATAACCTCTACCCATACTATTTCACATGAACTATCTACTTCAATTTCGCTACAAGGCAAACTACCTCTGACAGCAATAAATACTCCACCACCAACTGTGTTTAAGCTATCCTTTCTGAACGCTGTTAGATCGTTTGAAAAAATTTAGGCTGAACCTATTTCCAGCTTTAACCAGATCTGTACCTACAACTATTTGAGCTTCAGTGCTTTCTAATAGGGCTTGGAACTCTGGTTCTTTCCCAACACAGGTACGACAATTTACAACTACAATACCAATCGTTTCTACAACTACCTTACTGTGTTTTACCTGCCCACTTTCTGACAGACGCCCCTTCTGTGGTTCCGTAAGACCTTCTAACCTAAAAAACCGCTCAGTCCATTCCACATAGCCCCCACTACCCATGTAGTCGTCTCCTGACCTATTAAGCGGAACCCGGAAACCCACCACCCGATGGTGCAAGTCAAGGAATCTGCAGCCTACACAGTCACAGAACCGCCTGAGCCTCTGGTTCAGACCCTCGACTCAGCTCTGCACCAAAGGACCACAGTCAGTTCTATCAACAATGCTGCAGATGGTGAGCTCCACCTTAATCTTGGGAGCAAGACTGGCAGTCTTTACCATTTCCGCTAGCCACCCGAAACCAGACAGAATTTGCTCCGATCCAAAGGGACACACGTCATTGGTACCGACATCAGCTGCCACGTGCAGTTGGCTGCACCCTGTACTCTTCATGGCATCTGGAAGCACCCGTTCCACATCTGGAATGACTCCCCCCGAATGCACACAGAGTGCACAGTGGCTTCCTTCACCTCCTTGGCAGCCATGTTCCTAAGGGGCCCCATTACGCGCCTAACATTGGAGCTCCCAACTACCAGCAAACCCACCCTCTGTGAATTCCCAGACCTTGTGGGCTGAGAAGCTTCCTCTGGAATGGGGTGGACGACTGCATTCAGTTCAGAGACATCCTCAGCCACAGATAATGCCCGAAACCTGTTCACCAAACGAACCTGGGAGGTCCTACAATTGGCCCCATGGAAAGTTCTTCGCTGCCTGCCAGACTTTGGAATGATCTCCCACTCGACCATGGGTGAGGAGTCAACCTCAGTGCAGGCAGTGCCCCGGGAGGTCACTGCAGTGGTCCAATTGGAGGACATGTAGGATGTGCTCGACGTCCCTTGCATCCCCACATCCAAACCCCCTCAGTGACACCCCTTGGCAGCAGTCTCAAGCTGTGTGACAGAAGCCAACGCAGCCTGAAGCTGTGAGCAAAGGGTCGCCAGTTCAGCTCGAATCTATATCTCTCTGTATCTGAAAGTCTAATAATAGTTGGTACTTTATAAGTTTGCTACTCTCTCCTGTGGTACCTATAACCTTAACACCTGCCACTGGCATATTTTCAATTTCCAGTTTGTGCCTGGTTATTTCAAGAAAAGCATTTGAAACAGTAGTTATTTGCATTCCTGTATCCAAAAGTACAAACATTTCCTGTCCATGTACTGCAATGGGAATGATGGTTTGCACCCTAGTATCCTCCCTCCAGTCTTCTTCATTTTACCATAATAAATCCTTTCAACAGCAAGGCCTTGCTGTGATATCTGATCCATCTTTATAGTGAAAGTATTATCTGGAGGTTTCATTCTCCATTTCAACCATCCTGCTCTGCTTTCTCTCATAGCTCAATGCCTACATATTCTGAGACTCATCCTATTCTACAGTGTCATTTGGGTTATGCCCATCCGCCATGGTATCGGAAACTTCCTCACCTACTACATCTTCATTGTTTTCCTGATGGATTTTGGTTTTATTTTCTTTAGCTCAAATTGACACTACAAATTTTACTGTTAGAGTGTATATTTCTCACAGTTGTTCATCTTTCTCTGTTTACAATTCATCAGAATCATACATACCTTGCTAGTCTTAAAAGGTGCTGTCTAATGATACTGATTTTGACCAATTTCTTGTTCTTCTTACCCCATCTGTTCTCTGAACAGTTTGCACAGGTTTAAATCAATTCCATCCACTTCTTTGTCAGGAAAAATGACCTCCTCATTGCAGCTGCTCAAATCTTCCTTGTTTTCCTGCAAATTTTCTAATCTATGTAGGATGTCTACGATAGTACTGTCAGTTGTATAAATTCCAACAGTTTCGGGATACCTCATCTTTTTTCTGTCAGATCTCTTGTTTTCTTGGTTATTCATGACTGCTATCACTATTACCTATTGAAATTGACATGGCTCTCTATTATTTGCAGGTTTGGGTCAGAATTAGTCTCTTCTATTGAAGTTGCTGAATTCTTAGCAGGCTGCTTCTCCAGCTGTTGAGCGTATTGAATGAAAGATATAATCTCTAAAAATGCAAGCATGTCAGTATCATCCTTCCCCTTACTGCCTTCCTCTTCCTTCATGATTTATCTTCATCGCAATTCATCGACTTGTTAACTAATATCTTTGCAGATCTTAATTTTCCAGTTCATCTTGCACCCTGTTACCAGTTAAGTTTCCCATTCCTGGTGGTAACAACCTCCTCAGCCTACTCTAACTGTTCCTCTCATCATATTTGTTTGTGGCTGATTGCTATTAGCTCGTTCAGGGACATTGTGGTTCCTGAATCCTCTTCGATTGCGAGTTTTGCACTCTTTATTCTCGCTCTCCACTTTTCCAGAAAGTCTTCAAAATTATGATCGTTACATCCTACATATGGCTTGGAATCGGCTGGCAGCATCTTCTTGAGTTCTCAGGCTATCTCAGATTTGGCCCTTCTGCTTTTTAAATACGCCAAGCTCTTAAACTCTGATTCACGACAATCCGTCATGGATCCTCATCCATGTTTTGGCATTTTGGCGATGATAAACTCTCACCACAATTGGACTTGTTTCTGGACAGACTAAAACTCTTCCAGAAACTTACTCTTAAATACAGAGAATGGAAAAATCTCCACATCCAAATTCAGTCCCCATCACTTAGCATTTCCTGCTAACAAATTAATTACTTAATTTATCCTTTCTCTGTCTGACATTGTGGGTAACACATACAGCAAGGTGGCGCAGTGGTTAGCGCACTGGACTCGCATTCAGGAGGACGGCAGTTCAATCCCCCGTCTGGTCATCCTGATTTAGGTTTTCCATGATTTCCCTAAATCGCTCCAGGCAAATGCCAGGATGGTTCCTTTGAAAGGGCATGGCTGACATCCTTCGCCATCCTTCCCTAACGCGATGAGACCGATGACCTTGCTGTCTGGTCTCCTCCCGAAACAACCCAACCCAACATACAGTTTTTGATGAAGTCAGTAGGATGCCAACCTCCCTGTTTTTCCTGAGGGCCAAACTTACCCTCTTTACTTAAAATCCCAGAATTCTTTGTTACAAATGGTATGTAACTACTCGGTATCTGATTCTGTACCTGCAAATGTACCAATTCCATCTCAGTATGAATTGTTGGGGAATCTTGCTATTGAATGCAAGAACCCATGTTCTCTAGTACACTCTTCATTGTGTTGCATAATGCTTCCAGTCTGGCTTGTCTTTTGTCCAAAATTTCAGTCCTAACTGTGGGTTCAATAACTTGCAGCTGTCCTTCTATAAGAGGTTCTACCTCTCCTTCTACTCTCTAAGTTTCCAAATCAAATCTATCTTTGATATTGGCAATTTTTGTCTGAATTTTAGTTACATTAGTCTTCATATTGTCTACCAGTTGGCTTACGTCAGTTATGCATCTCAAAATTTGTATCAATCTTGTCTGAAAGATTTCAATCCAAATTGGATATCATGGGCCCTGTTTTGATGTACTCGGTTTTCAGTTGAATATCAATTTTATCTTTCAGTTTAGTCATCTTTGTTTTCTTTTCTGTCAATTTTGTATCCAGGCTAGTATTTATTTTACACTCTAATTGCATCATAGTATTGTTCATGTTAGTTTCCAGCTGGTTTGCATTATTTTTGAAACCTACACTCACATTGTTCATATCGGTGGTAATACCTGTAGCCATATCGTTATTTGAGTCACTATATGATTTAACAAAGTCACTAAATCAACACCGATATCCATCTGCATCACCTCCACTGTCACATATGGTTCAGTTTTAATTTTTACTTGACTGAAATCCTGTTCCATTTTTATAATCAGCGTAAATATTCTTAACGGATTGTCTAATCCATGTGTGTCATTACATCCACTAGCAAAAAATATTTCTGTTTGTACTGCTGGTAACACTATGCAAGAACTGTCTTCTAAATTGTTGTTCTGTCTTACACTGCCTTCTGACATCTTGTGATCGAAAGGCAATTCCTCGTCTGGTACATTAGGACCTGACATCATCTTGTGCCGCTCTCATTTGTGCCTATCTAAAATTTTCATGCAGTGAAGTACAATCTGTACAACTGTACACACAATGTTCACCTGTACAACTGTTCTAAATGTTTGGTTTCCTATTATTATACAGGTTATCGCATGGACTTAACAATTTTCTACCTGTTTTACAATGCTAAAACTACAAAACTGAAGGTTATGTAAATTACCATTTTACTGCAGCAATTCACAAATTTTAAAAATCCTGTCACACAGTTGACAGGTGCGATGGTATAAAAATTATTTGCTAATATAATTAAATTTGGGGTGTCAACAGTTGAAACCTGAATTACAAACCCAAATCACATTGCTCGTGCGTTATTATTCTAATGTCACTTCCATCCCTGTAATGTCAAGTACAACTGACTCTCTTTACCCCTAGTGTCACCACTCAACTTTATCACTCACATTGACAAAATTTAGTGAATGATTCCAATTTTACTGTGGTAACTTTGCTGGAATTGGCAGCCATGTACTATTTCTACACCAGCGTATTTGGAAAAATTTTTTGTTGCCATGACTGGTCACGTGGGATTCGTTCACATAACTGCTGGCTGCCAGCCTTACTCTGTACTTTCTACAAGCTATTATGCTGTCACTTCACTCAGTTGAGCATTAGTGAAACACTACACACAATGTGTTATATCCTAGCCAGTAATGCCAACCAAGCCCGCTGCCAAAAGGTTGGCAGCATCAAAGTCCGGACGCCGTCCGCATAAGCAGCGCCAGCGAGACAGGAAATCGCCGCAAGTCTGCGTGCGCCACCGCTGGCTTCTGGCTTCTTAAGCGCTGGAGTCGCGAGTGCTAGGACAGTTCTGGATTCGCTGCTCAGTTGTATACTCGCCACCGAATTGTGTACCTGCTAGTCAGTTGTGTGTTCATCGCAGCAGAGTTGTTGTTTGTCGTCAGCCGACGCTGACCTAGCCGCTCTGACTCGAACTAGACAGATTTCTGTAGACACGGAATTCACTACTGTGTTCCTGTATCTTCGTTAATAAAGATAAGTACCGACTTTTATTTAATCAGAGTGTTTGGGTTTTCATCTTTCTGTTCACTGTTCCAGCGGACCGGTCGGCCCGCTATTAAAGGTGTGGCGGTGACATCGTAAGCCGTTTCCACAGCGAATTGTTTGTCGCTATGAACGCCACCACAAAACTGGTGACGAGGACTTCCGAACTCGTGTGCAGGGCTGGTTCAACTTGTTTCTTGAGATAGAATTTTGGGGGCTGGTTTGATTTGTGTTCACTATGTCTGCCGAATTACAACAGTTGATCTTGTTACAGAGTCAGCAAATACAAAGTCTGGTGGAAGCAATCGCCAAACAAGCGGCTAATCCACCACCACAAAAGGATCAAGCACAGGCAGCACCACCTTTTCGTGCTTTTGAGGCATCACGAGAAGAATGGCAAGAATATTTCCCGCAGTTGCAGGCGCACATGACAGTCTACAAAATCACAGGTAATGAGCGGCAGCTTTATTTAATTTCCACTGCAGGCGTGGAAGTCTATAGACTACTTTGTAAGTTGTTCCCGGAATCCACGCCAGAAGCTTTAGACTATGACGTTGTTGTTACCAAGCTTGCTGAGTATTTCGAGTCGCGAGTTCATGTGGCAGCGGCCAGATTCAAGTTCTTCAGATTAAAGAAACTGCCACATCAATCTAATAAACAGTGATGAACAGATTTACGGGGCCTCACCCGTCAGTGCCGATTTAATTGTGTGTGTGGAGCTTCCTACAGTGATGTCATGTTACGCGACGCTATTACTCAAAACATTGCAGATTCTCGTATTCGTGCTGCTATCTTAAAGTTGCCTGACCCGTCATTAGAGACTGTGATGAACATTATTGAAGCCCAAGATACTTTTGACTATGCTGAGTGTGAGTTAGATCAGCCATGTATTTCTCACATTGCCTGTGCTAAGCAAGTTATGTCACGCCCGCGGCCCCACCGGCAGAGTCAGACTGTAAACACTAGCCGGCCGCGTCATGTTAAACACATTCGTCAGCCGCGTGTGCAAAATGATAGACTTAAGTCTTGCCCTAAGTGTGTTCTTGCTCATCCTCGTGAACGTTGCCCGTTAAGAAACGCGGTTTGTCACTTTTGTCAAAGGAAAGGACACATCCAGACTGTTTGTTTGCGTAAACGTAAGAACAATTCTAGTGCTGCCCAGCCCATGGATATTCATGTTCTTCAAAGCCAGCCCGCCCAGAAGGTCGCGTTTAAAGACTCTTCCACGGTTCGTGTGGGTAATAAACTTGTTCGCAATCAGCCACCCACCCAGCCCTCTGCTATGCGACCCAAGCGTAATTCAACCGCTGTAACACGTAATGTACAGACTGCAAGTGAAGCGGGAGTTGTTGTTACACCCGCCCAACCCACGAGTTGTCGTAAGCAGCGAACACGCGCTAAACGCGCTGAATTTGTGTCTTCCGCCTCCGCTGCACCGATCCAGAGACAGTGTAATAAACTATTTGTGAAGCTACGCATCCAGGATAAGACCTTCAATTTTCAATTAGACACTGGTGCGTCTGTGACTCTCATAAATAGTGCTACGTATGCGGCTATCGGCCGCCCTAAACTTTCAGCGGCAAAACATTCTTTGGCTACTTATAGTGGAGAACAAATTCCTGTGTTAGGTGTATGTAGCGTGCCAGCCACATTCCGTGGCAATACAAAAACAGTTTCCTTCACAGTGCTCCGCGCTACAGACAGTGTAAACATTTTCGGATTAGACTGTTTTGACTTGTTTGGCCTGTCTATCCAAGACAGTGTGTTGCAACTTAATTCTGTTGTTGTTCCTCAAGACGGCATAACCGATTTGTGTAAACGATACAGTGACATATTTAAAGACGAACTCGGTTGTGCTGCGAACTTTGCCGCTCATATTACGTTAAAAGATAATGCTCAGCCTCGATTTTTTCGTGCTCGTCCAGTGCCTCACGCCCTCCGGGCACCTGTAGAAGATGAACTTCGTCGTTGGCAAAACAACGGTGTTATTCAACCCGTTTCAGCGAGCCAGTGGGCTTCTCCCTTAGTTATTATAAAGAAACCGTCTGGCAAGTTACGTTTGTGTGCTGATTTTAAGTCGACAGTTAATCCTCAGACTGTCATTGACTCTTTTCCTTTACCTAGACCGGACGAGCTGATGGATAAGTTAGGGGAAGCTCGTTTCTTTTCCAAAATTGATCTCCGTGAAGCATATTTGCAATTGCCCCTCGACGAGCAATCACAACAGTATTTTGTCATAAACACGTCGTTGGGGTTGTTCCGTTTTCTGCGTTTGCCTTTTGGTTGTGCGTCAGCTCCAGCTGTTTTTCAGCGTTCTTTGTCCCAACTTTTGGCTAATGTGCCATCGTGTAGCAACTATTTAGACGATATTGTTGTGTCCGGTCGGACGCCTGCTGAACATTTCCGTAATTTGGAGTGTTTGTTTACAGTGTTGTCTCAGGCAGGCCTACGTTGCAACATCGATAAATGTTCATTTTTCCTTACGGAGTTGGAGTATCTGGGACATGTTATTAATGCTCAAGGCATTCATCCCTCCCAGTCACATTTAGCAGCTATTCGTGATTTGCCCGCCCCTCGCAATCTGCATGAATTGCAAGCAGTTCTTGGCAAATTGACATATTATATTAGGTTTATACCTAATGCATCACAGATTGCTGCACCGTTGCATCGTCTCCGCCGTAAGAATGTTCCGTTTGTGTGGTCAGCTGATTGCCAATCAGCCTTTCAGCAGCTTAAAGAGGCTTTATTGAATGACCGTTGTCTGGTCCATTACGACCCTAACAAGCCTCTGGTGTTAGCTTGTGATGCCTCTTCTTTCGGCCTCGGTGCTGTGTTGTCTCACCGAGTCGGTAACACCGAACGTCCTATTGTGTTCGCATCTAAATTGCTAAACAAAGCTCAATGTAATTATAGCCAATTGGACAAGGAAGCGTTGGCTATTGTGTTCGGTGTTACAAAATTCCATCACTACCTCTATGGTAGACCATTCTATTTAGTAACAGATCATAAGCCCCTGACGTCACTGTTTCATCCATCTAAACCAGTTCCTCAGCGGACAGCTCAGAGACTACAACATTGGGCTCTTTTGTTATCACAATACCAGTATGAGATACTGTATCGCCCTACAGCTCAGCATGCAAACGCTGACGCGCTTTCTAGATTGCCGATTGCTGCGGATGATGTCTTCGATTCCTCTGACGACTCTTGCCATCAGATTGACGCCGATGAGCATCAATCCCTCTGGGATTTTCCGATTGATTATCGTCAGGTGGCACGTGAGACAGCTACGGATCCTCATCTGAGTTTACTATTACGTTTTGTTCAACGTGGTTGGCCGTCCAAGGCAAAGGACATATCGGATCCTGTGGTTCGTCGCTATTATCCGCAACGTCATCTGTTGTCTGTTTCGCACGGAGTTTTGCTGTTACGCACCGAGAATGACCAGCTTCGTGTAGTGGTTCCCCAAGTGCTCCAATCCAAGGTCCTCGACTTGTTGCATCAAGGTCATTGGGGAGTGGTCCGCACCAAGCAGCTTGCCCGCCGTCATTGTACGTGGATCGGCATTGATAAGCAGATTACGCAGATGTCTACAGAGTGTTCGACGTGTGCCGAACACCAAGCTGCTCCGCCTCAACGCTATTTTGAGTGGGCACGCCCTGCCGGTCCCTGGCAGCGAATACATATTGATTTCGCTGGCCCATATTGGCATTCTCGTTGGCTCATCGTGATAGATGCATTTAGTAATTTTCCGTTTGTTGTGCCCATGCAGTCTACAACGTCTGCACAAAGTATACAGGCGTTGACTTCAATTTTTTGTATTGAGGGTCTTCCAGAAGTTTTAGTGTCTGACAATGGTCCACAATTTACCTCTGCTGAATTCGAAGGTTTTTGTTCTGCCAATGGCATTCGCCATGTTCTTACTCCGCCGTTCCACCCTCAATCGAATGGTGCAGCGGAACGTTTTGTACACACATTCAAGGATCATATGGACCGCCTTCGTGCTACGCACTCTCGTCAGCAGGCCCTCATCACGTTCCTGTCGTCGTACCGGACCACGCCACGCGACGGCCCTTCGCCTGCGGAGCTTCTCCACGGCCGTCGTCATCGCACCCGCCCCGGGTGGTCGCTCCGGCGCCTGCGGTCCCTCTTCAGTCGCCACCGCCTTCGGAGCTGATGGACGTCGACCCCTCAGCCGGGCCGCCTTCCCAAGCGGTGGCTGTGCAGCCTGTACTGCAGCCGCTTTCCTTGGGCACCCCCAAGGAGTCTGACACCGCAGCGCCTTGTCCGGCGCCCACTCAGCAGCCGTCGACGCAGCGTCAGGAGACGCTGCCTCTCTTCGTGGGTCCCGACGCCCCGTCGCGTCCAGTACCAGAAGCTGCGCCCGTGGTCACAGGCGTGCACCCTGACCTCGGTTTTCAGTCGGTGTTTCCCGAGGCCCTGCGCAGCCAATGCTGGGGTGCGGACCGGGGACTGCCACCGACAACAGTCTCCGCCCCGGTCTCTTCTGCTACGCCTGCGGCCAGACCCCTCCCCCGCCGTCGACGCTCGCCACGTCATTATTCAACGACGGTGCGGCGATTTGGGGGGGAGGAGTGTTATATCATAGCCAGTAACGCCAACCGAGCCCGCTGCCAAAAGGTTGGCAGCATCAAAGTCCGGACGCCGTCCGCATAAGCAGCGCCAGCGAGACAGGAAATCGCCGCAAGTCTGCGCGCGCCACTGCTGGCTTCTGGCTTCTTAAGCGCTGGAGTCGCGAGCGCTAGGACAGTTCTGGATTCGCTGCTCAGTTGTATACTCGCCACCGAATTGTGTACCTGCTAGTCAGTTGTGTGTTCATCGCAGCAGAGTTGTTGTTTGTCGTCAGCCGACGCTGACCTAGCCGCTCTGACTCGAACTAGACAGATTTCTGTAGCCACGGAATTCACTACTGTGTTCCTGTATCTTCGTTAATAAAGATAAGTACCGACTTTTATTTAATCAGAGTGTTTGGGTTTTCATCTTTCTGTTCACTGTTCCAGCGGACCGGTCGGCCCGCTATTAAAAGTGTGGCGGTGACTTCGTAAGCCGTTTCTACAGCGAATTGTTTGTCGCTACGAACGCCGCCACAAAACAATGTTCACCTGTTCTCAAACACAATTACTAAACAATAAACAATCCTAGGTAGAACACTGCCTTACATTTTGTGGTGTCACCGCTAGACACCACACTTGCTAGGTGGTAACTTAAATCGGCCGCGGTCCTGTAGTACATGTCGGACCCGCGTGTCGCCACTGTGGGATCGCAAACCTAGCGCCACCACAAGGCAGGTCTCGAGAGACTGAGGAGACCTCGTCCCCAGTTGTACGGACAACATAGCTAGCGATTGGACGTGCTAAGCCTTGCTCTCATTTGCCGAGAGATAGACAGTAGAATAGCCCTCTGCTAAGTTAACTGGCGACCACCTAGCAAGGCGCCATTTGTATCAGTGCCTATAGCTTACTAATATTCAAGAGAGATGTATTCCAAGGACTAATTAAAAGTTAAGTAACAAGCATCTACGTACTTTTCTTCTTATTCATTTATAAGTCTCATGTTCCAGACTTCACGCCCGTCTGCGTTAGCATTGCGTGCCCTATCGGCTACAGCATTGTGTCTAGGCTGTATGGTCTAGACACAACATTATTGGCGACGAGAAAAAGAGTTTGTATTTACTTCGTTTGTGTCATGGCTTCGCCACAATCTCCGGATGTACTGTCCGAATTTTTTCGCTTGCAGAATCAGCAGACGCAGGCGTTATTGGAAGCCCTTGGACAGCTCGTCCAGGGTCAACGTGCGCTGCAAACCGATGCGGCAGCCGCCGCTTCTTCGCTACCGCTGCCACACAACGCTGTTGCACCTCCGTTTCGTAGCTTTGACGCAGCTCAAGAGTCGTGGACTGAGTGGTCCCGACAATTTGCCTTCCATCTAGCAGCCTACAGAATTCAAGGTAACGAGCGGCAGCCGTTTTTGCTTTCTTGTGTCGGTGTGTCTACCTACCGTGTGATAGTGAAATTGTTTCCCCGACGCGACGTAGCAACTCTGACCTACGAAGAAATTTTGTCTGCTTTAGATGCCTATTTCAAAGAAACAGTGAATGTCGTTGCAAAACGGTATACGTTCTTTCGTACAAAACGTACGGCCGGTCAGACTAATAGGGAGTGGGTTGCAACTTTGCAAGGACTTACTAGGGAGTGTGCATTTGAATGTGACTGTGGACTTCCTTATTCAGATACAATGGTGCGTGATGCAATAGCACAGAACGTTTCTGATGTTCGCATAAGGGAACAGATTTTGAAACTCGTTAATCCCTCCCTTCAACAAGTGATAGACATATTGGATAGGCAAGACACACTTGACTTTGCTCAGGACTCATTTGAACTTTTGCCAGCAGTGTGTCACATTAACCGGCCCGCCGGGCCCGCTGCACGGGACGCTACGCGGCCCTCGCGCCCGTCACGGCGGCGGCAGCCTACCTTGCAAACACGTGCGCCGCGTAAGCAAGCAACTGTAGTGAAATCATGCCCGTGGTGTGCAGCTAGACATTCGCGTGAAAATTGCCCGTCACGCCAAGCTATTTGCTTTTACTGTCAAAAGAAAGGACATGTTCAAAGTGTTTGCCAGAAAAAGCTTAGATCAGACAATCACAATAATTCCAGGCCCTTTGCTTCGCGCCGGAATCGAACCCAGGACAATCAGGCTCGTGGACCTTCGCCCATGGACATTCATGTAGTTCATTCCCACCCGGCCAGTGACACTTTAGCTAACGGTGACTGTGTTCGTCCCACAAACAGTGTGCGTCGATGTCGCCGAAAATCCCGTGAAGTCGCAAGTGCTTCTGTACCTGTATCAGTTCAAATTGCACGTGACAGTCGCTCTTGTCGTCAGCAGGACAATAAACTTTTTGTGGCCTTAAACTTTGAAGGCAAAGTGATACCATTCCAGCTCGATACCGGAGCTGCAGTTTCATTGCTCAATCACGACACGTACAAACAACTGGGCAAACCGCCATTGCGTGCCGCAAATGTTAAGTTACATAGTTACTCTGGACAGCATATACCTGTGTTAGGACAGTGCAGCCTTCTTGCCACATACAAGGGACAGACAAAACTTATATCATTTTACGTTCTTCGTTCTACTTCTGCAGTGAACTTGTTTGGTTTAGATTTGTTTCAATTGTTTAATTTGTCTATAGTAAATCAGGTCCTATCAGTGAATCAGACTGTGCCTTCCGCCAGTGTTTCTAGTCTTTGTGAAGAATTTGCAGACATTTTTGCACCGGGCCTTGGTTGCGCTAAGAACTATGAAGCGCATTTGGAACTGAAAGAAAACGCGCAACCGAAATTTTTCAGAGCGCGCAATGTTCCCCACGCATTGCGTGATGAGGTCGCAAGAACATTACACGATTTAGAATCTCAAGGTGTAATTGAACGTGTGGAGGCTTCTCTCTGGGCCTCACCCTTAGTAATTTTGCCAAAACCTTCCGGTAAACTGAGACTTTGTGTGGACTTCAAGGCAACAGTGAATCCACAACTTGTGACTGCCACTTTTCCTTTGCCCAGCCCGGAAGATCTTTTTGACAAACTGTGCCCGGGAAAATATTTTTCCAAATTGGACCTAGCAGATGCGTACTTGCAAATACCTGTGGACGAAGAATCCCAGCGCGTCTTAGTGGTTAACACGCATCTTGGCTTGTATCGCTTCAAAAGACTACCGTTCGGGTGTGCATCTGCCCCTGCTTTGTTTCGGCAATTTTTACAAACTGTTTGTGCGTTGGTCCCTACTGCTGCGAACTATCTGGACGATATTGTGATCTCAGGAAAGACAGAAGCCGAACATTTGCAAAATCTCCGACCATTATTTCAGGTCTTGCGTCAGAATGGTCTTCGCTTGAGGAAGGACAAATGTGTGTTTTTTGTTCATGACTTACCCTCCCTGGGGCATGTCATAAATGCCCAAGGTATACATCCGAGTCCAGAGCACCTCCGTGCCATACAGGATTTACCTGCACCGCGGAACTTGAAACAGCTACAGAGTGTGTTGGGTAAAATTAATTATTATGCAAAGTTTGTGCCGCGCGCTTCTTCCATTTCAGCTCCGCTTCAGCGCTTATGCCGTAAAGGTGTTCCGTTCGTCTGGACGCCGGAATGCGACCGCGCCTTTCGCCAGTTGAAATCGGCGTTACTTTCAAATGCGTGCCTTACGCCATTCGATCCCCGAAAACCTCTTTTGTTGATGGTAGATGCCTCGGATTTCGGGATCGGTGCTGTGCTTGCGCACAAGGATGGCTCGCATGATCGCCCTATTGCCTTTGCGTCCAAATTGCTCTCATCTGCGCAAAGAAATTATTCCCAGATAGAGAAAGAAGCTTTAGCTCTCGTGTTTGGTGTTACAAAGTTTCATGATTTCTTGTATGGTCGTCACTTTACAATCATCACGGACCACAAACCTTTGACATCGCTTTTTCATCCGAACAAGCCTGTACCTCCACGTACAGCGCAGAAATTCATTCGCTGGTCTCTTTTTCTCTCGCAGTACCGCTACGATATCTTGTATCGGTCCACTGCTAAGCACGGGAACGCTGATGCGTTGTCCCGTTTGCCTGTTGCTGAGGATAAAGCATTCGATTCTTCCGAACTTGCTTGCATGTTCATTGATTCGGAAACCGATGACGTGGTCGAATCGTTTCCGATTGATTTTCGTCGTGTAGCTACAGCCACAGCTGCTGACCCTGTCCTTGCTACTGTTTTGCGTTTTGTTGCTACGCAATGGCCCTTGTCCAAGTCACGGATCGAGGATCCTTTGGTTAGTCGTTTTTTTGCTCACAAGGAGAGACTTTTTGTCCGACGTGGTGTTTTGTTGTTGCGTTCCGATAATGATCAGTCCAGAGTCGTGGTCCCACGTTCGTTACAGTCCTCTGTCTTAAAGCTTCTTCACCAAGGACATTGGGGTATAGTGCGTACGAAACAACTTGCTCGTCAGCACTGTACTTGGTTCGGAATCGATGCGGCGATTACGAATATGTGCTCTTCGTGCGTGGCGTGTGCCGAACAACAATCCGCACCGCCGCGGAAATTCTTTGCATGGCCGAAAGCCACTTCCCCTTGGCAACGCTTGCACATCGATTTTGCTGGTCCATTCTGGAATGCTCGATGGTTGGTTGTGGTCGATGCTTTCAGTAATTTTCCTTTTGTTGTCCGGATGTCTTCCACGACGTCTTCTGCCACAATCCAAGCCTTGTCTGCTATCTTTTGCATTGAAGGTCTTCCGCAGACTATTGTTTCCGACAATGGCCCACAATTCATGTCCGCAGAATTTCAGTCCTTCTGCGAGGCCAATGGTATTCAACATCTGACATCCGCGCCGTTTTCGCCTCAGTCAAACGGTGCCGCTGAACGATTGGTCCGGACTTTCAAGTCACAGATGTTGAAATTGAAAGAGTCGCATTCTCGGGAGGACGCTTTGTTGCTCTTTTTGTCTTCGTATCGCTCTCAGCCCCGCGATGGTCGCTCGCCGGCTGAATTGCTCCATGGTCGTTCTCATCGCACCTTGATGTCTTTGCTGCATCCGCCACATCAGGTTCCTGTGCAGCGGCAGACTCCTGCTTTTGTTCCTGGCGACGTTGTCTATTATCGCACCTATCGCGGTTCACGGCGTTGGCTCGCAGGGCGCATTCTTCGCTGCCTCGGCCGCGCGATGTATTTGGTTTTGGGGGCCTCTGGTGAGGTGCGTCGGCATCTCAATCAGCTGCGCCTTTGTCGTCGCCTGGGTTCTGCCGCTCCCCGTCTGCTTTCAGCGACGGAGCCGTCCGGTCAGCGCCTTGGGGACCCATCTACTGGCTCGTCTCATCCCCAGGTGTTACCGACGCTGCCTTCCCTTTTGCCTCATGGCGTCGCGCCGCCGCCGCAGCCGCCGCCGGCGCCGCCCGCAGTGGACGCTTCGCTGCAACCGCCCGGCGCCTCCCAGGGTCACGCGCCGCCGCTCGCTTCCCGTGACCAGCCGTCCTCCGCCATGGCCCTCTTGCCCGCTCCGGACCAGATGTCGTCATCGCGCGTCGGATTCCCCGACGCAATGGAGGTCGTCGACCCTTCGGCCCCTCCTGTCTCATTACGTGCGCATGCACCGCATGTTGACGTGCACCCTGGACTAGGTTTTCAGGCGTTTCCTAGCTCCCCTCGGACCGAATGGCCGGGTGCGGGTGGCACAGCCTCGCCTGTTGTTAGGCTCCCCACCTCATCGCATACGTCGACATGCGGTCCTCCCCACGGCGGGCGGAAGCCTTATCTCACGACCGTTCGCCGATTTGCGGGAGAGGAATGTGGTGTCACCGCTAGACACCACACTTGCTAGGTGGTAACTTAAATCGGCCGCGGTCCTGTAGTACATGTCGGACCCGCGTGTCGCCACTGTGGGATCGCAAACCTAGCGCAACCACAAGGCAGGTCTCGAGAGACTGAGGAGACCTCGTCCCCAGTTGTACGGACAACATAGCTAGCGATTGGACGTGCTAAGCCTTGCTCTCATTTGCCGAGAGATAGACAGTAGAATAGCCCTCTGCTAAGTTAACTGGCGACCACCTAGCAAGGCGCCATTTGTATCAGTGCCTATAGCTTACTAATATTCAAGAGAGATGTATTCCAAGGACTAATTAAAAGTTAAGTAACAAGCATCTACGTACTTTTCTTCTTATTCATTTATAAGTCTCATGTTCCAGACTTCACGCCCGTCTGCGTTAGCATTGCGTGCCCTATCGGCTACAGCATTGTGTCTAGGCTGTATGGTCTAGACACAACACATTTCATACAAAGTCACACTTCCTATCGATTTAGAATCCCAGTTGGCGGCCATAACAGCAGACAGCCTAAGCAAATTTTGAAGAGAGCATTGATCACTTACCAAGAGATATCCCATGTGGAGAACTAACTAATTCAATGAAGATCGGTCACCAGCTCTAGAGGAGCAAATTTTGTTTCCCGTTTGAATTAAATTTAACAACTTTAGATGAGTCACTTGCAAGAATGAAATTTTATTTCTCTGTAAACTCAGAACTGAAATTTTAATATTCTTAGCACACTTGCTACTGTTGTTGTTGTTGTGGTCTTCAGTCCTGAGACTGGTTTGATGCAGCTCTCCATGCTACTCTATCCTGTGCAAGCTCCTTCCTCTCCCAGTACTTACTGCAACCTACATCCTTCTGAATCTGCTTATTGTATTCATCTCTTGGTCTCCCTCTACAATTTTTACCCTCCACACTACCCTCCAATGCTAAATTTGTGATCCCTTGATGCCTCAGAACATGTCCTACCAACCGGTCCCTTCTTCTTGTCAAGTTGTGCCACAAACTCCTCTTCTCCCCAATTCTATTCAATACCTCCTCATTAGTCGTGTGATCTACCCATCTAATCTTCAGCATTCTTATGTAGCACCACATTTCAAAAGCTTTTATTCTCTTCTTGTCCAAACTATTTATCGTCCATGTTTCACTTCCATACATGGCTACACTCCATACCAATACTTTCAGAAACAACTTCCTGACACTTAAATTTCTACTTGATGTTAACAAATTTCTCTTCTTCAGAAACACTTTCCTTGCCATTGCCAGTCTACATTTTATATGCTCTCTACTTCAACTGTCATCAGTTATTTGGCTCCACAAATAGCAAAACTCCTTTAGTACTTTAAGTGTCTCATTTCCTAATCTAATTCCCTCAGCATCACCCGACTTAATCTGACTACATTCCATTATCCTCATTTTGCTTTTGTTGGTGTTCATCTTATATCCTCCTTTCAAGACACTGTCCATTCTGCTCAGCTGCTCTTCCAAGTCCTTTGATGTTTCTGACAGAATTACAATGTCATCGGCAAACCTCAAAGTTTTTATTTCTTCTCCATGGATTTTAATAACTATTCCGAATTCTTCTTTTGTTTCCTTTACTGGCTGCTCAATATACAGATTGAATAACATCAGGGAGAGGTTACAACCCTGTCTCACTCCCTTCCCAACTGCTGCTTCCCTTTCATGCACCTCGGCTCTTATAACTGCCATCTGGTTTCTGTACAAATTGTAAATAGCCTTTTGCTCCCTGTATTTTACCTCTGCCACCTTTAGAATTTGAAAGAGAGTATTCCAGTCAACATTGTCAAAAGCTTTCTCTAAGTCTACAAATGCTAGAAACGTAGGTTTTCCTTTCCTTAATCTATTTTCTAAGATAAGTCGTATGGGGTTAGTATTGCCTCACGTGTTCCAACATTTCTATGGAATCCAAACTGATCTTCCCGGAGGTCAGCTTCTACCAGTTTTTCCATTAGTCTGAAAAAAATTCGTGTTAGTATTTTGCATCTGTGACTTATTAAACTGATAGTTCGGTAATATTCACATCTGTCAACAGCTGCTTTCTTTGGGATTGGAATTATTATATTCTTCTTGAAGTCTGAGGATATTTCGCCTGTCTCATACATCTTGCTCTCCAGATGGTAGAGTTTTGTCAGGACTGGCTCTCTTAAGGCTGTCAGTAGTTCCAATGGAATGTGATCTACTCCCAGAGCCTTGTTTCGACTCAGGTCTTTCAGTGCTCTGTCAAACTCCTCACGCAGTATCGTATCTCCCATTTCATCTTCATCTACATCCTCTTCCATTTCCATAATATTGTCCTCAAGTATATTGCCCTTGTATAGACCCTCTATATAATCCTTCCACCTTTCTGCTTTTCCTTCTTTGCTTAGAACTGGGCCTCCATCTGAGCCCTTGATATTCATACAAGTGGCTCTCTTTTCTCCAAAGGCCTCTTTAATTATCCTGTAGGCAGTATCTATCTTACCCCTAATGAGATAAGCCTCTACATCCTTACATTTGTCCTCTAGCCATCCCTGCTTAGCCATTTTGCACTTCCTGTCAATCTCATTTTTGAGACGTTTGTATTCCTTTTTGCGTGCTTCATTTATTGCATTTTTGTATTTTCTCCTTTCATCAATTAAATTCAGTATCTCTTCTGTTACCCAAGGATTTCTACTAGCCTTCGTCTTTTTACCTATTTGATCCTCTGCTGCCTTCACTATTTCATCCCTCAAAGCTACCCATTCTTCTGCTACTGTATTTCTTTCCCCCATTCCTGTCAATTGCTCCCTTATGCTCTCCCTGAAACTCCGTACAACCTCTGGTTCTTTCAGTTTATCCAGGTCCCATCTACTTAAATTCCCACATTTTAGCAGTTTCTTCAGTTTTAATCTGCAGTTCATGACCAACAGATTGTGGTTAGAGTCCACATCTGTCCCTGGAAATGTCTTACAATTTAAAACCTGGTTTCTAAATCTCTGCCTTACCATTATATAATCTATCTGATGCCTTCTAGTATCTCCAGGATTCTTCCATTTATACAACCTTCTTTTATGATTCTTGAACCAAGTGTTAGCTATGATTAAGTTATGCTCTGTACAAAATTCTACCAGACAGCTTCCTCTTTCATTTCTTACCCCCAATTCATATTCACGTACTATGTTTCCTTCTCTTCCTTTTCCTACTCTCGAATTCCAGTCACTCATGACTATTAAATTTTCATCTCCCTTCACTACCTGAATAATTTCTTTTATCTCATCATACATTTCATCAATTTCTTCATCATCTGCAGAGCTAGTTGGCATATAAACTTGTACTACTGTAGTAGGCATGGGCTTCGTGTCTATCTTGGCGACAACAATGCCTTCGCTGTGCTGTTTGTAGTAGCTTACCCGCATTCTTATTGCTTTATTCATTATTAAACCTACTCCTGCATTACCCCTACTTGATTTTGTATTTATAACCCTGTATTCACCTGACCAAAAGTGTTGTTCCTCCTGCCACCAAACTTCACTAATTCCCACTATATCTTTAACCTATCCATTTCCCTTTTTAAATTTTCTAACCTACCTGCCTGATTAATGGATCTGACATTCCACGCTCCGATCTGTAGAATGCCAGTTTTCTTTCTCCTGATAACGACATCCTCCTGAGTAGTCTCTGCCCGGAGATCCGAATGGGGGACTATTTTACCTCCGGAATATTTTACCCAAGAGGACGCCATCATCATTTATCTATACAGCAAAGCTGCATGCCCTCGGGAAAAATTACGGCCGTAGTTTCCCCTTGCTTTCAGCCATTCACAGTACCAGCACAGCAAGGCCGTTTTGGTTAGTGTTACAAGGCCAGATCAGTCCATCATCCCGACTGTTGCCCCTGCAACTACTGAAAAGGGTGCTGCCACTCCTGGCCTCTCAACAGATACCCCTCCATTGTGGTTGCACCTATGGCATGGCCATCTGTATTGCTGAGGCACACAAGCCTTCCCACTCCAACAGCAAGGTCCATGGTTCATGGAATAATATTGTTGACTGAAATGAACTGAATTTATTTTGACTTTAAGTATTTCTTTGCAAGAACTTTTGTAATTCAGTGACAGATAATTTTAAACAAATGACCTATAAACAGGTGACCCTATTGTCTTTGCACTAATACTGCTGCTCCAAAGTAGCATACAACATCATAATGTAACATTGGATAAGACGACAAGTTTTTTGCTTTATACTGTGCTACAAGTAAACTTGAATAGTAATACTGATATTTAAATTCAATTTACTTTAAGAAAGAGGAATGCTGCTTAAGGCAAAATAACTTTACAAGAATTCCAATAACTAGTTCCCTATTACTACTAAATTGATCAAAAATTGAAATTATTGACTGGTAGTTTTCTGCATAGATTTGAAATAATTTTCAGATTATAAAAATTATTAACAAAAGTCTCATAACTTTCCTTCTTTTGTTACAAGTTGAGATGCCATGGTGGCAGGATGATGTCTTCATGTCTCTATTCTGGTAGCCATTGTTAATGCTTTCCTTTGTGCATTTCTACACCATTACACATTGGTTTGGCACATGGAAATTTACCATCAGTTCAGTTAGACATTCCTGCAAATCAAGTATTTACATAACTGAGACAATTTTCCTATGATCCAACCCAGCTATCTTCAGTCTTGATACCACTAACATTTAAATAAATGCTATAGAGTCCGTTACACAGAATGGCTCTCTCTCATGTTCACACATGTGCATCTACCACAACTCTCCAATGTCTGACCACTGACCAATCCCCACCTTTGCCGGCCGAAGTGGCCGTGCGGTTAAAGGCGCTACAGTCTGGAACCGCAAGACCGCTACGGTCGCAGGTTCGAATCCTGCCTCGGGCATGGATGTTTGTGATGTCCTTAGGTTAGTTAGGTTTAACTAGTTCTAAGTTCTAGGGGACTAATGACCTCAGCAGTTGAGTCCCATAGTGCTCAGAGCCATTTGAACCATTTGAACCAATCCCCACCTTTGTTTGTGCTTTTTGCACATGGCCCTGCCCATGTGCAAGCCAATGCTTGTACCTGTTTGCTTCCACACTGGATGCAACATCAACACAAATGCAAATATTCCAAAGTTCCTGATACTTCTTTGTCAGCATAACAGATCATGTACCATTTTGTGCTCTTCGAATGGTGAACTGTATCAGGCAGGGCACTTACCTACCTTGAGGTGACCAACTTAATCCAACAACTCCTCTCCCTCCCCCTCCCATTTTTCTCCTGTGTTGGCATGTAAGTGCTCCCTCCGCTGCCACCACCACCACCACCACCACCACCACCACCACCTCTCCCCTCGTAGGGAGGTACTATGTTGTCTGGTAGGGGCCTTCTAATTGAATAGCTCTAGTCCAGACTTTCCCCCCAATCTCATGCATTCACTGCAATTGTCACTACACAATGATTTTTATCATAGTGGCCACTTTCCAAAGTTCCTGATACTTCTTTGTCAGCATAACAGATCATGTACCATTTGGATCTCTTCGAATGGTCAACTGGCACTTGCATATTGCTGCTACCACTTCATGCCCCCTCTGTCAGATAGCACCAATGATGTTCTGAGTGACGTGTCCTAACCTATCGTCTGCTTTCCAGGAACTGCTATTCCCATTTCTACAGGCCCTTACTGCCACCGGGCAGTGCAGTGGTTGACCAAAGACACTGCAGCAACAATTCAGGATCATTTAAGGGCACTGCGTGTCTCAAGTGACATCATTCAGAGACCACACTCATCAGTTTGAAGTGACTGCACACAAGCCTCACAGTCTAATTAAGCACAGCAAGGAGGAATGCTGGGAGCACCATATATGCACCTTGGGAATGTATGTCTTAATTCTCTGTGTACAGACCAAGCTCCATAGTCTTCTGGGCCTCCAATAATTAACAACTGGTGTCAGTTCTTGCTGAACGCCTTGCAACCCATTCTGTATCAGCATCTGTGAGCTCTAGCTCTTCTTACCCAACTACCTTATGACTGCATAATGGGAAAGTTGAAGATATATCCCTATTGTTCACCCTCACCACTCAGAATTATATAAAAATCTTTCACTGACTGAGAACTTCCCAATTCTAACCAGACAAAACCCCACATCCATCAACATCTACTGGCCAATTAGCCTCACCAACATGCTCTGCAAATTGGTTGAAAAGATTATAGCACGATGGTTTTTGTTGAGTTTTCCGTTGTGGGGCCTTTTGCCCCCTGTCAGTGTAATTTCTGGAAGGGACAATCCACAAATGACCATTTGATTAGATGGGAAACAGCAGTCAGAAAGGCTTTTTTTAATGCCAACTCCTCATTGCAGTCTTCTTTTTATGTACGTAAGGTGTAGGACACCACTTGGAATCATCACATTTTACTTACTGTCCATAACAGGTGATTTTGGGGCTCTATATTGATTTTTTTGTTGGTTTGTTCATGTCAGGGTTGATATATCACTCAGCTTCCCACAGATTTAAGAGAACAGTGTCCTTCAGGGCTCCATGCTGAGTGTGACGCTCTTCCTCATTGCTGTCATTAGGCTAGTCACGTCTGTCAGACCAGTGGTGTGCGCTGTATGTTAATGGTTTTTGCATTTGGTATAATTCACAATGTGTCACCTTGGCCGATCACCAGCTCCAAGTGGCTCCACTTTGAACTTTTCCTGTAGCTTCCAGTTCTCTCCCGAGGAAACACTGTTTGTACACTCAGGTGGTTTTGAATTGAATTGAATTGAATTTTATTTGATCCTGTAACATTACATTGTGTACAGTAAATGTACATGTAATATAGGACATGTCAAAGTATTAACATTCTTTATCACTTAGTTTTCTACACCTTTAGCTTACGTTTTTACATCACTGATAATGAATAACAATATATACAAATTTAATGGCATAAGTATTCTGCAACACTGTAAAACTCTTTTTCAATGAGATAGTCTTTAAGTTTCTTTGGAAAGTCTTTGTGAAGTACACTATCTTGCAGGTTTTTGGGCAGACTTCTTAGTAGTCTGATACCAGAGTACTGGTGTCCTTTTTAGCATTGCCAGTCGGTGGGGTATGCTCCGTACTTCGTTCTTCCTTCTTGTATTGTGGGTGTGTACACTAGCATTTGTAATCCAGTCCTACCTTTTGTGATGTACATTATTGTTTTGTATATATAAAATGATGAAAAAGTTAAGATACCTAAATTCTTGAAACAGTTTCTGCACGTTTCAGAGGTCTTTCTTCTTAAAATGGTCCTAATTGCTTTTTTTTTTTTTTTTTTTTTTTTTTTTTTTGTGTGTAAAGTGAACACTCGTTTTGTCTCTTGTTTGTTTGAGATTCCCCACACAGTCACTCCATACTGTAAGTATGGTTCGTAAAGTCCATGATACACTGTACACAGAAGGTTCTTGTCTGAATACTGTGATAGCTGCATCATTAAGAATATGACAGAGCTCAGTTTCTTACAGACATTATTAATATGTTTTTTCCATTTCAGTTCATTATCCACAAGAATACCTAAGAATATAGCAGATTCTCCTTCTTCCAGCCTTCTTCCATCAACCTCTAAATCCATGTCCACAGCCTTTTCCTTGTTTTTAAACACTGCATACATAGTCTTTTTTAGATTTATACCCAGTTCATTTTCCAACAGCCATTGAGCTGTGACATTCGCAGATATGTATGCTCTTCTCTCAAGCTGTTCCATATTTTGGTCACTATTTAGTATTGTCATGTCATCAGCATACAATATTTTCTTTTCTTCCTCCTCAACACCTATATCATTAACAAACACATTAAATAACAATGGCCCCATTACTGAACCCTGGGGCACTCAATATTTGATGGATTTGGTTTCTGATTTGTATGAGTTTCCTAATGATACATACTGCTTGTGGTTGCACAAGTATGATTTTATCCATTCACCTGGTTACCCCCAAATGCCATAGTTGCTTAATTTTTGTATCAGCATTTCATGGTCAATGGTGTCAAATGCCTTTGAAAGATCCAGAAACATTGCAGAGACAACCTTTTTCTCATCTAAGGACTGTAAAATGTGTTCTGTTAGACTGGCAATTGCTGATTCTGTAGATTTACCCTTTCTGAAACCATGTTGTGATGGTATGAGAATGTCATGTTTGTCCAAATAGTTAACTAATCTGGTATACATAAGCATTTCTAGGATTTTTAAGAAACCTGATATCAGTGAAACTGGTCTGTAGTTGTTGGGATCATCCTTATACCCTTTCTTGTACACTGGCACTACCTTCGTTATCTTCAGTTTTCTGCAAAAATTGCATCTCTGAAAGAACAGTTTGCTATGTTCAGCAGTGGTGTTATTATCTCCTCACATACCAGCTTTATTACATGATTTGATATTTCATCATCACCAGCTGATTTCTTGGACTTCAGTTTCTGTATAGTTTTCCACAATTCATGTTCCGTGACTGATCTTAAGAACATAGTCCTGCATGATCTTTTTTGGTACCTTAATACCCTTCTGTTTTTGACTATTTCTTTCAAATTTTAAGTTTTCTACTACACTGATATAGTTATTATTCAGTATGTGTGCCATTTCCAAACCATCTGTGACCACTGTGTTGTCTATTTTAATTGACCTAATACCTTCTTCTTTGTTTGACCCATCTTTTTCCTTTCTTTCAGCATTGATTGCATTCCAAGCTGCCTTTGCCTTGTTTTTTGAGTTCGCTATAGTGGTGTCAATTGCTCTTGCTTTGGCTTCTCTTATTGTTTTTCTATACTTCTTTTTTAACATTTTATAGTTTTCAGCTTTGCCCATCCGTCTCACATCCTGAAGCTTCCTTCCCTGTTCTAGTATTTCACTGGTAATCCACTGTGTTTAATCTTGCTGCCTTTCTTGTCTCTTTACTTTGGGAAATGCTACATTAAAATGGTACTTAATTGTTGAATTACCAGTTGGAATATGCCTGGAGCGAGGCTCTCTGATGGGAGTTCCTAACCCTGTAAGAATGTGTATTCCATATTTTCCTGCATCCCTGTTGATGTTGAACCTCAGATGCACACATTTTTCCCTCCCTATCAAAAAATCAGTAATAAGAATTCTGTCTGGACGAAAATGCTTTAACATCTTGGGCTAAGTGACTACATTAACTATAAACTATATTGTCAGACTGCTGTAGGTGAATATTTTGTTGATAATTATGTTCTAACTTATGTTTATCTATGATGTTATCATGTTCAAAAAGAATGTTTCAGGAGTGCTACAAACTTAAATTCCATTCTAATCCAAATTAATTAATCACATATTATGTTAACCATAAGATTACTGTTTTAGTAAAACAGAAAGTATCTGCAACATGAGTCAGCCCAAAACTTCACAAATTGTTAAGATATTGTGTACTTTTGATCTAGAAGGGAGAGAGTGTACATGAAGTCTTGTATTGTAAACAAATAGCATTTTAGAGCTACCGTAAACAACAACGAGTTAAAAAATTATTCAGTCCCACCCAGTAAACACTCAAATTATGTAGTCACAAAGAAACTTAAAATTATGTCAGGTGAAGCAGGAAACTATAGGAAAACTAATGAAGTGACAACAATGTATCAGTGAGTGGGAAACATGAACACTCACAGATTGTTTTTATGTATTATTAATAATATAAAGTGTTGAATCAAGAAAATTATCCCTGGAAGGATATTGTATAGAATAACCAAAAAAGTGAGCTCAAAATGACATGAAAAAATTTAATCAGTGAATCTGTTTAGTGCTAGTTCAATTCCAGCCCCTGCTATCGTGAAAGGAGAAGCATGTCGTTGGCTGACAATCATAACAAAATGTGAACATGCACAAAGTTTTTCACTCTTGTAATGGACTATATGCTGCATAGTACACTAATTAGCAAAATAACATGGGGTTTGATGACAACAAGTCCTAAAATAATAAAAGTAGCTCGAAATGAGATTTACACTCTGCACTGACTTGTTAGGATATGAATGCCACAAAACGGATGGACTGGCTGTAGGTGAATATTTTGTTGATAATTATGTTCTAACTTATGTTTATCTATGATGTTATCATGTTCAAAAAGAATGTTTCAGGAGTGCTACAAACTTAAATAGTGGTTATTAATTCACCATGATACTCTCCCACCTCTTCATTCCTCTTTCATCTCTCAAATAACCGATGACATTTCTACTGGATGAATAGCCTACCACATCACTGTGCCTTCACATTTCATTCCATTTATCCAGTGCATCAGTTTATCAAATGACTGAATGATCTTACAGTTTTTTAAAGTCATCTTCCTCGTCTCTGTAAATATTTGTAATCATGCAAAGGGCAGGTAATACATGATTTTATGCATGACTGTTACATGCTTGGTGCAAGAGTGCAGACATGCAGAATGTGGAGAAATGTATTTCCTATTTACACACATGTGAAAGGTCTGAATGTATCTCCCAACTAGAATATCAGTGGGATCTGATGGGATAAATGAGCAAAAAGTGAATGGAACAAGAGGGTAGAACCAGGCAGAGGACATTTCTAACAGAAATTGGGGCTTTGTACAATGGCCGGTCACCATTTTTGATTGCTCCAGCTTTAGTAGTGTCTGTTGCTATTATGTATCTGTATGCTGCTTAACACACCATCTGTGTGATAGTAGATTGTCGTCACCCGTAGTTATTAAAAAATTATTGAACTAAAAGCTTTTCCCGTCTGTATTTTTAATTTATTTTAAAATGTTTTGTATGTATCATTATTTGTGATGATGTAATGTAGGCGACTGATTTACGTTTGAATGCAGTTGATTTGCATTTTTTAATTATTTAATTATTTTTACAGGCTGTGAAAAGCAGCAGAGTACAAAGTGCAGATGACAAGAAAAAATGTGAGATTTTGAACAATCCAGGGGTAGTATCACCAAAAAGCATAAGAAATGCAGTCAACTCAAAATAAAAGAAAGAATTAGTTGACAGAAACGTAAAGAAAAGTAAAAAAGAATGACAGTCATCTCTACCTGGCTCAGACAAAGATGTGAATAGTGATTCTTTAGATGGCAATAACTGTCTAAATAATAAATTTGAAAACCCAATTCATTTTAGAAATTCAGAAAGGAGAGTTCTAAAGAGTAGAAACAAACAAATCAGTGAACAAAAAGAAGGTTCTAATGATATAATGTATGAGAACACGAATGATGGTGTTTGTAAGAATGAAGTTTCTTGTAGTATCCAATCAAGTAATAAAATAAATTATGGAAAATTAAAGCCAAATAGTACAGTCTCAGTACTAGGCAAAGATAGTAAAGAATCCACCAATGATGAAAATAGTAAGTGCACCACCAAGAAAACTGAAAATATGAAAACAAGTGATATGAGCAATGATTTTACAGGTAAGATGATTATTTCAGTATCCCAATTTAAAGAATGTAAAACGTACACTGGTGTCCAAAATTAAAGCAGCAAACTGTTATGTCCCCAACCTGTGTCCAGTTCACAACATAATCATACAAACTGTCAAACAGATGTCCGTACAATCATGTTCTGCATATAAGATGACATTCCAGTCAACTGACAACTGTGCCAATGGTGATGTCAGGGCACCTATCAAAAAAGGTAGTGTCTGCCAGGTAGCCCAACAGCCACAACAGCTTTGTACACAGTCACAGATGGTGCAGAGAAGATGTTTACCAGACACTCTGCAGTGGTGGGCCATAGAAAGAAGGGAAACAGGACAGCAGGAAACCGATTTGGACCAATGGCATAATGTGAATCGTTCTGTCATTTCTCGGATTTGCTGACAGTTTATAGAAACCAAAACTGTATCCCAAAGACCAGGGCAGGGCCAACCATGTGTGACTTCAGGAGAGAGGACTGTTTTTTGGCTGTAAGAGCACAATAGTAGTGCCTTAGTAGTGCCCAGTAACTGGCATGTGAGCTCACAGCAGCCACTGGATGTGTTGCATTGGGGCAAACGGTGTGAAGAAGTGTTTGGCAGAGTGGCCTTTATTGTCAGAGACCTGCTGTATGCCTACCTCTTATGCATCTTCACAGAAGGAAAGGGAACTTCTAGAGGGGAGTCTCAACATGCCACCTGGACTGTCGAACAGTGGGCCTCTGTTGCTTTCACTGATGGTCCCAGTTTAGTCTGGAGAGTGATTCTCATTGGATTCACATCTGGAGGGAACATGGAACACGATTTTGGCACCCAAACATTGTGGAAAGAGACCGATATTGGGGAGGATCCCTAATGGAGCGGGCAGGGATTATGTTTACCACTCAAACCCCTCTTTATGAAACTGTATGGGTTAATTGGCAAGGATTAACTGCTGCCAGGTATCATGACAAGATCATGGGACCTCACCTGCAGTTGTTGCAGGGTACTTTGTGCCCACACTTCATATTGATGAATGTTAATGCTTGACCCCCATAGAGACAGCTGGTTGATGTTTTCTTGGAAACAGTATTGCACGCATTGTTGGCCTGCTCACGCTCCCAATTTGAATCCCATAGAGCATATCTGTGATGCTCCATGGAGATGGCTTGCCTCACATCAGCATCCCTCAACCAGTCTTCAAGACTGTGAGCAGCTCTGCAGGAAGAATGGCCATTATTGCCTGAATGGGTGACTGATGATATTCACAGCATGCCCCATCATTATCAGGCCTGTATTGCTGCCAGAGTTGGTCACATCCCATACTGAGCACATTAACCAGTTGTCTGAATGTTTGTGCAAATTCGTTAAGTTGGAAAAAAAGAACAACATTTTTGTCTACAATTACATATGTTGTTTACAGTCTGCATTCTTAAATTGTTTCTACTTTACTATCACATGCTTACAATGTTTTGTGGCAAAATAATTGCAACCTAGCAAAATTTCCATTTGTTGTTTTAATTTTGGACACCGGTGTACTTGCACCAACATTTTAATGACAGTGATTAAAACATTCCCTATTTCTAGCATTCTATTTGTCTATTTGTAAGAAATTCTCTGCTAGGTCTGTGGACTCTCAGATAAAGTTCAGAGATTAAAGTAAAAGTTGTGAAAGACATATTAATAGATGCTTGTGCTTTAATGTCTCCAACTGCCATTCATATCCTAACAAATGTTCAGTAGAAACAATAACACTATATAGACTCCAGCTAATAGTTTAAGCTTGGGCATTCAATACTGTACTACAGTGTGCATTCACGATAATGATCTTTTTCATAAACATTATTTTTGAAAGCAGCATTATTCAGTTTTCTTATATGTGGATCTTTTCTATGGCAAATAGGTCTGTGATCCTCTGTGAGCCTACTGCAATATCTCTCTTGTATAATGTACTCTTCCAAACTCTGAAGGCAGGATGTGACTCATCATTACATACCATGTTTTACAGACTATAAAATGCACCTTAATTTTTAAGCAGTTTTTAAAATAACATTTTTACCGTTTTTATTATTAGATTGAAAAGCCAGACAGAAAAAGAATTCTTAGTGTATAAAACTGAACTAGCTATTTAAAATCCCCAAAAATCATCATCTGAACTTTCTTCATCACCACCATTGTTATCATTTTTTTTCCCTTCATATATAAGATGGTCCTCACTGACATCGAGAGTGCTACTTGTGTTGCACTTGGAAGACTTAGCGATAATATCTTCTCTCACTCCAGATGATGACTCTTTTATCCATTGACATACTTGTTTGATTGTAGGTCATTTTAAAACTACCTCCAGTTGTGAATTCGTGTTGGGGTTCGTGCATCATCCATTTCTTCCTATCCTCTCCCATACATACTTTAAATGATTTATTTATCAAGACATAATGAGGTTGCAAATTTAAAGTAGGTCCTCCCAGAGTAACAAGAAGGTTTGTCTGTCTTGATTTCTCTTTCACAGAATTTTTTAAATGACTGCTAAACTAATGTAGCACAAGAAGAGAACTCTTCAATGAAGCACCATTCCTTTTCTCCCACAGTCTGTTAGTCCATAGTTCCATACCATCCTTGTCCATTCAACCCTTGTCATGTGTGTACTTCAGAAGGTTTTTGCATTATTTTGTGTTTGAAAATGATCATTTGTTTAAGCTTAGTACCATCAGCACAACATGAAAGGATAACAGTGTAGTGTATTTTTTCACATCCACTTGCTTTTATAGTTACACTTTTAGTACCTTTCATGGCAATAGTTTTGTTACTTGGCACATAAAATGTCAGAGCAGTTTCATCCATATAGGCTATCTGGCTTAGTTCCACACTGGTTTTCTTTCATTGCTGAATAATAAAGCAATGGAAAGCTATTTTATTTCCATACTCTTGTGGTATTTTCTGAGGTATGTAGATTTTGTTTGTACACTAAGTCCATGACACCTCATAAACTTAGCACCAATCAACTCCACTGTAGCGCTAGCTTAAAAGTGTGTATTTGAATCATTTTTGTGTTAATCTCATTGTCATTTTGCCAATGTCCTTCAATCCATTTCAATACATCATCTTCTAGTTCTTTACTAACTCGTCAGCCATGAACTGTATTTTCTGTTGGTGGAGGGCCGAAATACTGCTCAGCTGCTCTGTTTCCATGTTCTTCTGCATATGCTATTACATTCTATTTATAAACCACATGAATACCTTTTATTTTTTCCATTATGAAACTAGCTACTAACAAAAATATTGTACTGTTACCAGTACCACAAGTCACTTTCAATTCAAGGTCACTGGCATCATAGACTGCAATGATGGGTCACAGGCTAGACAGTGTTCTGGGTTTGTGATGGCATTCCAAGAGGGAGATAGTGTCAGCAAGCTTGTAAATCCCCAAAACTCATGTTATTTGCATCGGTGCACTGTTGCTGTCAATTGAATCTAATGCTGCCAGATAGAGGTAGGTTTCCTACAGCATTGAATATATGGTCATTTTTAAGAGAGCAGGAATTTTAAATCAAACATTGGACATTTTTATATTAATTTCGAGTACAAGGCCCATAAAATATGATACTGGCTTTTCCATGTGGCTGTTCATATCCAAATTCTGTCACTGTCATGGTTCTCAGTAATTTACAATCTTCTCTCTTTCTCTACCACCCTATTTATTGACATCCGACTCTCATTTTGATATGTTTTTATATAATATTTTATAGTAATTTCCCCCCCTCCCCCCTCTTGCTCTCCTTAATCTGAAGCTTATTAATTCACATGCATTTTTACAGTTTGTATAGATGTCTTCAACTCCCAACCTTTATGTCTAGAGCAGATTGTGATATCAGCCAACTAGGTATTGAAGAAAGTTCATGTAGACAGCCAAAATATGAAAGTGGCAAGCACAATATCAGTCCATAGAAGACATCAGGTGAAAATCATGGTTTACATGGCCTGACAAGAAGAAGAACACAGTGGCAGATTTCAAAGTATCAGGATTTATGAAGGCTATTACTTGGTGACAACTTCACATACTGATGTCAGTGTGAGGTTAGCAGGTCACATAAAGCTGACTACCAGATGTTGCTGGTGTCATGGTTGGTACATTCATGTGCTTATGTTGATAGCCATCTCCAGTTCAACAGCATCTCTGATTCAGAGTAGCAATCAATAGTACTGCCAAATACCAAACCTCTCCACACTATGGAGGTCGCTGTCTGGAAGCATCCTGTTGTTGACTGTTTTGATGAGTGCATGGGTGTCTGTAGTTTCAACATCATGCTGATCCTGAATGTTTGTATCCATCGAAATGTCATCAGGGAAATTAGACCACAAGCAGTCAGGTCCTGCAAGAAGGCAGCCCTGTAGGGTCTCCTCAGAAACTTTCTTGTATGGAATCTCATTTCTGTTATAGGTGCCACCAATAGTTTGTAGTGTTATCAGTTATGATAAGGATGCTAGGTCAGCATTGTCTATGAAGTCAGGTTTTATCTTGGAACATTTGGTTAGTGATTCCGCTGTGACAGTATCTTCTTTCTTCTGGTAGTGCAACTGCTCTCATTGGTTCACATTATCTACTACTGCTAGAGTCAAGCCAGGTGATCTGCCACACAAATGTGCCCATATTTGTGTTCTGAGTCAGAAAGCTGTTTGGGGTGCTGGATGGGAGTGGTACTGAAGCTGGAGGAAATGTAGTAATATTATTGGATGTCCTCCATAAAGCATATTTGGCTAATTTTTTTACATTTATTGATGGTATCTACAATGTGCTAAGGAATAAGTTTAATGCTGCTCCTGTTTGTACCAGAACTTGCATTCTTCTGTCCCTTCATACTAGACGTTCCATTCTACTTTTACATCTTCATCAGCTAATCTCATTCAGTAACAAAAATGCTTAATTTTATTAGCTATGATTTTCCTTGTTCACCTGTTAGAATAGAATAAATTATTTAAAGTATTATGACAGTCTAGAAATTATTGTCAGGAAAGATATAATGAATTTTATTTAATAAGAGACGAGACAGTTGATGACAGGCATTGATGTCCTTTTTGTTTATCCTTTTTTATAATATATTTGTGTGCTGTTTACAGCTTTTGTGGCTGTTTCTCATAATCTAGCCTCTCCTTTTTAAGTAACATTATAGTTTCATCAATATTGCAGATTCTCTCAGAAAACCCCCACATACCCTGAAGCAGAGGAAGAAACTGGCCAAAATAGACAAAACCCTATCAGAAAATAACAACAAAGAAAATAGATTTATTTGATGAAAGTAGCAGGGTATTATGTTTAAGAACTTGGTGTCTGCATGCTTTCATAATAAATGTTTTAGATTTATCATATTAGTTTCATTGAGACCATTGTAATCCATTCCCTCAAAAAAATTCATTTCAGTAGTACACTCTGTGGTGTCACCGCTAGACACCACACTTGCTAGGTGGTAACTTAAATCGGCCGCGGTCCTGTAGTACATGTCGGACCCGCGTGTCGCCACTGTGGGATCGCAAACCTAGCGCCACCACAAGGCAGGTCTCGAGAGACTGAGGAGACCTCGTCCCCAGTTGTACGGACAACATAGCTAGCGATTGGACGTGCTAAGCCTTGCTCTCATTTGCCGAGAGATAGACAGTAGAATAGCCCTCTGCTAAGTTAACTGGCGACCACCTAGCAAGGCGCCATTTGTATCAGTGCCAATATCTTACGAGTATACAGGAGAGATGTATTCCAACAAGAGAATAAAGTTAAGTATTAAAAAAGCTACGTATTTTTCTTTAGTGCATTTATAAGTCTCATGTTCCAGACTTCACGCCCGTCTGCGTTAGCCTTGCGTGCCCTATCGGCTACAGCATTGTGTCTGGGCTGTATGGTCTAGACACAACACACTCAAATAGTGATTTTTTCCTTTTGTTTTTAAGTACATCTTCACCCACCTGTCATCTTGCTGTGTCTTTAATTTATACAGGTCTGTGGCCCAAAGCACTCTTACTTATGTTAGCATTTATTTGTATGCCCACCTTTGTGAACATCTATGCCTACAATACAACTTCATTTTTGTAGGCAGTCAGGTGGATTATTCTCTCTCTCATTTATCTATGCTGAGGAGCAAGGTGGTACAGTGGCCATGCAGGTTTAGATCTCCTGTGATTTCCATAATTCACTCGAGGCAAATGGTGAGATATTTCCTTTGAAAGAGCATGGCCAATTTCCTTCCCCATCCTTGAAGCAGTCAGAGCTTCTGACCTATCCATAATGACCTTAATGTCGATGGGATGTTAAACCCTAATCCTCATTCATTCTTTCCTTCCTTTGTCTTGCACTTATACACATCCATACAACCATTGTATCAGATGGTTTGGTTGATTTCTGTTACTTGCTGTGCCAGGTTTCATCACATATGATACAAGGTGAAGGGTGATCTCTTCTTCTGTGACCTGGCTCGTTATAGTTAGTGTTATATACAGATTTTGGTTACAGTAAAAATATGTGATTGTCTTAGTAAATTTTTGTGTACAAACCATTTGGAGATGTATATAAACTTTTCATGTATAATTTGATCTTAAGGCTGTAATTTGGATCAGTTGTACAATCTAAGATAAGCAGTTTGATGTCTTGTTAGAAGATGTTCATGATGATGATGTATTTATGCTTACTGGCCATCACACAGAAAGCTCTGAGGGCCTCATACTTACGAAACAACCACCTGCACTTGTCACAGAATTGATCATCAGTTACCTTTTTCCAAGGTAGCCTCTACTGATTGAGGAGAAATTGACTGTGGAATGCCTATTAAATATTGATTTTGATGCACTTTCAGACTACTTTTCATAATTTTGAAACTTTAACAATACAGGACAGAAGATGGAAGTGTGTGTCCTAGATTGTACAACTTTTCTGTACAATTTCCTGTTTTCTGCCTTTCTGTTTTCCCGACTAGCAAACTAGCAATCTTGTGCTCTTTCAGTTAAACCTGATGAATGTACTGCAATAACTCCTGTCCCTCAATGTGTTAATTTAACCATCTACATCTACCTCCATATGTATGTCTGCATCAGTTCACCCTCTGTATTAAGTTTGGCAGAGAGTTCGTAGTGTACCAGTGCCATACCCCACACCCATCCCCTCCACCACTCTATCCCTCCATTCTATGTGGAAGAATAATTTCTGTAGTTGTTGCATTGTAGTCATTATGTGAGATGTATGTTGGAGGAAATAGTATTTATCTTAGCTCCTCCTGAAATAGGACCTCTCAGAATTTTGCAAGAAAAAATGCTCTGTGCTGCACATAGTCTGTCTTGTAGCATCTCCCACTCCAGTTTTTGCAGCATTTTTGCAACGAACTCAAGCAGCTAAGCAAATGTGTGATGAAGTGTGCAGTTCTGTTTCGAATCTTTACTATGTGTACCACTAAAACAATTTTTTAAAGTGCTGTATTTGACAAATAGTATTCAGGAATTGATTGGCAAGGATTTTGCAAGTGATCTCATTCATAGGTGAATTAAACTTCTTTATCGTTCTTATAATACTCATGAATTCTGCTCTCTGCCTTCCCTGTGACAAGATTTGTGTGGTGGTCTACCTTAAATCACCCAGACAGGAACTCTGATGTGCTCGAAGACTGAGGCTAATTGTAGTGAAAAGAAAATTGTGTATTGGGTAATAAAATGTTTTTGTATCAGTTAGTACATCACATATGTTCTACAGATTCCCTTTCAGGCTTCGTTTCTTAAACACTAACATATATATTTTGCACAATGTGACATATTCTTTTGGTGCAGTTGTTTTCTGATGTTTATATGTAGTTGTAGTTCTGGTTTATTATATGGAACCTACAGTTATTTCCATCGTGTAGCCCATGACCAGTGACACAAAATTTAATCAATGACCTATTCAGTGCTTAAGCCAGGCTTTGGTGCACAGTGGAAATACATGTGCAATCTCCAGTGTGTTTTATGCTGGTGCTGCCTCCTAACTTGTAAAGATTTATAAAAGACTTTCGTTCAAGCTGAGAGAGATATGGAAAGTGTTTAACTTGAACTGGAATCATGCATTAAACCAGGAAAGAAATGATTGTCAGTCTCAGATATGGGAATACCAAAAATACAACATATTACCATGCCTAATACAGTGTAGAAAAATCATTGGCATTCAAAGTAGCTTCCATTTGTCTCAGTATGGATAAATGCAGGTCCCGCATGGCTTTCAAGGGAATTTTATACCATTCTACCAGCAAAATAGTGGCAAGTTGAGGTATCAGTGATGGAGGTTGATAGTGATCACACACCCTTTTTACTGAAGTAGACCAGAAAGGCTCATATTGAGATCTGGTGATTGTGGCAGATAACAGAGAAGGAACAATTTCTCCTCATGATCACAAAATCAGTCCTGGATGACACGAGCTTTGTGAACAGAAGGCCCTATTGCCATGGAACACATCACCAACATTAGGGAACAAATCCCAGAATCATGACATGGACCTGATCAGCCAATATGGTCTCACAATCCTTGGCATTAATGTGACCTTGCAGAGTAACGGTGGGGCCCATGGAAACCACAATATGGCTGCCAAATTATCACAGAACTTCTGCCATGTTTCACTCTTGGATTGGAAACTGATCTGTATCGCTGATTTCTGGTTTTGGATTTCCAGCTCGCCCTTAAGTTTCCAGCTTATGGAGCTCCCTTTATGTTGTTCCAACTGTGACATTCAACTCAGCAATGGCTTTTTGCAACTGTCATTATCGTATTTTTCATCACATCCCCCTTTGATGATGGACCATCATGACCACTCAACACACACTTTCGTCAGCATTGTGACAGCAGATGATGATTTCCCACTTTCCTGGTTTGTGGTGTAAATCTTCAATACAGTACCTCTTGAAACACCAAACTCTTTGGCTATCTTGGTTACAGAAGCACCCACTATATGAGCACCACTAATTTGATATGTTCGAATGCACTGAGCTCTTGCATAATGCAAGTACAACTACACAGAACACTGTTCTGACCAAGAGTGGAGCTTTGTGCAGAGCAGTTTGTGGTCAAACTGCAGGCTTGGCTAGCATTGAAATTTATGTTTAGGCTTGCATTTCATGTAGTATTTCCATATTTGTGTGCAACCCCTGTATTTGAAGATTTTGTTCAAAAGCAATGAGGCTGATGGCACTGCTACTTGTACACTCTGAATGTCTTCCATAAACTTCCTGTAGATGCATGCAGAATTGTAGTAATAATTAATTTCATTCACCCCTGTTGCTTGTGACATTAGTTTGATGTTGCAACAGGTAATACATGAAATTACATTTCACTAACCATTCTGATCAGTTGCCTTGCAGAAGTAGTTGTTGGTGCAGTATTTTAAACATGAACATAAGAAGCAAATTAACTGTATGATGAATGAGAGTTTCTTTGATTTAAACAAATACAAACTGACCTGCCCATCATGATGTACTTCAAACCATGTTGCATAACTAAACATTAGAATGTCCAGGTTGGAATATCAACAGCATTGTAAAAAAGATAGATTGATACTCACCATAAAGACGACATGTTGAGTTGCAGACAAGCACAATGAAAGATTGCTACAAATAAGCTTCCGGCCAAAGTCATCTTCAGAGAAGAAAAACAAAAATTTACACACATTCACACAAGCAAATCCACCTCTCACACACTTGACTGCTATCTCCAACCACTTCAGCCAGCATGGAACTGAAACACATTGAATGGGAGCAACAATCTGAAGCCGGGTGGGGAACAAATAGCAGGGTACTTGTGAGGAAGAGGAATCAACACTGCTTGGTGCAGCATCCAGAAACAACAGGTGCAGAACAGGGCTGCCAGGCACAGCATCAGTAGTCTGTGGGGGAGGGTGGTGGTGTGGGGGAGGGGGGGGGGGTCGGTATTGGTAAGCAGAAAAGCAGAAAAGACCAATGGGTGCACCTCAGCGAGCAGCCCATAGTGAAGGTGAGGGGAGTTTGATAGAACGTGTGAGGACAATAGGTTACTGTAGGTTTAGGCTGGGATGATTTTGAGAATAGAGAATATGTTGTAAGGATAACACCATCTGTACACTTCAGAAAAGCCAGTGGTGGATGGGAGGATCCAGATGGCCCAGATTGTGAAGCAGACGTTGAAATCAAGCATTTTATGTACAGTTGCATGTTGTTGCCATAGCCACAGTTTGGCAGTGGACAATCATACTTGTGGACAGGTGATTAATAGTCAAACCAATATCGAAAGCTGAGCAATAATTGCAGCAGAGCATGGCACCCTCCTGTGCCAACCTGTTCTGGGTGGTCTAGACAGGAAACATCCCTGGATGATGTCTTCACAATCTGGACTCAGGGACAGGACACCATATCATCATTGCTCTACAACCTCAACACATCTCCCATCCACTTCACTTGGTCCTACTCAACTGAGTGTGCTACCTTCCTAGACATTGATCCCCTCCGCACTGATGGCTACATCCACACCTCTATCCACATTAAATGCCCCAACCACCAGCAGTACCAGCATTTTGACAGCTGTCATCACTTCCACACCAAAAAATCCCTCCCTTACAGCCTGACCACCTGGGGCCTACCTGCACCTGCACCTGCAGTGATGTACCTGCAGTGATGGGAGCTCCCATGCCCAGTATGCTGAAGGTCTCTCAAAGGCCATCACAGACAACCACTCTCCCCCAGACCTAGTATGCAAACAGATTTCCCAATGCCATATCTCCACAGACCCCAATCCTCCCACCATCCACAAGAACCAGCTACAAAGTGGTGCTCTTCATCACCCAATACTACCCCAGACTGAAACAAGTGAACCACTTCCTTTGTAAAGGCTTTGATTATCTATCATCGTGCTCGGAAATGAGAGACATCCTACTCAGTATGCTTCCAGCCCCTCATAAGTAGTGTTCCATTGTTCATCCAACCCTCACAATGTCCTAGTTTACCTACACTATGCCCAACCCCTTGGGATCATATCCCTGTGGATGATGCAGGTGCAAGACATTCACGGTTCACCAACACAGCAATTCCTGTTCCAGTCCCACTCCATCAGAGACTGAGCCAACTGTGAAAGCAGGCATGCCATATACCAGCTCTGCTGCAATCACAGTTTTTTTACGTTGGTATGACTACCAACCATCCATCCACCAGGATGATCGGCACTGTAAAACTGTGGCCAAAAGCAAAGTAGACCATCCTCTTATCACAACATGTAGCTGTGAATAGCATACTTGACTTCAATGACTGCTTCACAACCCTGGACACCCGAATCCACCCGTCCACCACAGGCTTTTCTGAACTGCTCTCATGGAAGTTGCCCTTACAGCATATTCCCCACTCCCGAAGACATCCTGGCCTCAGCCTACAGAAAACTACTGTAGCCACACCCTCCACACAACTGCTCCATCCCCTCTGTCCTGTCACCACTTCAGAATTCGATCCCCTCACCTTCACTGTGCAATGTTCTCTGCTGGTGCATCCATCAATCTTTTCCCCTTCTCTGCTTCACTCCTTTTCACTCCCCATCACTCCCTCCGTTCTCTCACCCCACAGCCTCCCAATGCTGCATCTGCACCTTTAGTTCCTGCACACTCCATCGAGCAGCACAAATTCCTATTCTCACAGCCATAACCTTCTACTCCTTCTCTACCCCACTCCAGGTTATTGCTCCTCTATAATTCACCAGATGATACAGCTTGAGTTACAAACAAATGCTCTTTGTGAAAATTCCTCTGGTTTTATTGCTGAGTTTTTGTCCACATTGTGTCATACAGTCGAGAAGCAAAAAAAGGGCATAAGGAGAATGTTGTTTCTAAATTCTTTTTTAAACATGTGCGTACTTGGACATAAAAGTGCAATGCATTATTCCTCTGTGTATCAGCTAGGGTTATGATACACAGTATCATCATACCTGAATTCAGCACAATTACTCTTTTCTCGGAGATGATACAGACACAGGACCTCCGAGGCTATAACCACAGATGAAAGCTTTGAGGAAATAAATGATGTGAAAATATTCAGTTTGGAATTCAAAGTGTGTGGAATAGCTGTTGGCACAGGCATGTCGCTACACAACTCACTCACACTTGGCTACTGTCTCCATCCTTTGGGACCTGACTGTGAAATGCCCCTGTGTCTTGTATGCAGCAGTCTGGGGTGTGTGGTGAGGGTCAGAGGAGGCACGCAGCTGGTGATGGAAGAATTAATGGGGCAGGAGAGGGGGAAGGTGTTGTGCTGCTCGTGAGAGCAGTGGTGGGAACAGGATGGGCTGCTGGGTGCGGACTCGGAAGGCTGTGCTGGGGAAACTGGGGATCATCGGAGGGGAGGCCTTACTGCTATTGAATACTGCCTTTCCCAATGCCTGAGTGACTCCTTAAAGGAATATTGAAATTACTGCAACCAGTTGGCTTTTGTTTTGTTCTTTAATTTCTTTTAATTCTGCCATTACCAGTTTTGAACTGCCTAGTGATTCATCATCAGATGGCACATATATTAATTGTCTGCAGCAGTGTGGGAGTCATGTAAAATGATTGTACATCAACATCCAACCAATTGATGATACAGTATTCTTGAAAACACACGGAGTGTTTTCCAGTGACAATAATTGTACTGCACTTTACACACGTAGCAGAGGTAACACATTCCACTTGCTTTACAAAACACCTATATCCAACCAACAGATACTAATTGCTCTATATAACATTCATCCTGCTGCAGAAAATTAATATAGCCACCATCTAATGATGACTCACTAGGCAGTTCTAAACCAGTAATGGAGTAATAAAGAAATTGAAGAACAAAATAAAAGGTGACTGTTGCAGTAATTTCAAGAAACCTTTATTTATCACACACACAGTGTTTCTCATCTGTAACAGACAAAAGTTCTGCAGCCTCCTTCATGGTCACCATGACCAACTATATCCTCACCCACAATTACTTCTTATTTGAAGGCATCATGTACAATTAAATCCATGGTACAGCAGTGGCACCACATAACACCATCCTGTACCACCCTGTTCATGGACCATCTAGAGAAAATCCTTCATAATCACCCAGAATCCCCGACTCATCATGTAGTTCAGATTGACTGATGACATCTTTGTAATCTGGATGGGGGATGAGTACACTTTATTGATGTTCCTCCAGAAGATCAACACTTTCTTCCTCATTCACTTCACATGGTCACCCTCATCTCAACTAACCACCTTCCTCAATGTTGACCTCCAACTTAAGACTACTTACGTCAGTACCTCTGTTCACATCAGACCTACCAACCAGCAATAATACCTCCTCTTTGACAGCATACACCCATTCCATATCAAGAAGCCCCTTCCATATAGCCAAGCCACATGCAGTTGTCGCATCCGTAGTGATGATCAGTCTCTCTCCAAAAATGCGAAGGCTGTACACAGACCAAAATTACCCTTCTATCCTAGTTCAGAAACAGATTACCCTTGCCTTGTCTCTCCATACACTTACCATTTCTCACATATCCAATGGCCGGCCACAAAGGAGCACTCTCTTCATGGCTCAGCACCACCCAGGACTGGAGCAACAGAACTATGTTCTATGCCAGGGTTCGACTACCTCTCACCATGAAATGAGGAATCTCTGACCTAATATCCATGGTTGCTGAACATGCTGCCCAGCACAGTGTACTTCCCATCAGAGACAGCTTCACAGCCTGTGCCATCTGAATCCTTCCTACCAACACCAGCTTTTCTGAACTGGGTTAGTGGGAGATCTCTCTACAGCAAATTCATTATTCTTGTAACCTCACTGCCCTTAACCTTTGCTTGTCATTGTCCTGCCCTTGCCTATTCCCTTTTCTGCTCCTATTCCAGCACTACACATTCCACCACTGCACATATAGTCTTTTTCCTTTACTCTCTGTCTCCTCTCTCCTCTATCCTCTCCCTTTCCCCCTCCCCTCCAACACAGCCTCTTGACTCTGCACCTAGCAGCCCATCCTGTCCCCACCATGTCCCTGCATGTTCTCACCAGCACATCATCATCTTCCTCCCACTGCTATCCTGATATCCCTTCCACTCCCCACCTCATGTCTTCTCCTTCCCACCACCATCCTCCCAAGAGTGCTGCATTTGTCAGATGCAGGAAGAGTTTGGAGCTGGACCCCAGCAGTGAGAGACAGTGCCATGTGTGTGTGAGATGTGCTTGCGTGAAAGCATGTGTGTGTGTGTGTGTGTGTGTGTTGTGTTGTGTTGTTTCAGAAGAAGCACTTGTTGACTGAAAACTTAACTTCATTGTGCCTGTTTGCAAGTCAGCACCTCATTTGTTTGGTGAGTAGCAACATATCCTTTTCATAAATATTGTTTTCCATTGTTTGGTAATTAGTAGTGAGCTATGTTTTACATGGAAAATTGGCTATAGCTCTGAGCCTCATTGAAGTGAAAGGTTATGATAGTTCCGAAGCACAGCAGATCTAGTCAGAAGTTTTTGGAAGCCACATTCAGTCATTTGTCATTTCACTTCCTACATACCACACAGTGTGTAATACAGACAGCACATAGTAAAAACATGCAAAATTCGTGATACCCAAGAAGCAACTATTTGTAATTATCTTGTTGCTTCCTGATTATAACATACAAAGTGTATATTAAGGCAATCTTTGGAACACAAGACAACAGTACTTACCATCATACAGCTTGGTTTATTCTCCAGAAATTTTTTAAGTCTATTTATGACATGAATTTTTAATAACTGTGTCATCTAACATGTGTTGGCTCTCTCTCAGCTTGACTGTTTTGCCTGTATAGTGGAGACTGGGTCTTCTCACAGTGTTTCTAATCATGTACTGCAGAGCAGATGGCATAAGCAACACCAGTTAGAAGCTCATCGAGAATTTGACTAGTGGCTATAATATCTGTCTAGTTCTTCATGTAATATCTTAGAACTTTCTCAATTTGGATAATACTAAAGCAGTGGATTTTATCGCCATTTTCTCCATTTCCTTCAAAATTCATGGTATTATGGTCTATCTATGCAACTACAGTAAATGAAAGTCACTTTGTTTTTGTGCCATATGTGGTTTTGTTCTTTTATTTATGAACTACATATGTGGACTAACAGTGCTGGAAATCTTAACACCAAACAATAATTTAATATTATAAAATTTGGTGCTACAAAAGGTGTTACTAATCTGAAAAATAAGAGAAAAAAGTAGTAACATATTATAACTACTACATAGTACATTTATTTTATGTATAAAAAGAAACATATCATGGCCACTGAAGAGGCTTCATAAACAAAAGAGGCAAAACGCATATGGCAAAAAGAGGCTTCCCTTCGTTTAGGAGCATAGGCGGAACATACCTCCATGAAAAGTGTATTTTAATTGTGATACAGAGTAATATCGCTGTAAAGATGCATAAATACCATCCCTGTGTTTCAATAAATATTTCTGATATAAAAGGCAATAGGTTCTGAATTAAGGCCCTTCACCTCCCAACAGAGCATGATCAATATTCAATGTAATCTAAAATATTACAGATAGAAGATAGTGTTATAAAAATTTGTACACCTTTATGAATTCCTCAGCTGAAAATGTCATGAAATTCCTAAGTTGTGTTGCATTTCCAAAGCACAGATAATTAATCTGCTACACTATCAGATTTTATAGTAAAAAATTAAAGCTGCAATGGTGTGATGAGATAATTGTGACTGGAGCTGGTTCTGGTAGCAGCACACTGAGGCTCTGTGGATATCTTCCACCAGTGCATATACATACTGGAGTTCCAAGCTCAAAATGGGATGAATTGGCATGGTTATGGAGGTAGTGTAATAATGTTCTTCATTGTTTCTCCTGAAGCATCTTCTGCTGGGCATTTTGTGCTTTTGGTGTTGCTTGTTATGGACTAAGTAATAGGTTCATGGCTGTTTAAGCTATTTCTTCTTCCACTTGAATCATAACACAATACCTTCTGATTATCCATTACTCTGATGGTGAAGTGATATGTTATAACACAGCCACCTGTCAATGCCATAGTAAAAATTATAGTTTATTATGTGTGCGTTGCTTCTTTGAAATACATGAGACTGAAGCATATCACAAATTTGATAAAATGATTGATACTAAAAATAAATAATAGTAGTAACCTTGCACTTTTGTTGTCTCATTGAAATTGGGGGGATATAATCTTTTCGCTTCAGTCTCCGTGTATCCAGGTTTTGATAATGTGGAACATAACTGTGATATTCTAAATAACTGTCAAACACATGACTTTTAATTTTGATTGAAGTTTAATGAAAAAACTGGAATTGCAGTTACACTGTAACTGACTCATGTCCTACAAAAAACTGTATATTTTTGTGAACTGGTTTGGCAGACTCAGCCACCCATCTTTAAGTATATTTCTAACAGTAAAAACCGGTTCACTTATTGTTGACACTACAATTTTAATAAAGTTATAGATACTAAAATTAATTATGACACAAATAGGACACAGCATTATGTACATATTGTTTACTCAATTTTTGTTTCAAATTTGCAACATAAATATTTTGATCTATCTAGAAATATTAAATCCTTAACATATAATTGCTGGTTTAAATTCTTTGCTGACATTTATGCCTAATACAATGTTAGATATTTTAAGGTAGCATGCTTATTCTGTAATGAAATTTCATGTGAAACTTTTTGCCAGATTAAAACTGTGTGCCAGACTAAGACTTGAGCTCAGGACCTTTGCCTTTTGCAAGCAAGTGCTCCACCATCTGAGCTACACGAGCACGATGCATGTACGGGCAGAACTGAAGCTGTGAGGACAGGGAGTGAGTCGTGCTTGGGTAGCTCAGATGGTAGAGCACTTGCCCGCAAAAGGCAAAGGTCTCGAGTTCAAGTCCGGGTCCCGCACACAGTTTTAGTCTGCCAGGAAGTTTCATATCAGTGCACACTCCGCTGCAGAGTGAAAATCTCATTCTTGAAATTTCATATAAACTGATAATGTGTATAGAGTGAAAAGATGTGCTTTTTACGTAATTGAGTAATAATATTGTAGAGTGGACTTCACCTTTGTGGTGGGACGAAGAGACATTTTTTTGTAGGTCATGATGGCATTCAGCTCTGCACTGTGGGTATGGTTGCAGTGAAGTGGTGATTAGCAACCAAGTTGCTAGCTTCTGATAAATCAAGAGCACAAAATTGTCACATGTTTGTTGATCAGTTTACAGCAGTTGTGGCCCTAGTGTGCATCAAAGATGCTGATCTCAGTGTGCAGTCCCCAGAGGCACAGCCAATTTACAGTGCAAATAGAGCCACCAGCATGTCACTATCACAGGACAGCCTATCATGGGCTGCATGCTGTGATTGTACTGACATGTCTGCCAGTGCTGGCAACAATCAGCACCAGAACGTGTGCATTCAAGCCGTGGTCCCCAGCGACAGTGGCTGGCAGAGGTAGTGTGTCACTCTGGGCAAACCAGCAGCAGGAGAGCATGCTCACGCAAGGCAGCTAGTCACATAGGGGTGTGAACCATGGTCCCCTCCAGTATAAGACCTGCAGCTGGTGGAAGTCAGCCAACAGGTGGCCTTCTGCCAGGAAGGCACCAGTTTGAGGCGACAAGCCCCCATAAACATCATTGTTTTAAAAGGCCAATGTTTCCTGTAATGTAGGGGGAGAGAAGGCTAGTGCTACCAAGGCTGTGCGAAAATCCCAGTTGGCATTACTCCAGCTTGGCTCTGTGTCCACTGTCAGCAATGTTTGTTGCAGTTGGCGGTGATGAGACTTAGATGTGAGGTAGCTTTGCCTACAGCATGGCCTGTGTAGCAACTCTTGCTCCATCAGCTCCAGCCATTATTGTGAAAGAACATTTTGGCTGCTTTTTGCTAAAGTATTCTGTAGCTGCTGTTAGCCACATACTGCTTCAGTGGGTGCTTCCCTGATGCTTCTTACATCACATTGTGATGACATCTGACATTAACTTGGTCATGACAAGTAAATGAAGCCATTGTGCCACTATATCATTATGTGTTATGCTTAAATACAAACAAGTCAGCCGTTAGCATAAATGAATAAATCAAGTCTTCAGAGAATTTGCAAACTTAAAAAAATTGTTGCTCAGTTTTGTACATGGCGTGGTATCAAATATTCCAATATGAGCCTCACATTCTGTTACATTACTACAAGGGTCGTTCAATAAGTAATACCTCACACATTTTTTCTCAGAACTTATTTATTGTTAATAGTCAGAATTTGGTGACAATATACTTCAACATGCCTTGTCCATGTCCTATTTTTCTACATAGTCTCCATCATGTTCTATGGCTGTATGCCAACATTGTGGAAGAGTGGGTATTCCCTGCTGGTAAAAGCTCTTGTCCTGTAGGCTCGGCCATGTTTTCGTTGCATGACTTACACTCTTGTCATCTTCAAAGTGTGTTCCCCATAGAGAACCCTAAGCAGCCCAAAGAGATGGAAGTCTGAGGGTGCCAGGTCTGGACTGTAGGGTGGGCGAGGCAATGCTGTCCAACCCAATTTGGTGATGTGTTCCCACAGTCTCAGACTTGTGTGTGGCGTGCATTATCATGTTGGAGCAAGAGTTCTGCAGGATTCTTGTCCGATGGTTCTTGAGTTTATTCAGTCTTCACATCCACAGAAATGATGTCACAGTCCCAGAAGACTGTCACTGTGACTTTTCCAGCAGGAGGGGGGGGGGGGAGGAAGGTGTCTTGAATTTCTTCTTTTGTGGTGGATGAGGATGATGCCACTCCATGGAATGCCTTTTTGTTTCCAGCGCAAAGTGGTGCACCCAGCTTTCGCCCCTTGTAATGATCCGTGAAAGAAAAGCCTTTCCGTCAGTCTCTAAACGCACCAACAATTCAAATGAAATGGCTTTTCTTTGACCCTTGTGGTCTACTGTGAGCATTTATGGAACGCATCGTGAGCACCTCTTTGAATATACAGTATCATTGCAGATATGCTTCCAGGGCTGACCGACAAATGTAGAGCCAATTGTCAAGTTGTGATGCACCAGTCGCCACGAATAATGGCACCTGCACAATTCAGCATATCTGGAGCAGTGGCTGTGACAGGATGTCCCCAGTGTAGCTGATCATGGAGCTCTGTTTCTGCATTTTCTGAGGCTGTAACTTTATTTATACATCGCCCAACTATACTCTTATCAACTGCAGCATTGCCATACACTCCTCACAAACATTTATGGATGTTCACCATGGTTTCCTTTTCTGCATACAAGAATTCAATAACAGCATGCTGCTTGTAATGTGAGTCGCCATTTGGACACTGAACCATTCTGGCAGATGGAAGAGCCATATTACAAAACTTCACAGGCACACAGAACAAATATCTTTGTTGGGGCTTCACATTTGATGTTTGTCTATGTATATTAATGGATTTTTTAAAAAAATGTGGGGCATTACAACCCTCATATATCACTCCCAGTTTTAGCAAAGAACTATATTTAATGTAAACTATGGCCCTGTGTCCATTGTAGTCATATATGGAAGACTTCAGTTGTAAGAATCTTAGTTAGAGCTCATCTGTAGTGGTAGACTGCATGTTGATTTATGAAAAGTTAAAACTGTTTATACAGCCACTAACAACTCGGATTTTAAAAATTGTTCTGCATAGTGCTGATGATGGCACTGCCAGGCATGAGTGGGTGTGAGCTATAAAATAAATTTTCCCAGTGGTCTTGATTATTGTGTGCATGTTTAAAGCAAATTGATTCAGTCCTTTCTACAGCTTCCACATATGCAGACCTAGCCAGCTGTTCCATCAGCATACCTCTCTCTCTCTCTCTCTCTCTCTCTCTCTCTCTCTCTCTCTCTCTCTCTCTCTCTCTCTCTCTCTCTCTGTATGCCCTCATCCCCCCTTTCTCTTTCTTTATGGTGTTTGATGTTTCTTGTTTGTGATAAATGTTTGTATCTGCATACTACTTACACCCAGTGCCCTCAAATATTGAATGTCTTATCAGTGCACTTTATTTTGATGTCTTATCAGTCCACTTTATTATGAGCATCCAGCTCTAAGACCACTTCTCAAACACTTCAATTCATTGCTTCTCCATTTGTCCCACAGTCCATGATTCACTTCTGTACAATGCAGTTCTCAAGATGGAAATTCTCAGATTTTTTTCTCAAATTAACTCCTACATTTGATACTAGGAAACTTCTTTTAGCAATGAAGACTATGTTGTCTATGTTAATGTTCTTTTTACATACTCTATGCTTCCAGGGTGTCAGAATTCCTTCCTACTCAGTCTACTGTTCACCCCATTCAACAGGCCCTTTAATTCTTCAATTTTACGGAAGATAGCAGAGCTATCATCGAATTTTGTTATTGAAATCTGTTTGCCTTGAATTTTAATCCCACTTCTGTACATCTGTACATTTCTTGTACTTGTGTCATTGTTTCTTCAGAGTACATATTTGACAATGGAGGAGAAAGACTGCATCTTTGCCTAGTGCCCATTTTGATCAGTGTACTGCATTGTACTTGCCATTTTAGCAAGAACATTAAACATAAGTAAAGTCATGAGTATGACCAAATGCCAACAGATGTTTTTTTTTAGTTTCTGTTACATTGTTTAGTTGACTGAAGATGTTTATAGAGTCCCTTCTGTTGTATATTGGTTACTTCCATGTCTTTTATACTCATTGAAAGAATAAATTATAAATTTTAATGAGCTTTTGTATAATTCATTGCAACAATTGGGTTTGTGAATATTGCTGTACAGAAGATAAAAACAGCAGTGATTTATTCACATGTTCATAATGTGTTGCACAATTCCTAAATTGAAGCAGAGTTTATAAAATACATTATGTATACTCACAGTTCAACAGTCCTTTCACAGTATTCTCATTCAAATTTCTCAAACTTTTCTTCTTCAGTGCATTTTAATGTCATTGCTTACAATATTTGCTTAGTTTGTCATAAAATTAATTTAAAACAGTGTGTCAATTTACAAGAACATCCAAAAATGATTTCCTCTATTTTAAAGATCAACACAGTAAAATTCGTTGAGGTATTACTGTTCGTGAAATGTAAGTTCTTGTCAGAAACCTCTAGTTACTTCATAAAATGTGTCTTTCATTCTACCAGTACAAAGCAAATGACTGAAAACAACAGATTGGAAAAATAGCTTCCAGTTGGTATAACTATCATTATAATATTATAGTTTTCTTCATTTCCAGGTGTGGGATGGTTTTATAGATTCAAGTGGTGGTGTAAGATTTAACATTGGAGAAGAAATGCCACATTCAAAGCTACTTACTGGAAGTTGTTTCAAGACACCTGAGACTTCCCCATCACACTCCATATTCCAGATAACACCATGTAATAGGTAAGATTTCTTTACTGCAGATCGATAGTTATGCTAGCCGGTATAATGTGATCACAACTGCAATATAATGTATAGCTGATTATGTGCAAAGTTGGATTAAAAATAAACCTATCTGACTATTCTGTTAAGGGTACTGGTTTACAGTGAGAGTGGGACTTGTAAATTTGGTAGAACAAACTGGGAGGTTCGTCTCCATGATACCATGGATGCAAGGCTGTATTTGGTCTGTAACTTCGGCATAAATGAGGAGGGAATGTGAATCACAGTTGTGCAGCATGCAAATGCAATATTTATTGATAACAGAAGTATTTAGCACAATAAAAAAATTGTGGACATTGCTCAGACATCCAGAATCAGTGCCTTTGAAGTTTCAAGTTGTTTTTTTTTTTTTTTTTTTTTTTTTTTTTGGCATGAAGGATTAGATACTATGAAAAAAGATCTCAATGGTGGTAGGTAATAGCACCAACTGTGGAGAGAGTGGAAGAGCCTTGGGGAGTAAACCTAGAATGAAATATGTGTGAACCCAGAGGCACTAAGGTGGCAGTGGTGTCACTAAACTGGCCCTGTGCAGCACTGGAAACAAAGCCAGGGGAAAAATGCATAACTGGTAGGAACCAGCCTTGGATCTAGATGTCGGAGTACAGGATAATTTCTGGAATAGGTTGTAAAGCCAACTCCATGACGGAAATTCTGGGATGGTACAGATGCTGACATTTTTTTTACGATTGCCATCTTTACATCAGTCCAGGCACCATTAAAGCATTGCATAATTTTACTAAAGAATCATCACCTAACGATACTGGAAATTCAGCAGGAAACATATATTACCATATTAGCAAATACTTAAAAATATGTAGAATCTTGCTCCCAGCAACTGAAAACCATTTTCTTTACAAAGGCCCTTCTCAATCATAAAAATTCAGTCTGTGGCCCTTTTAGAGTTTTTTGGTGTATGACCTTGCTATGATGGTACTGCTAATGGCTGGAACAATGTAAAAATATAACTACGATACTTCCTAAGGACATGCAGCTCTAATGATGATTGCATCTTCAAGTGTAAAGTACTCCACAGATAAAGCAGTTCCCATTTGGATCTCTGAGTGGGAAATACTGTACTTAGCAGGATCTTTTCACCAGAAAAAAAAAACAATTTTGGTATTCTATGTGTCAGTGTGTGTATCATAGGAATTACGATGGTTGCCCAGAAAGTAATGCACAGTTTTTCCTTCGTTTTTTTGTCACAGCTGAAAACAACACTACAAATAATACATATATAATGTTTTGCATTTATAGTCTCCCGAGTGGGTGTGCCATGTCTCCGCCATGTTCAACAGATAGTGTAGCTCCAGGACAGTTCCAAAATGGACTCTGCAGGTAATGTACATTACCTACAGTGTGCCATCATTGAAATTTCACTGCGGAATTTTCACAAATGCTTGTGCAAAGTCTACGGACATCTGATGTCGACAAAAGTACAATTAGTTGCTGGGCGTGGAGGATGAGGTCATCAGTAGGTGATTCAGCGGAGTTCCACAATTTGCGGCAGTCGGGGAGACCATCCACGGCTGTCACACCTGACACATCTGACCTAGGCCCATCGCGCTTTGTAGCGGTTCCACCTGCTTTGCATTTCTTTGTTTGCTGTCCTCGCTGTTAATGTACGGCGTTGCTACACTGGCTGGAAACTAGGGTTAGCAAGCTGGACACTGACTACTGTAAACAATGTAGCCAACAGGTGCACAGTTGCATTTCACAATGCTTTAATTTCACTGTTCACAACCCCCGAATAATACACAGTTATATGTCCAGTGCACTATTGTTATAGCTTTTGATAAGCCTCATTAATAGTTAGCAGGCAAACCTCCACATACTGCTACAGTAGTTTACTGTTGAACATCTACGAGCAGTAAAACCCTAACCACAAAATTCGCACTTCTTGAAGAGGAGAAAGGTACATATGGAGCAGAAACTGTCATAGGTGTCACACACGGCCTTTTGGTGTAAGACTTATTTCACTCTTAAGGTGAGGCATTGTTGTCGTTCTAACCAACACAGGTTCCTCATCTGAAACTCAGCTGTGGATGGACTGTCTCGTGACCACAAATTGGGCCCTTATATAACATCACAATGTAAATTGCTGGAACTACACGTTGTTCGAAGCTACATTTATAGAAATTATAATAAAAATGTAACTCATTAAATTAACTGAATACATTGAAAACATCCATCTTTTTAACAGTTTCTTCTTCTGCAAGAGGTAGGCCAAATTATTTGTTTAAATCATGAAATTAACATATACAGTTACCTAAGCAATACTTTGGACAACACCGTTAAATACTTTGGAATTATTTAAGGGCTGGCTTTGCTAACATGTTTTCGAATATAGCCAAATAGATACTTTAAGATTACTAGTATTTCATCTCCCAAATGTTTATAACTAGTATAGAATTTATATTTGTTTATGTCAACAATAGAATTTAAGTTACGAAACAATTACTCATTTCGCCCTATATTGAAAGATACTACCTAGGAATAGTTGAAATAAATTAGAAAATCAATTACATACATAAAAGTAAGCATAAAATTATATTTGGTGTTATATACTGTAAAACTGATGGCCAACATTTTTCCTTTATGGATATGCAGATAATATTCACGTATGTCAATAGTAATTAGTTCAAAAATGAAAGAAAGGAATTTAAGTGGCAGATGGCAAAACAAGAGGGGAATTAGAAATATGCCAGCTTGCTTTGCCACATCTCACAATGGGAGATGTGAGAGAGCACCTGCATTTGTGTGTAGTGCCATGGACTTGTACTTAATGGTATAATTGTAGGAGCTGAGGAAAATTGTCAAATGCTGGAGCTGTTGTGCTGTCCTTTCTAGGAGCCAACAGCAGGGCCCAAATAGTTTTTGATCCATGATGAGGGTAAATTTGGTTCTGAATTGGTATACATGGCATTTCTCAATGGCAAAGATGATTGCCAAAGCTTCATTATAGATTTGGAGTAATTCTCTTGAGTGGGTGTCAGCATCTTGGTTGCATAGTCAAGTGGTTGGTCAGTACTGTCATTATTCCTATGCACCAGCAATGCGTTAATGACATAGGGAGAAGCATCAACAGCTAAAACCAGTGGAGTTGAGGGAGAATAGGACATAAGGCAAGGCACAGAATGCAGCATATGTTTTAGCTGTGTGAACGTGTGAGATAATCAACTGTTCACCTGAACTGGCCACCCCTCCTTGGCAATCGGAGGATGCATATTGTGGGCCACTTATGGAAGGAACTTAATAATAATAATAATAATAATAATAATAATAATAATAATAATACACCTTCCAGAATTGCCTATAGATTCAGGGTTCCCACGCCATCCAGGCTGCTGTCACTTGTCAGACAGAGAGCCACCCACTTGCATTTCCACTGTTCAAAAAAGCCAACGAGGACTGTGACATATACTTGCAGCAGCTGAGAAAGCACTTTGCCACTTTTTGGGTTTCGGATGATGCTCTCCAACAGTCGCTCTTCCTGTCTTGGGATTTTCCAGAGACTTTTATCTTATTAAAGAAGTTGGCTTCACTCTCGAAACATGTCACACTCAAGTTTGAGGAGATGTGCTTGTTACCATTAAAAAATTATTCACAGTGATTCAACATGCTTGCATAAAGTCTTGAGTTCCATCAATACCACAAACGAGCTGCTCAGTTGCACCGATCATGAGTGGCGGATATGCAAGAACCGAGTTGACAGTCTGATTTCACTTGTACAAACCTGGCTTGCAAAACTTCATATAAAGAGTCTTTTATGCAATATACAGTGTTCCAATTCACTCCAAATCCATAACTATGCACTGCAGCCCTATAACTAGACAAACCTTTCTTGGACAGTATTTTGGAAAATCATGCTCTCTTTCAAGAGCACACATGCAGAAAACGAATGCTTCATGGCTCAACCTCAGGTAGCAGTGGTCTAGTCACTGCTTCAGGGGTGGTATTCTCTTAAGTCTTTTTCCTGAAGGTGGTGTCGTGATTCATTGATATCATACTCGTCAAGGACCTCTGAACAGCCTGTCACATCCCACTGGTGCAAGCAGCAGGATCTCCTATCATGAATGCTTCATAGAAAACCCATGAGTGGACTGTCTGGGTATCTGGGCACACTGTGCCCATTGTAGGAAAGATGGGCATCTTCAAACTGTTTGTCACCACATGCATCAAGGAACGGTGCCTGAACTTTGGACAGTTGTTTCTCAGGGCAATCCTCCTGCCACTAAGTTGTTTCTCAATCTCACAGTTGCAAACCAGGATGTCTGTTTTCAGGTTGACAAAGGAGTTACAATCCCTTTGATTAAACTCCAAATGTATGCTGCTACTGAATTTCTACCCTGTCGCCAAAGCTTACAGGAGCTGCAGGCCTTTTTTGGAAGGTGTGTTATTATTATTAAGTTCCTTCCATAAGTGGCCCACAATATACATCCTCTGATTGCCAATGAGGGGTGGCCAGTTCATGTGAACAGCTGATTATCTCACACTTTCACACACCTAAAGCATATGCTGCATTCTGTGCCTTGCCTTGTGTCCTATTCTCCCTCAACTCCACTGGTTTTAGCTGTTGATGCGTCTCCCTATGTCATTAATGCATTGCTGGTGCATAGGAATAATGACAGTACTGACCAACCACTTGACTATGCAACCAAGATGCTGACACCCACTCAAGAGAACTACTCCAAATCTAAAATGAAGCTTTGGCAATCATCTTTGCCATTGAGAAATGCCATGTTTACCAACTCAGAACCAAGTTTGCCCTCAATCATGGATCAAAAACTCTTTGGGCCCTGCTGTTGGCTCCTGGAAAGGACAGCACAACAGCTCCAGCATTTGGCAATTTTCCTCAGCTCCTACAATTATACCATTAAGTACAAGTCCATGGCACTACACACAAATGCAGGTGCTCTCTCTCATCTCCCCTTGTGAGATGTGGCAAGCAAGCTGGCATATTTTTAATTCCCCTCTTGTGTTGCCATCTGCCACTTAAATTCCTTTTTTTCATTTTTGAACTAATTACTATTGACATACGTGAATATTATCTACATATCCATAAATGAGAAAGGTTGGCCATCAGTTTTACAGTATATAACACCAAATACAATTTTATGCTTACTTTTATGTATGTAATTGATTTTCTAATTTATTTCAACTATTCCTAGGTAGTATCTTTCAATATAGGGCGAAATGAGTAATTGTTTCGTAACTTAAATTCTATTGTTGACATAAACAAATATAAATTCTATACTAGTTATAAACATTTGGGAGATGAAATACTAGTAATCTTAAAGTATCTATTTGGCTATATTCGAAAACATGTTAGCAAAGCCAGCCCTTAAATAATTCCAAAGTATTTAACGGTGTTGTCCAAAGTATTGCTTAGGTAACTGTATATGTTAATTTCATGATTTAAACAAATAATTTGGCCTACCTCTTGCAGAAGAAGAAACTGTTAAAAAGATGGATGTTTTCAATGTATTCAGTTAATTTAATGAGTTACATTTTTATTATAATTTCTATAAATGTAGCTTCGAACAACGTGTAGTTCCAGCAATTTACATTGTGATGTTATATAAGGGCCCAATTTGTGGTCACGAGACAGTCCATCCACAGCTGAGTTTCAGATGAGGAACCTGTGTTGGTTAGAACGACAACAATGCCTCACCTTAAGAGTGAAATAAGTCTTACACCAAAAGGCCGTGTGTGACACCTATGACAGTTTCTGCTCCATATGTACCTTTCTCCTCTTCAAGAAGTGCGAATTTTGTGGTTAGGGTTTTACTGCTCGTAGATGTTCAACAGTAAACTACTGTAGCAGTATGTGGAGGTTTGCCTGCTAACTATTAATGAGGCTTATCAAAAGCTATAACAATAGTGCACTGGACATATAACTGTGTATTATTCGGGGGTTGTGAACAGTGAAATTAAAGCATTGTGAAATGCAACTGTGCACCTGTTGGCTACATTGTTTACAGTAGTCAGTGTCCAGCTTGCTAACCCTAGTTTCCAGCCAGTGTAGCAACGCCGTACATTAACAGCGAGGACAGCAAACAAAGAAATGCAAAGCAGGTGGAACCGCTACAAAGCGCGATGGGCCTAGGTCAGATGTGTCAGGTGTGACAGCCGTGGATGGTCTCCCCGACTGCCGCAAATTGTGGAACTCCGCTGAATCACCTACTGATGACCTCATCCTCCACGCCCAGCAACTAATTGTACTTTTGTCGACATCAGATGTCCGTAGACTTTGCACAAGCATTTGTGAAAATTCCGCAGTGAAATTTCAATGATGGCACACTGTAGGTAATGTACATTACCTGCAGAGTCCATTTTGGAACTGTCCTGGAGCTACACTATCTGTTGAACATGGCGGAGACATGGCACACCCACTCGGGAGACTATAAATGCAAAACATTATATATGTATTATTTGTAGTGTTGTTTTCAGCTGTGACAAAAAAACGAAGGAAAAACTGTGCATTACTTTCTGGGCAACCATCGTAATTCCTATGATACACACACTGACACATAGAATACCAAAATTGTTTTTTTTTTCTGGTGAAAAGATCCTGCTAAGTACAGTATTTCCCACTCAGAGATCCAAATGGGAACTGCTTTATCTGTGGAGTACTTTACACTTGAAGATGCAATCATCATTAGAGCTGCATGTCCTTAGGAAGTATCGTAGTTATATTTTTACATTGTTCCAGCCATTAGCAGTACCATCATAGCAAGGTCATACACCAAAAAACTCTAAAAGGGCCACAGACTGAATTTTTATGATTGAGAAGGGCCTTTGTAAAGAAAATGGTTTTCAGTTGCTGGGAGCAAGATTCTACATATTTTTAAGTATTTGCTAATATGGTAATATATGTTTCCTGCTGAATTTCCAGTATCGTTAGGTGATGATTCTTTAGTAAAATTATGCAATGCTTTAATGGTGCCTGGACTGATGTAAAGATGGCAATCGTAAAAAAAATGTCAGCATCTGTACCATCCCAGAATTTCCGTCATGGAGTTGGCTTTACAACCTATTCCAGAAATTATCCTGTACTCCGACATCTAGATCCAAGGCTGGTTCCTACCAGTTATGCATTTTTCCCCTGGCTTTGTTTCCAGTGCTGCACAGGGCCAGTTTAGTGACACCACTGCCACCTTAGTGCCTCTGGGTTCACACATATTTCATTCTAGGTTTACTCCCCAAGGCTCTTCCACTCTCTCCACAGTTGGTGCTATTACCTACCACCATTGAGATCTTTTTTCATAGTATCTAATCCTTCATGCCAAAAAAAAAAAAAAAAAAAAAAAAAAAAACAACTTGAAACTTCAAAGGCACTGATTCTGGATGTCTGAGCAATGTCCACAATTTTTTTATTGTGCTAAATACTTCTGTTATCAATAAATATTGCATTTGCATGCTGCACAACTGTGATTCACATTCCCTCCTCATTTATGCCGAAGTTACAGACCAAATACAGCCTTGCATCCATGGTATCATGGAGACGAACCTCCCAGTTTGTTCTACCAAATTTACAAGTCCCACTCTCACTGTAAACCAGTACCCTTAACAGAATAGTCAGATAGGTTTATTTTTAATCCAACTTTGCACATAATCAGCTCTATATTATATTGAAGTTGTGATCACATTACACCGGCTAGCATAACTATCGATCTGCAGTAAGGAAATCTTACCTATTACATGGTGTTGTGGTGGCAGCACCGTCCAACGCACGAAGGGCTGAACTACGGCACTGCCGACACAAGTAGGGGCAGCTGTACCGTTACGCGGAATTTCGGCAACGGTGCGTCGCACACCGGACCGCACGGGAACAAAGCTGCCCCCAGTGCGAGCTAGTCGACGCGACGCGACACACGTCTCCCCAGTTCTTCCGCCGCGGACCACGTACGTCGAGTCAACGTGACTCCGCCGTAAATGCGTACGCGCGGTTGTAAACGCAGTCGCCGTTAAATTGTCTTCCGTTTCTTCGCGGACGTTACGGCGCCTCCGGTCGCGCCCGGAGCAGAACATTCGGTGACGCGGCCTTTTGCCTCCCTTGGTCCACGCGGTCGCGCCACGGCTCGTCACTGGAGTGTACACCCTCCGGGATCGGTGAGAAAGCCGTGCCGCCAGTGCAACGCACCCATATAGACGAACATTAGCGAAGATTGTTATGTGACATTTATTGTAGCGGTAGGAAAAATAAATGTGTCCTGTCCAGAAACCGCTTTAGTCGTTTATTGCCACAAAGCCTCTCTCATGAGCATAGTGCGTGGGCGCGGCGATAAATGCCGGTTCACTGCACATGAGCGACTGTAAGCGGAGATACAACACGTTCCCGCTTCACTGGTGACCCCGACGTGATCTGAGGCTAAAAAAACATGTGGTGACGAACGTTCGTCGGTACGAGAGACGTGGAACCGCGAGTAGGCTTGCGCGTATACGCCCGCGCCGAACAGTGCTCCGTAGTAATTGTTTTTTAACTAACTTTTTTTGTATTGTTTTGTGTGCGCGTTTGTTTTGATCGCAGACTGCTTAGTGTTATTTTTTTTTCGTGTGTTTCCCTTGTGTTATTTTCACTGTGTACTTTCCTCTTGTACGAGGATTCGACTCTGAACTAAGATGGCGACACTTGAGGAGTTGCGAAAGACCGTCGAAGAACTGCTCGCACGCAACACGAGGCTAGAGAGTGAGCTACAGGCGCGGACGCCGCGCAGCCACAGACAGCTCAGGACAATGTTGGCGCGCAAATCCCCGCCACACCGACGCCTCCTACAACCGCCGGAACGCCTACAAGCGCTGGACAGGCATTGATCAGGCTGCCTCCCTTTTGGCCGCGCGACCCTGTAATGTGGTTCAACCAGGTTGAGGCGGTATTTATGACCAACCACGTGACCTGCGACATGGCGAAATTTGGGCACGTAGTGAGCCAGCTGGACCAGAACTATGCAGCCGAAGTGCGGGATATAATCACCGCCCCGCCGACGCAGTCAAGCTACAAACGGCTCAAGGAAGAGCTGATCCAACGGATTTCGTCGTCAGAGGAACAGCGAGTGCACCAACTGCTGCGGCAAGAGGAATGCGGCGATCGGAGGCCCTCGCAGTTCCTGCGCCACTTGCGGAGCCTCGCGCAGTCCGATATGGTGCCAGATTCGCTGTTACGCACTATCTGGGTGCGCAGCCTCCCAGCTCAGGTGCAGGCAGTGATAGCCGCACAGACGGAGATGCAGCTGGACGCCGTCGCTAACTTGGCCGACAGGGTGCATGACGCGCTGACAACGGCGCCTAGCACCGCGGCTGCGGCAGCTTACGACTCCGTCCCCCCACCTCCGTGGTGGCAAGCGCCTCCCGAACCCGCATCGGATGCCGACCTGCACCAGCTAGTGCATAACTTGACTGCACAGGTGGCAGCTCTCTCGACGCAAGTCGACCGGTTGGCGCGCTCGCAGCAAGAGGGCAGCACGCGCCGCAGCGGCAGCAGACCGGGCGACAGGCGGCGCGGCTCACGCAGCCGGCAATGCAGCAACAGCCGCTCCAACGGTACCCCGCCGACGTCACAGCACGCACAAAGCGGCTACTGCTGGTACCACGCCCGCTTCGGCAACGAAGCAACCAGGTGCCGCGCTCCTTGATCGCACCCAAACGCCAGCTGCGACCGGACCTAGGCGCACCCGGCTGCAATATGATATCGAAGCGTCTGTTTGTTGCGGAACGGGGGGCAGGCGTGAGGTACCTCGTCGACACGGGTTCGGACCTCTCGATATTCCGCCGTTCTATGTTACGAGACCGCAGGCGGGCTGAGGCACTCTGCCTTACAGCGGCGAACAATTCCGCTGTTAAAACCTACGGCACACACAGCCGCAATATAGATCTAGGCCTACGGCGCACGTTCTCGTGGACTTTTACCGTGGCCGACGTCAATGAGCCGATCCTGGGCGCAGACTTTCTCGGCCACTACGGGCTGCTAGCCGACATCGCAAACGGCCAGCTGATCGACGCCACAACTATTTTAAAGATAGCGGAACAGCGCCGGCAGGCTGCATACTACAGCGTTAAACCCGTGAAGTGCACCGGACCGTACGCTGACATTCTGGAACAATTCCCCGACCTCACCCGCCCAGCCGGTGCACCGAGAGACATCAAACATTCGACGGTGCACCACATAATAATCACACCCAGACCCCCCCACATCGTGTCGCCCACGTCGACTCGCGCCGGACAGACTCGCAGCAGCAAAGGCAGAGTTCGAGGCCATGCTGCGGCAAGGCATCGTGCGACCATCGAGCAGCCCATGGTCATCTGCGTTGCATTTAGTGCCCAAGAAAGACAATTCGTGGCGCCCGTGTGGGGACTATCACGCCCTTAATTCGCGAACGGTGCCGGACCGATACCCAGTCCCACACCTTCAAGACTTCAGCTACGCCTTGGCGGGCTGCGCGGTGTTCAGCAAGATTGACTGCGCAAAGGCGTACACCCAAATTCCGGTGGCACCCGAAGACATCGAAAAAACAGCCATCGTAACGCCCTTTGGGCTTTTCGAAAGCCTGTTTATGACTTTCGGTCTTCGGAATGCTGCCCAGACTTGGCAGCGGTTCCTGGACGGCGTCTTGCGAGGCTTGCCATTTTGCTTCGCGTACCTCGACGACATCCTGGTGTATTCCAAGTCGCCCGAACTCCACCGCCGCCACTTAACGACCGTCTGTCAGCGCCTGAGTGAAGCCGACATCGTCATTAACCCCGCTAAATGCGAGTTCGGCGTGACGGAAATTGAGTTCCTCGGCCATTTAATTACGCCCACCGGATCGACACCGCTACCGGAGAAAGTGAAGGCAATACAGAACATGCCGCGTCTGCAGACGCACAAAGAATTACGACGTTACCTCGGCATGTTGAACTTTTATCGACGACACCTGCCCAACGCCGCAGCCGTACAAGAGCCGCTGACTAAGGCGTTACAAGGTCCTACCTCCAAAGGAAAGACCCTCGTGAATTGGACAGACGCAATGGAGCAGAGCCTCACGGACTCAAAAAGGAATCTCGTGGAAGCGACGCTGCTCGCGCACCCGGTACATGACACGGACTTAGCTGTTGTCGTGGACGCCAGCCAGGCCGCCATCGGCGCGGCGTTACAACAGCGCGTCGGCGGGAGTTGGAGAGCTTTTTAGAGGAAAAACCGAGAGGCTGCCGATTCGCAGCGTGCTTGGAGCGCTTATGACCGAGAGTTGCTTGCGGTGTACGCGGCGGTGAAATACTTCCGACCGTCCATAGAAGCCCGACAGTTCATCATTTTCACCGATCACAAACCCATTACACACGCGTTCGCGAACAACCACACTAAGTGTTCACCGCGCCAACTCCAGCAGTTAGAGTACGCGTCGCAATTCACGACTGACATTCGACACATTTCGGGGATAGACAATATCGTCGCCGATTGTTTGTCCCGAGCGTGTGCCGTTATTTCACCCCCTGTGAACTTTGAGGACGTGGCCTAAGTACAGGAGAGTGACGAAGAACTGCACCGCTTCCGTCACGACACTTCCAGCGGCCTGCAACTGGAGCTGGTGCCTGTCCCCGGCTCCGCACGGAAGATTTGGTGTGACACCTCAACCGGCACGCACCGACCGTTCCTCCCGAAGAAATTCCGGCGCAGTGCTTTCGACCGTGTCCACGGACTGTCACACCCCGGCACCAACACCACTGCGACGCTCGTGGCTGCGCGTTTCGTCTGGCCCGGGCTTCGGAAGGACTGTCGCGAATGGGCGCGCACTTGCACCGCATGTCAGCGCGCCAAAGTCGGGAGGCACACCCACACACCCGTGGGCAACTTCCCAGACGCGACACGTCGATTTGCGCACGTTCACGTGGACCTTGTCGGCCCGCTTCCTCTCTCACAAGGCAAGCGGTACCTCCTAACTATGGTGGACCGCTTCACTCGCTGGCCGGAAGCAACGCCCGTCGCGGACGTCACAGCCGAGACCGTCGCCACCGCATTCGTCGACACCTGGGTGGCACGCTTCGGATGTCCCAGTCACGTGACAACTGATCGCGGCCGCCACTTTGGCGACGTGCGTGAACAACGCGCAGTCAGACTGTGTGGCACCCGGTTACACAGGACAACCAGCTACCATCCGGCGTCGAATGGGATGGTCGAACGGTTCCACAGGACTCTCAAAGCCGCTCTAACCTGCCACGACACCTCATGGCCAGAGGCGCTTCCACTGGTGCTGCTCGGCCTGCGAGTCACGCCGAAGGAGGAGATCGGCGCGTCACCTGCCGACCTCGTTTACGGGCAATCTCTGACAATCCCGGGCGATTTTGTCGAAGATATAAGACTCCCACGCGACGCCGTGGCACCCACTCTGGCGGAACGTCTGCGCAGTCACATGGCCGGCCTCCGAGCGCACGCACCGACGCGGCACGGCACGGGGAAGATATTCGTCCACGCCGACCTGCAGCGCTGCACGCACGTCATGTTGCGTACTGGCGCAGTACGGCCACCTCTCCGACCGCCCTACAGTGGACCGCACCGCGTGATCGCCCGAGGAGACAAAACGCTGGTCATCGAGTGCAACGGAAAGCCGTCGACAGTGTCAGTCGACCGCGTCAAACCAGCCTACGTCTTGCCCGCTCCATCAGCCACGCATTTCTTTGACCCGGCAGAAGATCTGATCACGGACGACACTCCCTCTGCCAGCGGTCAGACGGAACCCGCACCCGGAGCCGCCGGTGACGCACAGCTGCAGCCTGCTGTCATCGCGCCGCCACGTGCGCCTCCCACCACCACGCCCAGGCAGCTGGTACGGCCGCCCGGACCGCGCCCACCACAGGCGCACCGGTCGCCCCCACCACAGCCGCCAGCGGACTACGTCATGCGCGCCGGCCGCCGCGTCCGATTCAAACGGCCGTGCTGCGTCGCCAGCGCGCCAAGACACCCAAACCGGCAATCACGCGCCCGAGCCGCCGAACGCCGTCAGAATTCGGCGCCCACGAGCTGCCGTCCGCTGTAGAGACCCGACCTCCTGCTGCAAGTGCCTTCGGCCGGTAACTCCAGTCGAGCTCCTGCGTTCGTCACAGCTTCTGGATCCGCGTTCGCGTCGTTTGCCTCCGCCGCATCGCTTACCGCATTCGCTTCTCCGTCGAGCTCCGGACATCGCGCTCCACACCGCCCGGCTTGTCCGTAGTAGCTCCCGGACCCGCGTTCGAGTTCTAACGGCAACGCACTCGCGTAAGTGCCTTCGAGACGTCACCACCAATGACATGCAACGCGCGCCTTCACGCGCATCGCTACGGACAGTCGCAGCCAGTGCCTACTGCCGCTGCCACTAGCCGCCAGCGCGAGAACACGCCCACCGCACACTCGCCGGTCCGGCGCGCTGACGTCACGGGCCGCCGCCCTTCCAACGCCGACCGACCCCCACCAAAGCTGCCGCGAACTTTAAACACACGCGCGCCACCGAACGATCGCCGCGTTTTCGCAGCTCCGCTCTCCAAGGGGGGATCTGTGTGGCGGCAGCACCGTCCAACGCACGAAGGGCTGAACTACGGCACTGCCGACACAAGTAGGGGCAGCTGTACCGTTACGCAGAATTTCGGCAACGGTGCGTCGCACACCGGACCGCACGGGAACAAAGCTGCCACCAGTGCGAGCTAGTCGACGCGACGCGACACACGTCTCCCCAGTTCTTCCGCCGCGGACCACGTGCGTCGAGTCAACGTGACTCCGCAGTAAATGCGTACGCGCGGTCGTAAACGCAGTCGCCGTTAAATTGTCTTCCGTTTCTTCGCGGACGTTACGGCGCCTCCGGTCGCGCCAGGAGCAGAACATTCGGTGACGCGGCCTTTTGCCTCGCTCGGTCCACGCGGTCGCGCCACGGCTCGTCACTGGAGTGTACACCCTCCGGGATCGGTGAGAAAGCCGTGCCGCCAGTGCAACGCACCCGTATAGACGAACATTAGCGAAGATTGTTATGTGACATTTATTGTAGCGGTAGGAAAAATAAATGTGTCCTGTCCAGAAACCGCTTTAGTCGTTTATCGCCACAAAGCCTCTCCCATGAGCATAGTGCGTGGGCGCGGCGATAAATGCCGGTTCACTGCACATGAGCGACTGTAAGCGGAGATACAACACGTTCCCGCTTCAGTGTTATCTGGAATATGGAATGCAATTGGGAAGTCTCAGGTGTCTTGAAACAACTTCCAGTAAGTAGCTTTGAATGTGGCATTTCTTCTCCAATGTTAAAACTTACACCACCACTCGAATCTATAAAACCACCCCACACCTGGAAATGGAGAAAACAATAATGATAGTTATACCAACTGGCAGCTGGTTACTTCATAAAATGTGTCTTTCACTCTACTAGTACAAAGAAAATTCCTGAAAACAACAGAATGGAAAATAGAGGTTTCTGACATGAACTTACATTTCTCCTCAACGGATTTTACTGTGTCGATTTTTCAAATACAGGAAACCATTTTTGAGGTTCTTGTAAATTGACACACTGTTTTAAATTAATTTTATGAGAAGAAATTAAGCAAATATTGTAAGGAATGACATTAAAATGCACTGATAAGAAAAGCCTGAGGAATTTGAATGAGAATACTGTGAAAGGACTGTTGAACTGTGAGTATACATAATGTATTGTAACTTCCCCACAAAAATAATGATAATAATATAATAATGAATAATATTGATAGTGATTCTAATTTTTGTGTAATCTCAGAACTAAATTGAATTTCTGTAGGGAGGTTAAATGTAAATGGTTCCCATTTATAACCTCCACACAAAATTTGTTTCCCATTTAATGTAAGCTCGAAACAGAAAAATTCCTAAACCTCGTAATAAAAAATAAATTCAGTAACCTGGTAGAATTTGGACGACAGGAGCACTGCGTAATGGCCCTGTAAGATCATTCTGAATAAAAAAAAAGGAAAAATTCTTACCTCAATAAAAACGGCGAATATATCTGCTATTATATAAAATTTTTCCAGGACAGCTCTGTGCAATGCTGGCCAATAGATTTGTCATTTATGAAAGGAAGCAACTGATTTTTCTTTTGCAACAATAGGAATGATCATGGATTGAAGAAATTAGTAAATTCTTTAAATTGAAATGAATGTTTTTTTAATTACTTTATATCACGAAGATTATTATTAGAACATTTTTAAAAGATTTACATGGGACTTTACATAACATTACTAGATATGCACGAGGCTGCTTTTTACCTTATGTTGGCTGGGCCGGTCGTGGTGCAGCGATGCCGGAGCCTGAGTATTACTGTATGATACACCAGACCAGAGCAGACAGGCGACTGCTCGCTAGCAACAACTTACTGCAACTGCTACACAGTTCGTACTGCAGTCAACACTGCTCTTTGGTCTCAGATTCTCTTATAGCTTACATATCGCGGGCAGCACATACCTCTTACATAACCCTCCACGGGGGGGGGGGGGGGGGGGGGGCAAAAATTTGGCAGTGATAGTGAGTCAATTGGACTTGCCATAAGCAACAAATTTTTCTAAAATCTACTTAGTTAATTAAGTTGACAGTCACAGAGTATATACATATATATATGTACAGAACATAAAATGAAATAGAGTGCACATGCACTGAGTACAGAACATATCAAGCAATGACAAAATGTATACGCAATGAGTACATAACATATTAACAAACGACAAAGAGCATACGCACTGTAGTATTTTTTTTCTCTTTTTTTTACCATTTTACTAGAACTAGGATAGGAAAGGTAAGGATTGCATCATGGTTGTAGCACATTAGGTTGCACGTAGCTGCACTGAAAGTCCATATCTTTCTACAGAAGCACAACGCCAAGTGAGACAATCTGAAGCTCTCTTCCCTGAAGTATTAATCAGTGTAGCCAAGACACTGAAATGACGTATTAATATTCCATGTTATCATTTTGGTAGTACATTAGGTACACCAAACAGTGGAACCATAATAACATGTCCATTGTTCAAGGTGGTGGACACCATGATGTGTCAACACCACACTCATTCACCAACGTAGAATTAGTGCAGAAAGCAAATATAGTGCTCCATGATCATAAGGATAGACAGGACAAACGTACATTGCAGTAATTTCTGGTAATTAGGTCAGAAGGTGAAGGATATTAAGTCTCATGCTAGTCATCATTGAGAATTACACTAGTCTATCAACCGATTTGACTAATTGTTGGCACTCATCGCCTAGTTACTGAACACTTCTGTACTATGTATGAAGTATTACAGAATAATGTTCATAAATCATCTGATTACAGTGAACATTGGCACTCAATGGCCAGTTACAAACCATTTTTATACATTATTTAAAAGTGATCATTCAAAGCAAAAGTTAATTAATGGCATACCATTTACATAATTCATCTAGTTACAGTAATCATTGGCACTCATTTGCCAGTTACAAACCATCAGAAGTCATCATTCAAAACAGGAGCTAATGAGTGTAGCATCAAGCTACTGGTATTCATATATAATACCATGTAGGTAACATAACACAAATTTAAAATATAAGAAACAGTATCATTCATTGGCCAGTTACTAAACGTATAGCAAGTATTGAATATTAAAAAACATTTTTCATCATTCAAGTGACATATGTCATATGTCAGTCCTAGGTAATTGCATTGATGAATTAAAGTCACCCAACCCAGTTGACATAATCTGCCTCTCTGAACACCATGTGACCACTGGTATAGGAACTAGGCCTAAGCACAATGAGAAACTCAGACAGGAGAGTACTGCAAATGTTAGAATAAGGAAAGGTTCTCATAACAGTATAATTAAAAATAATGTAAGTATATTTCATCAAAATATTGGGAGTTTAAAGAATAAAGTAGATGAGCTTCTGGTTTGTTTAGAAGATTTAGAAGCTGAGAATGAAATAGATATACTATGCCTGTCTGAGCATCACATTGTTACTGATATGGATAAGGTAAATGTAAGTGGATATAAGCTCTCGGCACATGTAATGAGAGAAAATATGGAGAAAGGAGGAGTTGCCATATATGTCAAAAGTTACGATTGTGCAAAAAGTATAGAAATAAAAAAGTTTTGTGTAGAGAAACATATAGAAGCATGTGCCTGTGAGCTTAAATTAAATAAAGGCACATTTATGAAACTTCCTGGCAGATTAAAACTGTGTGCCCGACCGAGACTCGAACTCGGGACCTTTGCCTTTCACGGGCAAGTGCTCTACCATCTGAGCTACCGAAGCACGACTCACACCCGGTCATCACAGTTTTACTCTGCCAGTATCTCGTCTCCTACCTTCCAAACTTTACAGAAGCTCTCCTGCGAACCTTGCAGAACTAGCACTCCTGAAAGAAAGGATATTGCGGAGACATGGCTTAGCCACAGGAAGTTTCATATCAGTGCACACTCCGCTGCAGAGTGAAAATCTCACTCTGAAAGGCACATTTATAATTGCAACTGTATATAGGTCCCCATCAGGAAATTTTCATCTGTTTCTGAAAAATTTGGACTCCTTGTTGTGCTGTCAGACAGGGGGAAGCAAATTATTATTTGTGGGGACTTCAATGTAGATTCTCTGAAAGAGGGTAATAGGAAAAATGACCTTGAAGTATTACTCGGTTCTTTCAATTTGACACCCGTTATTGATTTTCCTACTCGGGTGGTAAAGGATAGCAGCTCACTGATAGATAACTTCTTTATAGACCAAGATAAGTTTAACCAGATAAATGCTCTGCCTGTTGAGAATGGTCTTTCTGATCATGGTGCACAGCTAGTTACAATATATGACATAGCTCCATTCAGCAATACTAAACAGTCCTCCAAAGTGGTACGTTCAGTCAACGATTTAACAATTGCAAATTTCAGGGAAAGCCTACAGCAGTTAGACTGGGATGAGGTGTACTGTGAACCTGATGCCAATTTAAAATATAATTTACTTCATGACATTTTTGTAAATGCATTTGAAAACTGCTTCCCCAAGAAAATAGTAAGTCATGGTTTGTTACAAGGTTTCTTACGAGTATATTGAACTAAGGGTATAAAAATATCTTGTAACCGGAAAAGGGAAATGTATCTGACAGCAAGAAAGAGTAGTGACCCAGAAACTATCAAAAATTATAAAAACTACTGTGTTATATTAAGAAAAGTTATGATACACATACTCCTGGATTTTTTAATGTCTGAAATCAGCAACTCTGATGATAAAATTAAAACAATTGGGAATATTATTACAAGAGAAACAGGTCAACCAAGAGCAGAGGAAGACAGTATTACCATCAAATTGAATGAAAACTTTACGAACAAAAAGTCAGAAGTTGAAAATATTTTTAATAATCATTTTCTAAATGTTGTGGATATAGTAGGATCCAGGTGTTCATTAGAAGATGCTAGGCTGTTAATGGAAGAGGCCATACCTATGCAATTTGATACAATTGAAATCTCACCCACTTCTCCCTCTGAAATTAGGAAAATAATAAACTTGCTTAAAAGCAAAAACTCACATGGAATTGATGGCATTTCCAGCAAAATGCTAAAAGCTTGTTCTCAACAGATAAGTAAGATTCTCAGCCACCTGTGTAATAGCTCTCTGGAACAGGGCATTTTCCCTGATATACTGAAATATGCTATTGTTATACCTTTGCATAAAAAGGGGGATAGAAGGGAGATTGGATGGTAATTGTTGACATCAGATCTAACAGCTTTATCCAAAATTTTTGAGAAAGTAATGTATTCAAGAGTAGCTTCACATATCTGTAAAAATGAAGTACTAACAAAATGTCAGTTTGGTTTTCAGAAAGGTTTTTCAACAGAAAATGCCATATATGCTTTCACCAGTCAAATTTTGAATGATCTGAATAACTGAACACCACCCATTGGGATTTTTTTTATCTCTCAAAGGCTTTTGATTGTGTAAATCATGAAATTCTGCTAGACAAGCTCAAGTATTGTGGCATGAGTGGGACAGTGCACAAATGGTTTAATTCGTACCTAACTTGAAGAGTGCATGTTACGAGAACTACTTATTTCAACTTTCTGCAAAGATCAGCACATTCCTCAAACTGGGGAACTATCAAGAATGGGGTTCAACAAGGGTCAGTCTTGGGTCCTTTGGCAAGTCATTAATATATAATAAGAACAACATTCTATATTCATGAAGAGGCAAAGTTAGTTCTCTTTGCTGATGATACAAGTATAGTAATCACACCTGACAAACAAGAATTAACTGATGAAATTGTCAATACTGTCTTTCAGAAAATTACTAAGTGGTTCCTTGTAAACGGACTCTCACTGAATTTTGATAAGACACAGTACATACAGTGAATGGTATGACGCCATTAATAAATATAGACCTTAATCAGAAGCATATAGCTAAGGTAGAATATTCCAAATTTTTAGGTGTGTCCATTGATGAGAGATTAAATTGGAAGAAACACATTGATGATCTGCTGAAACGTTTGAGTTCAGCTACTTATGCAATAAGGGTCATTGCAAATTTTGGTGATAAACATCTTAGTAAATTAGCTTATTACGCCTATTTTCACTCATTGCTTTCATATGGCATCATATTTTGGGGTAATTCATCACTGAGGAATAAAGTATTTATTGCACAAAAGCATGTAACCAGAATAATAGCTGGAGTCCACCCAAGATCATCCTGCAGTCATTTATTTAAGGATCTAGGTATTTTCACAGTAGCTTCTCAGTATATATACTCTCTTAGAACAACCAAACCCAATTCAAAAGTAATAGCAGTGTGCATAACTACAATACTAGGAGAAAGATTTAATCTTGAATAGTGAAGATCAACCTAACTTTGGCACAGAAAGGGGTGAATTATATTGGCACTAAAGTCTTTGGTCACTTACCAAATAGTATCAAAAGTCTGACATAACCAACAAGTATTTAAGAAGAAATTAAAAGAATTTGTGAATGACAACTCCTCCTACTCCGTATAGGAATTTTTAGATATAAATTAAGAAAAAAAATATTAAAAAATTAAAATAAAAAATAAAGAAACACAAAAAATAAAGAAACACAAAAAATAAAGAAACACAAAAAATAAAGAAACACAAAAAATAAAGAAACACAAAAAATAAAGAAACACAAAAAATAAAGAAACACAAAAAATAAAGAAACACAAAAAATAAAGAAACACAAAAAATAAAGAAACACAAAAAATAAAGAAACACAAAAAATAAAGAAACACAAAAAATAAAGTTGTTATATTAACTTAAGTATGTTGTTAAATTAACCTAATTATGTCATGTATTGGAAAATTTGATTCGTTCCACATCATTACGAAATATCGTATTCATGATCCATGGAATTAGTATTAATCTAATCTAATCTAAAATAATTATTGGCACTCTTTGGCCAGTGACAAACCATCAGAAGTCATCATTCAAATGAGAGTTAATTATTGGCATAGCATTTATAGAGTATACAAAAATATTATTTACAGAAATTATTGGCATAGCATGTATGCATTATTACAAAATATCATTCACTATTACTCAGAACTCATCATTCAAGTGACATAGGATATATTTAAAATGTAACACACTGTAACTATTACTCAAGGTCTGTGGTTAGAAAACATCATTCAATATTACTCAGCTATCAATGCATGTCGTTGGGATCGATAATTAATTGCCGGGGGCATGAAAATATTTGCTTTTGACTTATTGCTACAAATGAGGATAGGTAACGTCATTCGTCATGCGTCAGCTGTAGCAAGGTTATGAAACAAGTAGAGTATATGTGATCACATTCATGAATGACACACACAAATGGGTAAAAAAAATGCAAGTACTAGAACAGGTTTAATGACTATTCATGGAATTAATGTGCTATAAGCAGTTAGATTCTCCTAGAAAAAATACAAAATTGATTATTAAGCTGAAAGAAGAAACTTATATTATGCTGAAAAGTAGTGAACTTCAAATTAACAGGTAATGAAATGTGTACTCAATATGTATGAATGTATTGGAAAGGACAGCTAGAGTACAGTCATTATACCATGCGCTATAAGACATACTGTCAAAACGAACTGCAACAAATACTTAAATCTGCATAGAAAAACTTCATTATTCATATTAGCATATTCTTCAAATAACTATTCATCACCATTCATTATCATCTGCAAAAAAAGACACTTCATTATTCATTATTCACATTACAATTTACTTCATATAACTATTCATAGCATAGAGTTTCTTATTTCTAGCATATTTCATCACTAAAACTAAGATGTGTAGTTCTTTCTGACAGCCTGCATCAGTCGCCTCGTATTATGAAAGAAAAAATTAGTTAAGATTGCTATCATACGATGTGTATAGTATATTCTTGTTAATGTTTGTTAATTCTGATCCATTTACTCTTCGTGACGAGGTATTGCATCTTCTTTCGTTCATTCCGAAGGTGAAATTCCCATTTCATACTAATCCACTGTGGTTTGTTTAATTTATTTCTTTTACACGTTATTGCTTTCTGAAAATGATGAATAAGGACTAATATCTTGCATTTAAATCATATACCCATTAAATAAAGACTGATTTCTAGTGATATAATTAAGCATACAGCATAGCATGACAGAAAACGTATTATGTCAAAAACAGACAGTTTTAAAGTGCAAAAAAAATGTACACAGAGTATCATAATGTAGTAGCAAAAAAAAGGGTAAAAGAGTCACGATGTTGAGATATGATAAGACAAAATGTCAAAGTCAACTGGTGGTTGTTACATCTTAAACATTTCATAGTGCATACAAACAAACAGGAAAACAATCGTACATACATGAAAAATGGAAAATGTGCACGGTCTGATATATAACGACAAGAAAAGCGACCTGCTAACCTTACCTTGCCGGGCACTTGCCAAGAAAAAATACGATAATCATCAGTAAGTGTTCATATAAATATAATTGCATAAGTGGTCAATTAAAAATAAGGAAATGGCATTGCAGTGTGATAAATCATAAAGTATGTTCATTCAATAAAGGGTTTAATATTGGAGACATGGTGATTGAGAACCAGAAAAAGTAAAGGCAGAGTTTCGACGTGTACTACATTGGGGTGAGGAATGCTGCGAATTCGATATGGACCTGCGTATAGAAGCTCAAATTTACTGCATCTACTTTTTCCTCTGTTGGATAAATAGTGTGTACATACAAAGATCTTCTGTCCAATGTGAAAGTCACGGCGTGTACAAACCTGTTTTTGCTGTTTTCGCCGGCGCTCTGCGGCACGTTTGATGATGTTCAGCGCAATGTCAATTATTTCATGGTGTCGTAGTCGACGAGATGTAGGGAAGGATACTAATTCTTTAATTTTGTTAGGTGGTTCAACATTTTTCATTATAACAGTCGGAGGTAGCATAGTAGATTCATTTGGTATGGAGTTAATTACATCCTGGAATGACAGTATGTGTGTATCCCAATCAATATGTTTTTTAGGGCAGTATATTCTACACAGTTTACCAATTTCTTTCATTAGTCGTTCACAAGGGTTCGAAGAAGCATGGCACCTGAATATATAGATCGGAGAAATGTTTCTAGCTCGTAACATACGTATCCATATAGCAGATCGAAATTGTGATCCATTGTCGGAAATTAATTTCAATACATGCCCTACATGGAATAAAAAATGTTTTACAAATGCATTCGAAACAGATTTAGCAGTAGCTTTGCGTCACGGAGTGAAGGTAACAAATTTCGAAGTGAGTTCAACAGCGACAAAGATGTAGCAAAAACTCTATTAGTTCTGGGAATCGGACCAAAAATGTCTACAGCGGGCATGTGTCTCAATTTAACAGGTACAATGGGATGTAATGGAGGAATATGTGAAGTCATATCTGACAGCTTTCTGGCAGAATTTACATGACGCTAATACTCGTCGAATACGTTTCTCCATGTTGGCAAAGTAACAGTTCTGTCTCAGTATAAGAAAACATTTTCTGGCTCCGTAGTGTGCGTAACCTAAATGAGTATACCAAATCAATTTGTTAACACGTTCGTCAGGAATACATAATAACCAATTGTTGCTGTCAGGGTGAGAGCGGCGAATCAGAATATTATTGCGTACAGTGTAATGGTAACATTATTCCTATCTTGCCAAAGGTGTTTAATTTCTTTCCATACGTTGTCTTTGCTCTGCTCTTGTGCTATGTCTCGTAAAGACGACGAAATGAAATTTTCAAATGCAACTCGTTGAATATACATGATGCTAGAATTTGCTTGGTAGAAGTTAGTTGCGATGTCTTGCTGATTGTTGCTGAGAGAACGGGATACTGCGTCTGCTACAATATTTTGTGTATCGGGAATGTGAACGATTGCAAAATTAAATTCCTGTAAATAAAGTTTCCATCTGCTTAACCTGTCGTGTGTAAATTTTGCGGAAAGTAAAAACTTTATAGCTCCATGATCTGTGTAAACTGTAGTGTGTCTTCCATAAAGAAAATGCCGAAACATTATGTGTTGTATGGGCATTTACGAGATTTCAAGTTCTGAGACAGAATAATTGCGTTCGGCAGGTGACAGAATGCGACTCGCAAAGGCGATGTTTTTAATTACTGTAGTACCGTCTTCTTCAATTTCCTGAAAAATGTGTACGCCTAAAGCGGTGTTAGAACTATCGGTGGCAATGGAAAAATTTCTAGTAAGATCTGGATGTGATAAAAGGGGTGCATTCAACAAAGCTTCTTTCAGATTCACAAATTCAGAATGTGCTTGTCTATCCCACGAGCAAATAGTGTTTTTACCCGTCAGTTGACATAATCTAGGGGTGTCTAATGAATAAATTTACGAAAAAAGTTAATTACTCTGCTTTAATCCCAGAAAGCAGCGTAATTGTTTCTTCGTCGTAGGAACAGTAATGTCACGTAAAGCTTGAAGTTTTTCCGGGTCAAGCGTAATGCCGTCTGCCGAAATTACATGTCCAAGAAATTTTATAGAGGTTTTGCCAAAGTGCGATTTACTGAGATTAACTGTGAGTCCTTGTGCACGAAAAGTTTGTAACAGTTGTTCAAGAATCAGATTGTGTTCAGACCAGTTAACGTATGTAGACGACATTCTTATTGCAGAAGCTGTGATTCTGTCCTTTAATTCAAAAGTGTGTATCGGATGTCGTCAAAACTAATAACATTTTCGTGAACAAGAGTGTGTGTCAAAAGTATTGCTTACGTTGCTGGAAGATGCAACCTGCACAGTACCTAGTTAAATTCTTTCTGACGTGCTGTTATTTGCGGGAGGATGCTGTGGCATTTCGACTATTTGTACTGTTCTGTTATTCCTTCCTGACGTATTACGTTCGGGATGATACCTACTGTCTGGTTCATTCATGATAATCTGTTGTTGCGGATGCTTTTGTTGCTGTTAAGACCGACTGTTATTAAACGTACGCTGAAAATTGTGCTAATTATTTTTACGTCTGTCATGATAGTCATTGCTATATGGTGCGTTGCGATAGGAATTAAAATGATGTGTTTTCTGTACGTACTGGTTTCCTTGTTGCGGTGCGTTACTATTTAATGTTTCGCCGCCTACATGCATAGCGTCGGCTCCACCAAAGCTTGGTTGACCTTGTACATTACATTGTTTGTTAGGTATGCTAACCGGCTGACCTTGATGCTGTTGCGGTGAAAACCCTCTATTGCTACCAAAATGCATTCGCTGTTGCTGATAATTTTGACGATACTGATAATTAAAATTTTGTTTGTTATTATAATTACACTGGTATTTCTTGTCATTTCGGAAGTGTCTAATGAAAACTGTCACTTTCGGTAAAACTTGTCATATCAGATTTTCTTTACCCATTTCTAATCCTAGATAGGTCGATAGTGGAAGAGCTGTTTTGATAGATGTAAAGAATAGTAGAAGAGAAGGCAGCAGTGCAGAAAACTAAAGATGAAATAGCACTACTACGGCTTGGGGCCCTGTGCACGCTACGGCACATATTCATCAAAGTGTAATGAATCCCCCGAGGCCAATTACGTGCTACAAATAAATTTCAGTTTCTGCGTTACAGGCAATGCCGGTGAAAATTCAAAAATAAATTTTTGTATCCAGGCCAATTCTAGTTTCTGCATTACAGGCAATGCTGATAAAAATAAAAAAGCAAATTGTCGTATCCAGTCCAAAGCGTGACTCTGTGTACTGTCATTTTTAAATACCTTAAATTTCCTCACGGTTTGGAAGTGCTTGTAATAAAAATATCATCTCTGTATGTCTGAACAGGTTCAGGATTGTATGAGAACCTATTTGTCTGTGTCTGTTCGGATTCTAAGTCACGTAGTCTCTGTGAACATTTGTCAGACTCACACAGCCAGTATAATTTAGGTAATTTACAAAGTGGCATATGCTGTGATGTAACAGAGATGAAAAATGTTTCAGCCTTTAACACCTCTTGCTGTAAAGTTGACAATTTTCTACGTAATGTATTATTAGACGAACCTATCTCACTGATCGTCTGCTGTAAATTTTGGAATTCATGTGTTTGATTAAGCGAAACTGGTGACGTATCATCTGATTTGGTGTCATTATTACTTTCGATACCGTCAACACGACTGGCCAATTCATCATATTTTTCAGTCAGTGCTTTTACCTGATCATCGTTTTTAGTATCACAAGCATTAATTTTTTTTGTATTTTACAAGTGGTTTCGTTCAATTTTTTAACGTCTGCTTTGATGGCATCGGGATCCTGTATTAGTTCTAATTGTTCAAGTCTGTCGGTCACTGTCTGAAAGTCTACTATGTGTGTGTGTTTTTGTTTTAAGATCGGAGATTTCATCATGCAATTCAGTGTTCAACTGTTTGATAGTATCAATTTCGTCTGATATTGTAGCAATATTGTTGTCTACGTGTGTTTTTGCTTTCGTAAACAATTTACACTTGTCTTCCTGTCTCTGTGCAGCAATTGTTTCCATGACTTGTCGCTTTACTTTATTCTGTTCCTGTATAAATTTACGGTAACGCGTTTCACTAATTTGTAGGTGGTGATTAAAACGTTCGTCAATTTGGCGGTTCTGTTGGTCATATATCGTATCTACTTTCGCATCCAGTGTGTGTGAAAGTGCTGACATTAAACTCGTCGCGTAACTGTGTTGCGATCTCAGAACATTGTTTAGCGACTGCACTAATTTCGTCTCTAAGTAATTTAGTTGTAGCTGCTTGCGTATTCCTTAATTCTTGAGCCACAGATCTAATTTCTTCACTACTGCTCCTAGCATAAGCCTTAATTTCCTCACGTAATTGTTCTTTAGTGTCATGACATTTTACGGCAACGACTGTAATCTGTTCACTAAGCTGTTTGAAATTGTTATCTTGTTTTTCATTAAGTTGTTTGTAATTGTTGTCTAGTTTTTCATTCGACTGTAATTGTTGTCTAATTTTTTATTAAGTAGTTTGTAATTGTCTTGTTTTTCATTTAGTTGTTTGAGATTTTAATTATTTTCATTAAGTTGTTTGTTCTGGTTGTCGTATTTTTCGTTGAGTTGTAGTAATAATGCCATAACTTGATCCATGCCAAAATTAGCTGCTGTATTTTCTGTGCTGTGTGGTGGTTATACAAAACGTGACACATACAGATACACCATTTGGTCATTCTGTGATTCACAAAAGGGTTTGCCAATCGGATGTGCACTGTTGGCCACTACCTAGGAATCAAATAAACTTGACGTGTTTTGTGAATATTGTTCCCCTTCGTTAGAAACAATTATCTGTTTGACACACCTGATTTGCAAAATGTACGTAACAAACTGGGCAGCGTTAATTGTAACGGAACGTGCCGCGTCATCAATTGTCGTTACATTAACAGAGCACAGAATTGAATTTATTTGCTCATCATTAGCATTAAAATCATTATTAGTGGTCAGTACACACTGATTGTCTGTAAATGGAGGACTATCGCTATTACACTGAGTGTTGCAAGTATTATCGGTCAAATTAATCGAGTCAGCTTTTTCACTTATTACACAACGCGATGTACTGTTAACAGTTTTTCGCGGCATTTTTCACAAATCAAAAATAAGCACAAAAAATGAAACAAAGACAAAGCAAAAATGGAACAAATAATTACAACAAAGAGCAATAAATTGCTGATGATCTGTGAAAGAAAGAGTGACAAATTAGTAAATGCGTTGCGCCAGATGCAAACTACATTTAAGTAAATACAGGGTGTTTCAAAAATGACCGGTATATTTGAAATGGCAATAAAACCTAAACGAGCAGCGATAGAAATACACCGTTTGTTGCAATATGCTTGGGACAACAGTACATTTTCAGGCGGACAAACTTTCGAAATTATAGTAGTTACAATTTTCAACAACAGATGGCGCTGCAAGTGATGTGAAAGATATAGACGACAACGCAGTCTGTGGGTGCGCCATTCTGTACGTCGTCTTTCTGCTGTAAGCGTGTGCTGTTCACAACGTGCAAGTGTGCTGTAGACAACATGGTTTATTCCTTAGAACAGAGGATTTTTCTGGTGTTGGAATTCCACCGCCTAGAACACAGTGTTGTTGCAACAAGACGACGTTTTCAACGGAGGTTTAATGTAACCAAAGGACCGAAAAGCGATACAATAAAGGATCTGTTTGAAAAATTTCAACGTACTGGGAACGTGACGGATGAACATGCTGGAAAGGTAGGGCGACCGCGTACAGCAACCACAGAGGGCAACGCGCAGCTAGTGCAGCAGTTGATCCAACAGCGGCCTCGGGTTTCCGTTCGCCGTGTTGCAGCTGCGGTCCAAATGACGCCAACGTCCACGTATCGTCTCATGCGCCAGAGTTTACACCTCTATCCATACAAAATTCAAACGCGGCAACCCCTCAGCGCCGCTACCATTGCTGCACGAGAGACATTCGCTAACGATATAGTGCACAGGATTGATGACGGCGATATGCATGAGGGCAGCATTTGGTTTACTGACGAAGCTTATTTTTACCTGGACGGCTTAGTCAATAAACAGAACTGGCGCATATGGGGAACCAAAAAGCCCCATGTTGCAGTCCCATCGTCCCTGCATCCTCAAAAAGCACTGGTCTGGGCCGCCATGTCTTCCAAAGGAATTATTGGCCCATTTTTCAGATCCGAAACGATTACTGCATCACGCTATCTGGACATTCTTCGTGAATTTGTGGCGGTACGAACTGCCTTAGACGACACTGCAAACACCTCGTGGTTTATGCAAGATGGTGCCCGGCCACATCGCACGGCCGACGTCTTTAATTTCCTGAATGAATATTTCGATGATCGTGTGATTGCTTTGGGCTATCCGAAACATACAGGAGGCGGCGTGGATTGGCCTCCCTATTCGCCAGACATGAACCCCTGTGACTTCTTTCTGTGGGGACACTTGAAAGACCAGGTGTACCGCCAGAATCCAGAAACAATTGAACAGCTGAAGCAGTACATCTCATCTGCATGTGAAGCCATTCTGCCAGACACGTTGTCAAAGGTTTCGGGTAATTTCATTCAGAGACTACGCCATATTATTGCTACGCATGGTGGATATGTGGAAAATATCGTACTATAGAGTTTCCCAGACCGCAGCGCCATCTGTTGTTGAAAATTGTAACTACTGTAATTTCGAAAGTTTGTCTGCCTGAAAATGTACTGTTGTCCCAAGCATATTGCAACAAACGGTGTATTTCTATCGCTGCTCGTTTAGGTTTTATTGCCATTTCAAATATACCGGTCATTTTTGAAACACCCTGTAAGAGCAGATATATGACTACTTATCAGAAGATTCACAAAGAAATACGATCCTGGCCGGTTGTCGCCAAGTGTAACTTCCCCACAAAAATAATGGTAATAATATAATAATAAATAATATTGATAGTGATTCTAATTTTTGTGTAACCTCAGAACTAAATTGGTTCCCATTTATAACCTCCCTACAGAAATTCATTCACATTTAACCTCCACACAAAATTTGTTTCCCATTTAATGTAAGCTCGAAACAGAAAAATTCCTAAACCTCGTAATAAAAAATAAATTCAGTAACCTGGTAGAATTTGGACGACAGGAGCACTGCGTAATGGCCCTGTAAGATCATTCTGAATAAAAAAAAAAAGGAAAAATTCTTACCTCAATAAAAACGGCGAATATATCTGCTCTTATATAAAATTTTTCCGGGACAGCTCTGCGCAATGCTGGCCGATAGATTTGTCATTTATGAAAGGAAGCAACTGATTTTTCTTTTGCAACAATAGGAATGATCATGGATTGAAGAAATTAGTAAATTCTTTAAATTGAAATGAATGTTTTTTTTAATTACTTTATATCACGAAGATTATTATTAGAACATTTTTAAAAGATTTACATAGGCCTTTACATAACATTACTAAATATGCACGAGGCTGCTTTTTACCTTATACAGTAATACTCAGGCTCCAGCATCGCTGCACCACGACCGGCCCAGCCAACATGATACACCAGACCAGAGCAGACAGGTGACTGCTCGCTAGCAACAACTTACTGCAACTGCTACACAGTTCGTACTGCAGTCAACACTGCTCTTTGGTCTCAGATTCTCTTATAGCTTACATATCGCAGGCAGCACATACCTCTTACAGTATTTAGTAAACTCTGGCACTGCAATCATTGAGCAAACTGTTACTGCTGTGCACTGCGTGTAGCTCTGGGACCCCACACTAACTGTTCTCAGGCCTATACATTTCGTCGGACACTCAATCCCAAAATACTTGTGATGTGCAAAGGAAACATTGCAATTAGGTAAGCTCATCAGGGACTGGACTGATTCCTTTCGTTAGCAGTAACTACTGGTACTAGCAATCCAGTAGAGGGTGAATGTACAACCTGTTAAATGACTTGTTTGCGCAGGGGTTTCATTTCATGTGGTTGCTTTATGCCCTTAAATAAGCGATTAATGGTTATTAATGTGACCTATGAGGTCTGTCTGTGAAATACCAATATATAAGAGTAAAATGAGCAATGAAATCAGAAATTGAGGATATGCATATTTAGCACATGTTACAATTGTATTGTTGCTTTATTCATAGAAAATTTCTTTTCTATGATTGTTGGTCCTACACACAATGGTCCAGTCAAGTCTAAAATAGTTTTAGCTTAGTAGTTGGGGGCAATGAACAGTTCACTACAACACAGTCACTGTGAGCTGTCAACATAGCGCAATTTACAAACTTATAAACTGAAGATTAGCTTCTGAACAATCATATAGGCATGATCCTACCACAGAATTAAAATGTGTGTGGCGCCTGGCCGTTCTAGCCCATATTACCTGCACAGCTCCCAATGCACCAAATACCATGATCTCTGTCCTGCATTTTGTCACATGACTCACTGCTCTAGTCAAAATAACATCCATATACTTCACCATAATCTGTTTAGAAACCTTTCACACTATACAAATATTTAATCAAAATACATTACACAGTTCTGTACACACTTATTCTATCACATACTATTATTTTTTCTCATTACAGTTCAGTTATTTTTATTTTAATATATTCCATGAACTGGAACAGCAATCACTTGTCAAAACAACTACTTTATTCTTTCTTGCCTGTTTTTCATTATGTTATTCAGATATTTCTGCAATTATTAATACATAAATTTGTTATTAAATAAACATAGAAAAAGAAATGTCAGTACCAATTTCCCAAGCAGAGGCTAATAGCATTATGTATTTATGGATGACTGTTTCAGGTGCACAGTTTCACCTGTTATGTTACAGTGTCTAGTCTGCCACTGGATCTTCCCCACTGACATCACAGTATTCGTCTTCTGGATCTGCAGCTCACAGTAATTAGCCATGTCTGACAGTTTTGCATGGTGACTGGGATTCACCCCCTATGAAATCAGTGTAGATAACCATGTTCCTTGCCTTTGTTCCCAGCAGGGGACTGCAAATTCCAGTTTGATCATGTCCTGACTCCCTCATACAGCTGGAAAAGTCACTGTGATCTGTGTTTGCGAAACAGTAAATGGTGTTCCAGTACTTCAGCATCTCTCAGTGATCTGGAAAAGTTTCTTTGGGGGAATGAAATGAAACTCAATGACAAGTTTTACACAAATTGCAGTTTAGGGTAAGTCAGGCTGTCCTGTATACTAAAGGTAGTCCTCCACAATATCAAACAGTTGTTACAATTTTTTGTCCAACTTGTATAGATCATTCATGGATGCAAAGAAAAACAGTGTGGTGTTACAAATTCCTACATACACAAGTGTTCACTGAATTATTTTGACTGCATTATGTTATGCATAAAAAAATCTACAGTAATGAAGATGACAGCAATTTAAAACAGAGTTAGTTATCTGTCTTCATTGTTTAACTCTCAAAATTTCATGGTCATTAGTAACACATCTCATTCAATTAATGGCAAAGTTCTCTTACACAACATGAAACTCAGCCCAAGCAACTTTGTATTGGACAAGCGGACAGGTTTCAGATGTCAAATTGTTCCCATGTCTAAAAATTGTGACTGCAGTTTTGAAATAATAATTAATTAAATTGACTAATCTGGAAAGGATGCAAGTTTTTCTCAGTCCTTATACTGATTTCTGTATCAAAATTCATGCTGCCATTAAAGCAACAGGTTATCCTAATAACAGTGATAGTGCATAATTACTGGAAATCTGGCAATTTTGATCCATTAAATTGAATCACTTGCAGGTTATGTGAAAAAATAAATTTCAGGATTGCCAAACCTTCATATTTTCTAGGCTATCACAGGCGACTAAAATGTTGATATTTTTACCAAAGGCAACTGTTATGACTGTTTTTAATAAAAAGTGCCGAAAATGCAACTGTTTTGGAGAATCAGGTGACTGTTAAGTAGGGAGAGTTCTTGATTAGTGGACAGCAGTTAGAGATTAGTTTTTGAATTTTGTTCCATTACATGATATGAACTTATTAAACTCAGAGAAGTACAAACATATTGTGAAAGTAGTGAAATTTGTTGAGATCAAAGCAGAACTTAGTTTTTCTTGTGTATGTCACAAGATACAAAATCATTACTTTGTTTACTGAACCAAATAATTATAAGGTAGAATGACAGAAACTGGTGACACATTACCTCTTTGCCAGCCGGTGTGGCCGTGCAGTTCTAGGCGCTTCAGTCTGGAACCGCGTGACTGCTACGGTCACAGGTTCGAATCCTGCTCCGGGCATGGATGTGTGTGATGTCCTTAGGTTAGTTAGGTTTAAGTAGTTCTAAGTTCTAGTGGACTGATGACCTCAGATGCTAAGTCCCACAGTGTTCAGAGCCATTACCTCTTTTTCAGTGTCTCCAAGCAACAAAAGTAAAAGAGATGTCATGGATGAATGATCTTACTGAACAGTCTAAAGTACTAGCATTCACTGACGTGAAAGACCTAGACATGAGAGATTAATGGCATGTACTAAAGGTAGAATTATCTGCACATGAACAGCCAGTGAGAATTGATTTTTAGTAGCAATATTGTGTGTAGCAAAAATTAATTTGGCTATCTCAAATATCTATCTCTTGGAAATTTGCTAAAATAATGTTTATCTGTATCACATGGCAACAGTGATCTTGAAAGAGTTCTTCTCTGAGGAAAAGTCATCTATGTCATTGTGTTTATTAAATGACAAGCTTTCAATACAGCTTGAATTAATAGCCTATGACAGTGTAGCACAAGTACCACTTATGAAAGAATTACTTAAGCTTGTCTATGAAGCTCAAAGATTTATAAAAATTACCTCAGATAGCAAAGACAAACGGAAGAGAAGAAGTTAAAAGCTGAGGAAGGGAAAAATCAGCAGTCAAACATGCTCAAATAAAGTTAACTGAAATTTTCTAGCTTGAAAATTTTTCTAAGAAACTTGAAGAGCAGATGAAGACAGTGTTGTGGGAGAGAAAAGAAACAAAACATTCTGTTGAAATTTTGCTTAAAGGAGCAATACCAAAAGGTGAAATTAAGAACAAAGACTTGGAAGGTGTCAGGGTAGCTCAAGAAACAATGGAAGTCACATTACAGTTTTGCAAAAAAGGAAGGGAACTTGAAAACAGTGAAGAGAAAATATGCAAGACTGTTCAAAAATGAAAGTCAAATTTTATTCATGCCATTTTTGTGCAGAAGCCCAAAATTGTAATGTTTATTGTGCAATATAACAACCAATTCATATTTATATGACATACATAAGAATTTAAATCATTTTCCTGACAGAACACAATTTTAAGCTTCTAAAATTTCTACGATTTCTAAGTTTCATGCTACTGTTTTTGCAACTATTTTTCTGTCTTTGTGCTGCGGGAGCTACCTTTTGTTACTTGCATCACTCTGTGGCGCCCCTGTGTTTTTTCTTGATACATATTGTTGCATGACACTGAGAACTTGTGTAGAATAAAGGCAATTAACAGCTCAATATTTTTCTGTCTGTCAGTGCATTTTTTATGTCTTTGGTTTAAAAGAAATCATCAGGATTGTTCAACCATAGTAATTGTAAAATATTCATTTTACTGCAGCAAATCTTCAACATGACTTTAAACAATCTTCATCTCTTGAAGGGTTTAGTCTACATTTTGTATTATAAAACTGCAAATTGCTGGGTAAGATAGTATTGTTGGCTTCACTGTCGCCATCATCGTCATCATCATCGTCATCATCAGCAGCAGCAGTATGACATTAATGCATTGTAAAGCCTACAGGAGTCCTCTGCCCAACTGCTAATCTTCAGTTATACACACCCATATTGCTCCTTCATATTTTCGTTTGTAATTTACACATTTTCCTTTAAGTTATCATTGGTACTTTTCCTTATGTCTTGGAGCCTAGTAGAGAACTTTGTCTGTCTGTCATCAATTCTCCTGGCTACATCCGTGCTCCCTCATATTTTATTTTCATTGCAGTTGTAACTATGAATTCTGCTCCCATCTGTTCCATTATTGATTTGTTTATTTTACTCCCTCCCAGCAATCTCTGACAAGCATCTCTCCATAACTCACAGAAGAATCCTGAATACTGGAATGGTTTTGCATTAGAAGTTCATGTCCCACTGCCGTAACCCAAAACTGGTTATACACAATGACTATAAGCTTGGTTTTGAAAACCCTATTTGGTTTGCCATCATTTCTCCAAGCCATTTTTACACACCTGTTTATTTCTTTTGTTGTCTGTTGTGTCATTGTTTTCAACTGTCCTGAACAACAAAAACTTATTTACTGGTTCTATGACTTCATTGTCAACATATAAAATTTCGTTTTGCCTTATTTTATTCTTAATTTGATTGATATTGAGACCCACTTTCAAACTTGCTGTATTGAGTTTTTCCATTAGTTGTCGAAGTTCATCTTCACTACAAATAGTACAATGTTGTCAGCAAAATGAAAGCAAGTCATGTATGTTCCATTAACAGAAATACCTTCTTTGTTTTCTGAAGTTAAGGACATGGAAAGTTCCTATAGAACTGCAGAAAATAATTTGGGTGATATGGAATCTCCTTATCTCATTCCTCTTTCAGTTTTTCATTTCTTGACAGAAGAAACTGAAGCTACTATTTTGAAACAATGAACCCAGTTGCATTATTGCTTTCATGTTCACTGCTGCTTTTATACTTTGGTCTCCAGTTGAATTTGACAACAAAATATACTCTTTGGTATCACAAAATGAGTTTCGTCTATCTTTTTTAAGGTATGGATCAACATCTTGCTCCTCAATTAAGTGTCCCCTTTTTTATGGCAAATACAACTGTGATGTTTTTTGCAGAATATGAAACAGGTGTGTTCTGTGGAGGGGGGTGGGGGGGAGGGGGGGGTGATGTCAGCTTATGAAATGAATATTTGTATCATTTCATGTGAAATTGCTTCTAACATAACAATGTTTAACCCTGACCAGAACAAGTTTTGATGCTGTATTTGCGTCTTACCTCCCTCACCCTTCTCCTAAACCTTCCCACTATACCTATTTCTTTTAGTAAGGAGATTTGAAACTTCTTCATATTTCAGAAATCTCAAGTTCTCTATAAAAGTGATAATTCCATCCAAACATTTGTAATACCTTAAAATTTAAATTTGTTAGAATCTAAAAGAGACAGTGCCATTCTTCTCATAAACCTTAGCTCCCTCTTAACTGGGGAATATCAAAGACAAAGGAAAAAGTTGACTGGGTGTAGGAGAGAAAAGCTGGTACTGTACATCAGTAAGCATTGTGTCAGAGATGACAGAAGAGATAAAAGGCTGATAAAGAAATTTAAAAGAAACTATCAAATGAAAATAAATAAAGTATGCAATTTAAATAATGTTAAATAAAATATAGAAATAAGACATAATATTTACGTTTGGATGCCTCATCCTCTGATTTTTTTCACTTAATACCATGAGCTAAAATTTAACACTTGAGGAAACTAAAATTACAAGGAGACTGAATTGTTTGCCAGTTCTTTACTTGAGGGGGAAAAACTCCAAGCATTGCTGAGATGGAAATGGTTGTTTTACTTTTTCATGTCTTTTGCACTACTTGCAATTTCACCTAGTAAAGGTAAGTAATGGACCAACACTCCAAATACTTCCATTTTTTTGCTTCTTGTCTAACAGTGTTTGCAATCCTTTTAGCTCATTTCATACCTTGAATACTTCTGTCAAATGATATTGTCATAGTAAATGATATGCTGCAACCATTAGCATATGTTTTTGTGGTGTCACCGCTAGACACCACACTTGCTAGGTGGTAACTTAAATCGGCCGCGGTCCTGTAGTACATGTCGGACCCGCGTGTCGCCACTGTGTAATCGCAAACCTAGCGCCACCACATGGCAGGTCACAAGACACGGACTTGACCTCGCCCCAGTTGTACGGACGACATAGCTTGCGACAAGACCTATCAAGTCTTCCTCTCATTTGCCGAGAGACAGATTAAATAGCCTTCAGCTAGTCCATCGCTACTACCTAGCAAGGCGCCAGTTGTATCAGTGCTAATCGCTTACTACTATGCAAGAGATGTATTTCAACAAGAACAAGACTACATTAAAGTTAAGTATATGACAATCTCTCTTCTTTTCTTTATAGTTTTTCATCCAGTCTCCTGTTTCAGAATTTACGCCCGTCTGCGTTAGTTTCGCGTGCACCTAGCCACTCATTGTGTCGAGACTTTAGGGAATCGACACAACATATTTTGGCGACGAGGATGGGATGCCGCGCCCACGTTGCAGTTCTTGTGTTCTATTTGCTCTAATTTGCTTGTGTCATGGCTTCGCCGCATTCTCCAGATGTACTGTCCGAATTTTTTCGCTTGCAGAATCAGCAGACGCAGGCGTTATTGGAAGCCCTTGGACAGCTCGTCCAGGGTCAACGTGCGCTGCAAACCGATGCGGCACCCGCCGCTTCATCGCTACCGCAGCCACACAACGCTGTCGCACCGCCATTTAGGCCCTTTGAGGCCGAGTGCGAAAGCTGGACTGAGTGGACCGATCAGTTCCAGTTCCACCTAGCAGCATATGGAATTCAAGGTAAAGAGCGGCAGCCGTTTTTGCTTTCTTGTGTCGGTGTGTCTACCTACCGTGTGATAGTGAAATTGTTTCCCCGACGCGACGTAGCAACTCTGTCCTACGAAGAAATTTTGTCTGCTTTAGATGCCTATTTCAAAGAAACAGTTAATGTAGTTGCCAAACGGTATACGTTTTTTCGTACAAAACGTACGGCCGGTCAGACTAACAGGGAGTGGGTAGCAACTTTGCAAGGACTTACTAGAGACTGCGCGTTTGCCTGTGAATGTGGCCTCCCATATTCAGATACTATGGTGCGTGATGCAATTGCACAAAACGTTTCTGATGTTCGCATACGGGAACAGATTTTGAAACTCGTTAATCCCTCCCTGCAACAAGTGATAGACATTTTGGACGGGCAAGACACACTTGACTTTGCTCAGGCATCATTTGAAACTTCGCCAGCAGTGTGTCACATTAATCGGCCCGCCCGGCCCGCTGCACGGGACGCTAAGCTGCCCTCGCGCCCGACTTCGCAGCGGCCGCCTAGCTTGCAACCACGTGCGCCGCGTAAGCAAGCAAATGCAGTGAAATCTTGCCCGCGGTGTGCAACTAGACATTCGCGTGCAAATTGCCCGTCACGCCAAGCTATTTGCTTTTACTGTCACAAGAAAGGACATGTACAAAGTGTTTGCCAGAAAAAGTTAAGATCAGACAATCACACGAATTCCAGGCCCTTTGCTTCGCGCCGGAATCGAACCCAGGACAATCAGGCTCGTGGACCTTCACCCATGGACATCCATGTAGTACATTCCCACCCGTCCAATGACACTTTAGCTAACAGTGACTGTGTTCGTCCCACCACAAGTGTGCGTCGACGTCGCCGGAAATCCCGTAAAGTTGCAAGTGCTTCTGGACCTGTATCAGTTCAAATTGCACGAGACAGTCGCTCTTGTCGTCAACAAGACAATAAACTTTTTATGGACTTAGACTTTGCAGGACAAGTGATCCCATTCCAGCTCGATACCGGAGCTGCAGTTTCATTGCTCAATCACGACACGTACAAACAACTGGGCGCCCCGCCATTGCGTGCCGCACATGTTAAGTTAACTAGTTACTCAGGACAGCATATACCTGTGTTAGGACAGTGCAGCCTTCTTGCCACATACAAGGGACAGACAAAACTTGTGTCATTTCATGTTCTTCGTTCCTCTAGTGCAGTGAACTTGTTTGGTTTAGATTTGTTTCAATTGTTTAATTTGTCTATAGTAAATCAGGTCCTATCAGTGAATCAGACTGTGCCTTCCGCCAGTGTTTCTAGTCTTTGTGAAGACTTTGCAGACATTTTTGCACCGGGCCTTGGTTGCGCTAAGAACTATGCTGCACATTTGGAATTGAAAGACAACGCGCAACCGAAATTTTTCAGAGCGCGCAATGTTCCCCACGCGTTGCGTGATGAGGTCGCACGAACATTAGCCGATTTAGAATCTCAAGGTGTAATTGAACGTGTGCAGGCTTCTCTCTGGGCCTCACCCTTAGTAATTTTGCCAAAACCTTCCGGAAAATTGAGACTTTGCGTGGACTTCAAGGCAACTGTGAATCCACAACTTGTGACTGCTACTTTTCCTTTGCCCCGACCGGAAGACCTTTTTGACAAACTGTGCCCGGGAAAGTATTTTTCAAAATTGGACCTAGCAGATGCGTACTTGCAAATACCTGTGGACGAAGAATCCCAGCGCGTCTTAGTGGTAAACACGCATCTTGGCTTGTATCGCTTCAAAAGACTGCCATTCGGATGTGCATCCGCCCCTGCTTTATTTCAGCAATATTTACAAACTATTTGTGCGTCGGTCCCTACTGCTGCGAACTATCTGGACGATATTGTGATCTCAGGAAAGACAGATGCCGAACATTTGCAGAATCTCCGAACATTATTTCAGGTCTTGCGTCAGAATGGTCTTCGCTTGAGGAAGGACAAATGTGTGTTCTTTGCTCGTGACTTACCGTACCTGGGGCATGTCATAAATGCACAAGGAATACATCCGAGTCCAGGGCACCTTCGTGCCATTCAGGACTTGCCGTCACCGCAGAACTTAAAACAGCTACAGAGTGTGCTGGGTAAGGTAAATTATTATCATCGATTTGTGCGCAATGCTTCTTCCATTTCAGCTCCGCTTCATCGCTTGCGCCGTAAAGGTGTTCCGTTCGTCTGAACGACGGAATGCGAACGCGCCTTTCGCCAGTTGAAATCGGCGTTACTTTCCACTACTTGCCTTACGCCATTCGATCCCCGAAAACCCCTTTTGTTGATGGTCGATGCATCGGATTTCGGGATCGGTGCTGTGCTTGCGCACAAGGATGGCTCGCATGATCGCCCTATTGCCTTTGCGTCCAAATTGCTCTCATCTGCGCAAAGAAATTATTCACAAATAGAGAAGGAAGCTTTGGCTCTTGTGTTTGGTGTAACAAAGTTTCACGATTTCTTGTATGGTCGTCACTTTACCATCATCACGGACCACAAGCCTTTGACATCGCTTTTTCATCCGAACAAGCCTGTACCTCCGCGTACAGCGCAGAAAGTCATTCGCTGGTCACTTTTTCTCTCGCAGTACCGCTACGATATCTTGTATCGGTCCACTGCTAAGCACGGCAACGCTGATGCGTTGTCCCGTTTGCCTGTTGCTGAGGATAAAGCATTCGATTCTTCCGAACTTGCTTGCATGTTCATTGATTCGGAAACCGATGACGTGGTCGAATCGTTTCCGATTGATTTTCGTCGTGTAGCTACAGCCACAGCTGCTGACCCTGTCCTTGCTTCCGTTTTGCGTTTTGTTGCTACGCAATGGCCCTTGTCAAAGTCACGGATCGAGGATCCTTTGGTTCGCCGATTTTTTGCCCACAAGGAGAGACTTTTTGTCCGACGTGGTGTTTTGTTGTTGCGTTCCGATAATGATCAATCCCGAGTCGTGGTCCCACGTTCGTTACAGTCCTCTGTCTTAAAGCTTCTTCACCGAGGACATTGGGGTATAGTGCGTACGAAACAGCTTGCTCGTCGGCACTGTACTTGGTTCGGAATCGATGCTGCGATTACGAATATGTGCTCCTCTTGCGTGGCGTGTGCCGAACAACAATCCGCACCGCCGCGGAAATTCTTTGCATGGCCGGAAGCCACTTCCCCTTGGCAACGCTTGCACATCGATTTTGCTGGTCCATTCTGGAATGCTCGATGGTTGGTTGTGGTCGATGCTTTCAGTAATTTTCCTTTTGTTGTCCGGATGTCTTCCACGACGTCTTCTGCCACCATCCAAGCCTTGTCTGCTATCTTTTGCATTGAAGGTCTTCCGCAGACTATTGTTTCCGACAATGGCCCACAATTCATGTCCGCAGAATTTCAGTCGTTCTGCAAGGCCAATGGTATTCAACATCTGACGTCCGCGCCGTTTTCGCCTCAGTCAAACGGTGCCGCTGAACGATTGGTCCAGACTTTCAAGTCGCAGATGTTGAAGTTGAAAGAGTCGCATTCTCGGGAGGACGCTTTGTTGCTCTTTTTGTCCTCATATCGCTCTCAGCCCCGCGATGGTCGCTCGCCGGCTGAGTTGCTCCATGGTCGTCCTCATCGAACTCTGATGTCTTTGCTGCATCCGCCACATCAGGTTCCTGTGCAGCGGCAGACTCCTGCTTTTGCTCCTGGCGACGTTGTCTATTATCGCAACTATCGCGGTTCACAGCGTTGGCTCGCAGGGCGCATTCTTCGCTGCCTCGGCCGCGCGATGTATTTGGTTTTGGGGGCCTCTGGTGAGGTGCGTCGGCATCTCAATCAGCTGCGCCTCTGTCGTCGCCTGGGTTCTGCCGCTCCCCGTCTGCTTTCAGCGACGGAGCCGTCGGGTCAGCGCCCTGGGGACCCATCTACTGGCTCGCCTCATCCCCAGGTGTTACCGACGATGCCTTCCATTTTGCCTCATGGCGTCGCGCCGCCGCAGCCGCCGCCGGCGCCGCCAGCAGCGGACGCTTCGCTGCAACCGCATGGCGCCTCCCTGGGTCACGCGCCGCCGCTTGCTTCCCGTGACCAGCCGTCCTCCGCCATGGACCTCTTGCCCGCTCCGGACCGGATGTCGTCTTCGCCCGTCGGGTGCTCCGACCACATGGAGGTCGACCCTGCGGACCCTCTCTCATTACGTGCGCATACACCTCATGTTGACGTGCACCCTGGACTAGGTTTGCAGGCGTTTCCTAGCTCCCCTCGGACCGAATGGCCGGGTGCGGGTGGCACAGCCTCGCCTGTTGTTAGGCTCCCCACCTCATCGCATACGTCAACATGGGGTCCTCCCCACGGCGGGCGGAAGCCTTATCTCACGACCGTTCGCCGATTTGCGGGGGAGGAATGTGGTGTCACCGCTAGACACCACACTTGCTAGGTGGTAACTTAAATCGGCCGCGGTCCTGTAGTACATGTCGGACCCGCGTGTCGCCACTGTGTAATCGCAAACCTAGCGCCACCACATGGCAGGTCACAAGACACGGACTTGACCTCGCCCCAGTTGTACGGACGACATAGCTTGCGACAAGACCTATCAAGTCTTCCTCTCATTTGCCGAGAGACAGATTAAATAGCCTTCAGCTAGTCCATCGCTACTACCTAGCAAGGCGCCAGTTGTATCAGTGCTAATCGCTTACTACTATGCAAGAGATGTATTTCAACAAGAACAAGACTACATTAAAGTTAAGTATATGACAATCTCTCTTCTTTTCTTTATAGTTTTTCATCCAGTCTCCTGTTTCAGAATTTACGCCCGTCTGCGTTAGTTTCGCGTGCACCTAGCCACTCATTGTGTCGAGACTTTAGGGAATCGACACAACAGTTTTATTGTTTAGTGATGTTGGTGAGAGGGTATATTTTGAAAGTGAAATCATTACTTGTGCATCCATTCTTAAGACTTTCCAATCACACATTGTACAACTGCTTACGGGTTTGGCAGCCAGGTACACCGAGGGTGGGGAGTGAGTCATTGCCTTCTCTGACAGGAAGCTGGGTTTCCTTTAGAGGAGAACGTTATTCAGTTCGTTGTGGCAGCTGGTTGAGTGTGGGTATGTTGGCCTCGTTGCCGGATTCTGTCTACGTGAAAATGAATGTAAATGAGTTCGTGTGAAATTTTGTTTTAAAACCAGGAAATCAGATTCTGAGACTTAAGAACTACTAAAAACAGCTTTTGGAGATAATTGTATGAGCCAGTGAAATGTTTTTGTCTGGTTCACAGATTTAAAAATTGCCACGAATCAGTTGAAGATGAACCATGCTCTGGCCGTCTTTACACCTCAAAAACGAATGAAAATGTGGAAGTTCACGACTTAGTGTGTTCTGATCGTACACTTACAATTAGGGAGGTGGCTGATTAACTTAATTTAAGTTTTTATGCAGTTCAGTCAATTTTAACTGAAGATCTGAACATGCATAAAGTGTCCACAAAATTCATTCCAAAAGCATTGTCAAGTAACCAAAGACAATACCGACTTGAAGTGTGCCAAGAACTGATTAATTTGACTAAAAATGACGCAGATTTGTTAAATAGGGTAATTACTGGTGACAAATCATGGGTATATGGATACTATCCCGAAACCAAAGTGCAGTCGGTGAAGACAATATTGGTGATATTTTTCAATTCTGCCGGTATTATGCAGCATGAATTTACCCCTGGAGGACAGACAATTAACAATGAATACTACAAATGTGTCCTTCACCATTTGCGCAGAAAGGTGCAGCAGAAAAGGCCTGCATTGAGGAAAGACAGGTGTTGGGTGTTACACCATGGCAATGCTCCAGCGCATCGTGCCTTCATCATTGAATTTTTGACCAAATTCAAAATTCCTGTGCTTCTACAACTGCTATATTACCATGATTTGGCCTCTGCAGACTTCTACCTGTTTCCTAAACTGAAATTTTCACTAAAAGGGAAGGGATTTGTCTCGATTGAAGACATCCAGGAAAATATGGAGAGTATCCTTAACAGACTTCAGGAAAAAATCCACTTTTGGAAACATTCCTGGAGAAACACCATTGGAGTCAGTTTGTTCAGTCAAAAGGGGACTTTGCAGGAGATGCATCACAGTAGCATGTAAGTACCACCACTGTACAATTATAAGCCCATTCTTAAAACTTTCCAATCACACCTCAAATATTCATCATATTTTACTGTGCTACAGAGTAACAACATTCCAGTAGAGTTCAGTCTTACGTCAACAGCTGTATATATCTCTAACACTGTAGGAAAGACTGCACATAGCAGAACAGCACTTGTGATGTATTAAAAAAATGAATCTAGCTAACATGGAGTTTCGTAATCTATAGTTATTTTAGTATAGTCTATTGAGAAAAAGTACAAACCTGTCAAGTACTTATTGTTATTAAAATAGCTTTCCAAGTTCCTTCACATTTACAGTGTGTTTTGTGATTTTTGTGTGCTACTGAATCTTTCATCTGTTATTGGGGAGGCATGGTCGTATAAGGATCGTAAAAAAATTGTTGCTATATCTTCACATAAAGCATTGTATTGTAGGAAACTTGAATATAACTTTTGTAACATAATAATACATTGAAATACTGCATAAAACAAACATGAAGCAAAGATCAAGCTAAAAAAATTAAATTAATTTTCTTACTTTTCAGTGAAGAAGTTCTGCAATATGTTCAACTGAAGACAAAAAATGACAAACCTGTCTAAAAGAAAAATGCAGAGTTTATTCATACCTCAACAGAATATCAGGCTGTAAATGATGTATATGCAGCACTTCTAAAGGGAGAACCAATCACAAAACATGTAATATTGAAATCAATGAATGTTGTCAGTGATTGCTCATTATATCAGTCAAGATATTCAGATGAACTTAGAGACCTGGGCCATACTATTTTATGTGCTGTGCAGTGTTGGCTTGTATGATTAGTTTCTTCTCTCGGTGGCCCAATGTATAAAATAATAATTATTAATAATTTTACTAATTTTTTTCCATTTGTGGGGAATATAATGCTATTTTGCATATGATAAATATGACATTTTAAATAAAAATTACCTATGAAATTCTCTCTCCTTACTGAACTGTAGGTGTCATAGATCCACGATTCCCATCGCACAATGCTGACAGATTTAAAGTCCTAATTACTCCTTTGTTTTATTTATCCACTGTTGTGTCTATTAACTTTATATCACAAATTATTTATCTTTTTATTTTACAGTGGCATTGAATGATGTGAATGAGAAAGGCAACCATTCAATGTCAGGCTGCAATTCTAGAAGATATAATAGGTCTCACCTGCTTTTTAAATTTTCATTTATCAGTTCTATATGAACAGTAGTTTTTCTGTGTAGCCAAGTCAGAGACACTATGCCCCTTCCTCATTACTTACCCACACAGCATTTCTTTCTTTTTTTCTGTTCTAATCTTCTCCTTCCACACTCTGGTGTTTGTTATTAGACAACTCCACTACTAAAAAAAAAAGAAACTACAAAACTCCTCTGTGGGCAAGCATGTTGTGGTGAAGGTTTATATGCATGCATGCAAGTATGAAAAGTGAGTGTAAGTCCACAACCAGGTAAACAAAATCAGTCAATATCTTTTCTGTCTCATTCATACAATATGAAATATGGCTAACACAGAAAGTCACACACACACACACACACACACACACACACACACACACACACACACACACACACACACACACACACACACACACACACACACACACACACACACACAGAGAGAGAGAGAGAGAGAGAGAGAGAGAGAGAGAGAGAGAGAGAGAGAGAGAGAGAGAGAGAGAGAGAGAGAGAGAGACGAGGTGCAACCATTCAGTAAAAATATTAAAAAAAAATTCTGAGCTCTTTGAATTAATCATGCATCTAGCTAACTTGAATCATTAATGTTTTTGTGCTGGTAATCCTTGTAGTAACCTGCAGTTTGTCTTCAAAGAATTTAATTAGACTTAAAATGCATATATATCCACTAGGTAATATTGCTTGCAAGACTTAGGGAGGATAACAAAGGAGGCAGCACAACTAATCACCAGTAATGTAACCACTTAAATTAAAAGTTGAAAGTGCATAAGTAACTCTAGATAGTGAGGTATTAATTAAGGATAAGATGGATGCAAAGGCTAATAGACTCGTGTCATAGAGCTAAAGCATAGAAAGAAAGAAAAGGATGAACTAAGGAAATGAAGATGCCCAACAATGTTACTTTCCTCTTTTAATTCTGTTTCAGTTAAGAACACAAGTGGTCACAACATATGGGAGGAAACCAAAAAAGAATGAGAACCCAAGAAAATTGAGGCCTGTAGTGATAATAGAAGACCTTACAGTAATTCTGTCAGAAAGTGCAATGAATTAGTCAATATGTTATAAAAGGTTGGGTGAAACAAAAACTAGATTTAAATCAGGTCTGAGAGGAAAATAGACAGTGCATCACCTGCTGGTGTAAATTATAAATTCAGAAACAGTTACAAAGAAGAGGGTGCATGTTAGCTTTCAATCAATCACTGTGATTTACAGTTACAGAATGTCAGAACTGTGTGTGCAATGCAAAATTTTGAGAGACATATTATAGTTTGCTGTTTGCCCCTCTGTGGAGAATCAGGCCTTCTGGAGGAGGACTGCAAAAATGAGTGACACTGTGTGTAAACAGAAAGAAACTGCAGCTGACAGTTTGTAGTGTAAAGACTGAAAGGTACATCCAATATTTTTGGAGGTGGAAATTCAAAGAACAAAACATAGATTCTAAACCACAGAGTAATCAGTTACCAAATTTCATAGGGAACAAGAGAATTATGATAACTGGAAAGGTGATACTGGATCAACAGTTGAAGATGAAACACCACTTGGGAATGACATCGTAAATCATAATCTCCTTGATCAGACAGATAATACAGATACTCATTATCTTTGTAAGAAATGAAAACATCCATCAAAAGGAAAATGAGTTGCAGAAAGGCCAAAAGACCATCCAATGTGAGGGGTAGAACAAGAACCTCTACAGCTACACAAACAGAAAATAAGGCTGAATCTATGGATAAGGTTGATAACGAGGAGGACAGTAATAAGGAGGACGATAGAAAATAGATAGGAGCGGAATTTTGGGTAGTGGCAAAGACGAAAGGAAGCCCAGGAACTTACAGCACATCCGCCTCTAGACTAGGAAGCATTAAACTCTCAAACTCCTAATAGCTCAAAAGTGAATTGAATACAACTTGTGACAGCACATGGTAAATGACAGCAGGTAATATTATAAGATCACAAGTGAACAGGAATTCCTAAGAAATTGTAAAAAGAAGCGAACATGGCACCAAAAATGGAGGAATTTTCTGAATGGATCTGCAGCCTGGGTGCAAATCTAACATTATTAACCAAGTTGGAGGAAACGCATTTGTTGAACATAACAGTAAGACAGCTGGTACAACATAATTGTTCACATTAAGGCCAGTATTATACTAACAGATTTGTTTGACAGAGATATATGACAAATATTTGATCAAATTTCTGTGACAGACGTCTTTGATGTAGCACAAAAAGGGGTATTACACTGTCATCAAATATTGTGGGCGTTAGCTGCTAGTAATTCTTGCGAAAGACCTTTCAGTCTTGTCTCTGCTTCTGTGCCTTGTGTGTGCCTAATAAGATGCTTTTTCCTGGATGCAATATTTAGTCATCTAGCAAGCCCCCTATGATGCTTTGTTTTTAGATGCGTTAACACATGTTCCACTACTTTTATATCTGTAGCTGAAATTGTATTGGAACTGAGTTTTGTACTAACTTTTGCACAATACAGTTCATTTATGATGCAAATGTTCTTTCTTTGAAAAACAACAGTTCTCTAATTCCCTTTTCAGTGAAAAAAATTATTAGTGGTGACAGTGAAATTGCCGTGTTCTTTCCTGGTTTTCACTTCTTATATAAATTTGTCAGTGCAAACTATTTTAGTAAGCTTTGAAGAGAGTAATTTCCATATCCCTGTCTAAAATAGAAGAAAAAAAAACATTTTATTTCATTCCAGATTATAAAACACCTTTCTATATTTGTAGTGCCACAAAAAGCCTCCAAAATGCAACCTGTGTAGCATCTTAAATGTGCTGCTCCATTCCATGTACATGATACACAATTGTTTCACATGGCACACTTTTACATGCCAGCCACCTGTAGTAAAGAGGGGATGATGCCTTTGACCAATGGTCGATAAGTGAGTTATCGAATACCAAAATATCTAATAGAAATCGCTGTAATTGCCAATTGCAGTGATTTAGTAGCTTCTATTTTGTACACAATGAAGAAACCACATACCTTATCACGTGACAAATTTCCAGTTGATAGCTCCACCCAGTTCTCAGAGAATTCGCCCTATGTAGAGTCGAACATTACAATAGTCTATTTACAAATGGGAAAGAAGTAACTTTATCATAACATTTTACTACAAATTAACACGTAGCATTTTGTTGCACATGTTTCTGCTAATCCTCGTCTCTTACCCATAAATTAAGCTCCTAGGTCAAGTGAGAAGCGCATATAATGGCCGGTAAGTGAGTTATCGATTGCCAAAATCGATAATAGAAATCGCTGGAATTGTTAATTACAGTGACTTAGAAGCTTGTATTTTGAACACAACAAAGGAACCAGACACCTTAGTACGTGACATAAATTTCCACTCGATAGCTCCACCCCAGTCCTCAGAGAATATGTGCTGGTTGAACATTATGATAGTCGATATACAAATGAAAAGGAGTAACTTTATCGTATCATTTTCTTGCAAATTAACACTTTTTTGCGTTTTGTCGTAAATATCGCTCTTACCCTCATCTTCCGTGAAATATTACACTCCTAGGTCAAATGGGAAGCGAGTTGTCGATTGCTTCACGACAATTACAGTGATTTCTATTAGACACTTTGGCAAAATTCCAATATATGAACGGTTTTCATATTTAAATGCAGGCAGGTATCACCACTCTTTGACATGGTCAATTACCAACATCAGAAAACAATGAAATCAACTGGAAGACACCAAAGATTGTCATCAGACAGTTTATAAGATTTTGTGTTGACTTCTGTATTACAGAATGTATGCTAGAGCATATTAATAGAAGAACCAGTACAAACTGCATTGGAGATACTTTGTGACACAACAGGGCATATTATCAGGAAAAGGTTAGTCCATGTGAAATCAAAAAGTGGTCTGGTTCTTGATGCTTCAGGCTTTTATAATTTTTCTATACTTATAGTAATAGCAGTTTGCATGAAAAAATCCCAGCTTAAATTTTTTTTGGGCTTTAATTTTTAGTTATATAATTTTGGAAATTTTAAAAATTAATGAATTTTAATAGTTTTTGAGGTATGTTTATTTTAAGGTTTCAAAACATATTTGATTTACACACCTAAAATTTGTACCATTTTATTCAGTTTCTTATAAGTTTTGAGAGCGTGTGTTAATTGACAATATTCATAACAATGCTGAATTTTACCAGATGAAATTATTTTTTAATTTTGATAATTACAAAATTTGATATAATTTTGTTAACCAAAAAAGTATGTTAGTCAAACACTATTTGTAAATGTTTGTGTCAAATTTCATGATGGTGTTTCAGTGGGAACATATTAAAATAAATGTTAATTTACTGGTAAGTGCTGCACCTTGGGTATCATCTGTAGGGCTTTGAACTCATTACAGTCTTGTAGTATGCGAAAAACTGAAGAAGGTTTCAACTCATTAGCTTTTATTTGATGACAATTTATTACATTATTAGAATTTTACATTTAAACATGCATTTGGCTTACCATGATAACTGTGAAGATAGTTTAAAATACACCATAACAGTTACACATGCTCAAAAAGACTACAAATAACTTACTTAGGTAAACCTTCATTTTACAGAAACAATGATGTTGATGTTATTATTTAACGTGTTACCTGAGTGCCTTGCACAGAGCAATTTTTTACTCATCTTCAACAAGAAGATGCTATGGTGATTTAAAAATCTCATCCGAGTCTAAAATTATGCATTGTACTTGTCTTTTAAATTATGTAAACTAGCCCTCTCTAGCAATTTATGACATAACCGATGCAACAACACACACTTTTCCAATATAATCTAAGACTTTTTGCAGCTCTTCCTCTGATAGTCCATACATTCTTCTAGTGACTGTAAAGTAAATCCCTCAACTAAGTGGTATTCCCATCTGGAGTTTCTGTTGTCTGACTACATTTGACAAACTTGTAAGAAACATATAGTTTGCTACTTACAATAAATATTACACATTACATTGGAAACAGGCCCAACTGAAATGCACTTACAGATTAGCTTTTGAACACAGCCTTCATCAGAAAAAGAAAACACACACACACACACACACACACACACACACACACACACACACACATTCATTCATACAAGCAAGCAAGCACACCTCACACATACATGACTGCCATCTCATGCAGCTCAGCCCAGAATGGTCTGAGCAATCAGAGATGGTGATTATCCGTGCATGAGGTGTGCTTACTTGTGAGAAAGAACATATGTGTGCTTTTTATGATAAACGCTGTGACACAAAGCTAATATGTTGTGCAGTCTATAACCTAATATATCATCTTTATAGTAAGCAGCATCTATCGTTCCTTACAGAGTATTAATTTTCTTTATCACATTCAACTTATCTGGCCTTCTTGGTTCAGAAAAAGAAAGATCTGGTCTACAATGTTGTTTAAATAAACGGTTCCCTTCATCTCTGGATAGCACAGAAGCCATTCACTATCATCGTAGGCACAAGCAACAAGTTTTGTAATCTGTTCACTAGCATGCTGCACTTCAATTTTATGAACATAAAAATTCTTAAAATCATAAATAAATTTGTTTTGGCTTTGATTTTACTCATAGTTATAAATGTATGATACTTCTGTGTGCTATGGCTTTATAAAAACTGTTTGCCAAGCTCCTTTTTGTGTGCTGCATGCTCATAATTTGTCACATTTAAGTGTCTCATGCCATATATGCTTTATCCCATACAAATGATGCTTCCACAACTGATTAATGTGTGAGTTACGAAAATCACTTTGGCTGTTATTTTATGTGCATTTATTAAGCCATTCATTTCATTCTATATGAACACCCTCTATTGACAATGTGGCACAAATGTGCCAATGTCATGATTTAAAATGCGTAATTTTCCAATACAATGTTGAACTGCTCACATCGGAATACAAGTACAATATTCCTCTTAGTGTGCTCTGATTAGTACCTGTCGTATTGCAATACGTGCCTTTCAACATTTTATTGGGCGATTAAGCTACATCCATCTTCTACATGCTCCTCAAAATCCACAAGCCCAACATTCCTGGACATCCCATTGTAGCAGGCTATCTTGATCCTACTGAAAGAATTTTCTCTCTTGTTCAGTGACATCTCCAACCAGCTGCATAAAAACTAGCCTCCAACATCAAAGATAATAACCTTCCTTCACCAACTCCCCACCATCCCCACTCCTTTTCCTCTGGGATCCATACTCCTCACTGTTGATGCTAACTCCAGATACACCAATATATCTCGTGCCCATGCCCTTGCCACTATTGAACACTGCCTACATATCCCACCATCCTTTAGACTTCCAACCCACCACCCCATTTCTTACGCACCTTACCAATTATATCCTGACTCGCAACTACTACTAGTCGCTTGATGGGACAACCCATGGCACAACCATGGGCACCTGCATGGTACCCTCCTGTGCCAAGCTGTTACGGGCCATATAGTGGAAACCTTCCTAGCCTGCCAAAAGCCCCAATGCCTAATCTCCTCCAGATTCATGATCCACACTCCAGGCCATGACACCCTTTCCTCGTTCCTTCACAACCTCAACACCTCCTCTTTCATCTGCTTCACTTGGTCCGCCTCAACCCAGTGTGGTACCTTCCTTGGTGTTGACCTACTCATCTCTGATGGGTTCATCCACACCTCTATCCACAATAAATTCACTAGCCACCAACAGTACCTGCATTTTGACAGCTACCATCCCTTCCACATAAAAAAACTCTCCCTCTACAGCCTAACCACCCATGGATGACATGTCTGCAGTGACACGAACTCCCTTGCACAATTTCCTGAAGGTCTCATGAAGCCTTCACATTCACAGACAGGCACCACTCCCCAGATGTAGTCCTCATACTAATTTCCTGTGCCACATCCCCACAACGAACCCCCCCCCCCCAAAAAAAAAAGAAATCCTCCCACCACCCCCAACAATCAGCTGCAGAGGATTGATTCTCATCCTGTACTGGAATGACAGAACGATATTCTTCATCAGAGCTTTGATTATCTACCAGCACGGCAGAAATGAGGGATTTCCTACTCAAGATTCTTGCCACCCCTCTGAAAGTGGTGTTTGTGGCCCACAACACCCTAGTCCATCCCTATGAATCATATCCCTGTGGGAGAGCAAACTGCAAGACATGCCCCATCCATCCATCCATCCATCACTTCGTACTCCAGTCCTGTGAGAATCTTATCCTACCATATCAGAGGCCAGGCCACTGGGGAAAGCAGCCATGTCATATATAAACTCTGCCGTAACACTGGATATCTTTTTATGTAGGTATGATTACCAAACAGTTGTCCACCAAAGTGAACAGCCACTGCCAAACTTTTACCAACTGCAAAGTAGACCAGCTTCCGATGCAACATGCATCTGAGCACAACACGCTCAATTTCAATGGTGACTTCAGACCATTTGCATCCTTCCCTCCACAACCAGCATTTCTTAACTCCGAAGGTGGGAGTTATCCTTGTAACACATCCTTTGCTCTCATCATCGTCCTGGCCTTAATCTCCCACACCCTCCAACCAACAGTTTCCCACTCCTCCGTCTTGCCACCCCGTCCAAATACATGAACTCACGTCACCTCCAGTAAGTGCTGCACCCTACAGGCTCCACCAATTATTGATCACATAGCTCGTCTACCTGCCACCTATGTCCACATCTACATCTACAAAGATATTCTGCAAGCCACCATATGGTGCATGGTGGAAAGTATCAAGTACCACTACTGGTCATTCCTCCCATGTTCCACTCGCAAATAGAGTGAGAAAAAACGACTGTCTGTATGACCTCGAATTTCTCGTATCTTATCTTCACAGCCCTTATGCACAATGTATGTTGGCGGCAGTAGAATCATTCGGCAGTCAGCTTCAAATGCTGGTTTTCAAAGCATATCTGTAACACTTGTGTGTTGTTCGAACCTACTGGTAACAAATCTAGCAGCTCGCCTCTGAACTGCCTTGATGTCCTCCTCCCTCAACCCAACCTGGTACTGAACCCAAACACTCAAGCAGTGTTCAAGAATAGGCCGCACCAGTGTCCTGTATGCAGTCTCCTTTACATGTGAGCCACACTTTCCAAAAATTCTCCCAATAAACTGAAGTCCACCATTCACCTTCCCTTCCACAATTCTCATGTGTTTGTTCCATTTCATATCGCTTTGCAACATTATGCCCACGCATTTAAATGACTTCATTGTGTCAAGCAGGACTCTATTATTACTGTATCTGAACATTACAAGTTTGTTCTTTCTACCCATCTGCGTTAACTTACAAGACGACTTACATAAAATTTCTACTTTATGTAATGAATAGCAGCTAGCTCTAAATGTGCAAAAATGTATCTTCTTACAGTCACTCAGCTTTTACATCTTACCGTACACCACAGCTCGTCAGCAAACGACTGTAAGTTGATGACCACCCTGTCCAAAATCATTTATGAATAGAGAGGAACAGCAGTCCTATCACACCTCCCTGGGGCAGTCCTGATGATAACATTATCTCCATGAACACTCGCCGTCAAGGACAACATACTGGGTTCTATTACTTAAGAAGTCTTGAAAACCCTCACATATCTGTGAACTTACTCCATACCCTCGTACCTTCATTAACAGCCTTCAATGGGGCACTGTGTCAAATGTTTTCCAGAAATCTAGAAATGTGGAATCAGCCTGTTCCCTTCATTTGTAGTTCACAGTGTATCATGTGAGATTAGGGGAAGATGAGTTTCCCACGAGCTGTGCTTTCTAAAACCTTGCCAATTTGTGGACATCAGCTTCTCAGTCTCAAGAAAATTTATTATATTCAAACAGAATATGTTCAAGGATTTTGCAGCAAATTAAAGCTAGGGATATTGGTCTGTAATATTGGTCTGTTCGTTTACCCTTCTTATACATGGGAGACACCTGTAGTTTTTGCAGTAGGCCTGGAACTTTGTGCTGGGTTAGAGATTCACGATAAATGCCAGCTAGGTAAAACCGAACTGGAAGTCCATCTGGATCTGGCAATTTGCTTGCTTTGAAATCTTTCAGCTATTTCTCTACACCAGGGATGCTTATTATTATGTTAGCCCATATGGGAGTCAGTCTGTTGGTCAAATGACAGAATGTTTATATGATACTCCTGTGTGAACGATTTCTAGAATGTGACATTTAAAACTTCGGCTCTTGTTTTGATACCTTCAATAGCCGTACCAGACTGATCAACAAGGGACTAAATGGAGGCCTTACACCTGCTTAGCGATTTTACATACGACGAGATTTCCTCAGATTCTCTGCCACACATTTTCTAATGTATGATGGTGGTAGCTGTTATATAGCCTCATGTACAGACGTTTTCACCGACACACGAATCTCTACTAATCTTTGCTTGTCATTATTTGTGCATTCCCTTTTGAACCATGAGTGCACCAGCCTCTGCATGCATCTTTTTGTCTTACAATGGCATCACACGTGCAATTTCTTGATAAACCTTCAGACTCAAAGAGAAACTGTACAGCTTGGCCATCAAAATTCACACCTGAAAATAAATAATCAAAAAGTATTTGGTATGTTGAGTAACCATGGGAAAAAATTACATATTTATGAAGCTCTTCAAAGTGTGTAACGAAATGAAATATTAGCCATCACCCAAGCGATGCCCCGACTTCACAGGAACTTTAACCATTTGCAGCACAAAATCGGAATAGAACAAAACTACACTTCAAACACAAAAGACAAACTTTACACAACCGCAAAATGAAGTTGTAAGTTTACATGATTCCATATTTTCTTACCGATGTCCATTCATTCTACACTTGATACCACTGCTGTCGACCTTAAATCGAAGTCTCGTGTGATATGGGCAAAATATAATTTCCAGACTTCAAGAATTTGTAATTAAAAGTCTAAGAAGCCATCCTTGCCTAGCGTATTGGACAGGTCACAGGTGGTGGAAGTGAATACATTCCCTCAGCTGAGAATACAAAATAAGCAGTCCCAGACCAAGGCAAAACAAAACTAAATCCACTTTGCAACTGTCTTGTCAGGACAACATACTGGGTTCTATTACTTAAGAAGTCTTGAAAACCCTCACATATCTGTGAACTTACTCCATACGCTCGTACCTTCATTAACAGCCTTCAATGGGGCACTGTGTCAAATGTTTTCCAGAAATCTAGAAATGTGGAATCAGCCTGTTGCCCTTCATTTGTAGTTCACAGTGTATCACGTGAGATTAGGGGAAGATGAGTTTCCCACGAGCTGTGCTTTCTAAAACCTTGCCAATTTGTGTGTGAAATGTTCAGTGTGTGTTCACCAGTGGTGCAGCTGAAATTCGTATTCTGGAGCTAACCCTTCTAGTCGTAACATTCTGGGTTCACTCAATGAGTCTACTCAACCCCTCCTGATTCCAGGTACAATCATCATGGGGCATTTTGATAATCACAGTATTAGCCCAGGTGGGCAATCCACCGCCAGTATTACTGGTGCAAATAGTCTTTCGGATTCTGGCGCAGCCTGGTTAAAATGCAATGTGATTCAGCAGAGGAAGTCTGAGTCTACTGGTCAACTTAAAACGAAAACAAATACAGTTATTGAAACACTTAACATACAAACACTTTTACAGCCAGGTAAACATAAGTTGATAGATACATTAAAAGAGCAGAAGGTTCAAATTTTGACACTGCAAGAAACACGATGCAAAGTAACACCATGGATTTCGGCAATTACCGTCTTTTTAAAACTAAAACTGATAAAAGAATACTTAATAATGCAACACAGCTGGAAGTTGCTTTTGCGGTCACCAAAAATATTTTAACCTCAATAACGGATATAAAACCCATTAATAATACACAAATGACAAGATCTCTTAAATGTGCAAATAAAGCATCACTTTAATTAATGTCCATATGCCAGTCAATGAGGATAACTGTAAAAAACCTGATGAAGTTAATGAAACTTGGGAAACGTTAGAAATCTTATCTCGAAAATTCCCTCAAACCATGCTAAAATTTTAATGGTTGATTTTAATGCTCAGTTGGGTAAAGAGAAAAAATATGAGATGGTGGGTGGATTTCCTGTGCATAAATGGGCAAACCAAAATGACCAAAGACTTGCTGAAACATGCAAAAATTTTAACCTTAAAATCATGTCAAGACATATTAAAAAGAACCCTTCTAAACAAAAACCTCGTGGGCACCCAATACATTTATTGGGGAATTTCAAAGAGCTCATGTAGCAATTTCATTCCCTAACTACAAAGAAATATTAAATGTCCAAGTTGGGAAAGGGGCTAATATTGATTCTGACCATCATTTAATGTGAATAAAAGTAAAACTGCAGCCTCAGAAACTCTCCAAAACAAAAAAATGTTATCACAAAATTTGAAGCTGCTAAAATAACCCCAAGTCTAACAAGTGAACTTGACAAAAAACGATCCAACAATTGGAAAAGTCTAAAAGAAAAGTTCATCAAAACAGCACAAAATTTAATTCCACTTCGAAAGAAACAAAAAGACCCTTGGTGGAATGCGGATTGTGAAGCAGCAGTTAAGTATAGGCATGAGGCATTCAAAAATTGTAATAGTAACAAAACCGAAAAAAAACACCTTTCTAACTGTGAGAAAAGAAACATCTAAATTAATCCAACAGACTAAAAGAAACTATGAAAATGCACAACTTTTGGAAATCGAAAAATATTTCCAAAAGAACAATTCAAGAAACTTTCATGAAGCATTCAAAACAAAAGTAACCGGTTACCAATCTCAGAGCCTTTGTTTCAAAAATGGAAATAGCAGTTTGGCTCTTAGTAACCAGGAATATTGTAAGGTACTTGCTAATTATTCGCTGGTTCTGGACAGTTCAATAGTTTTTCAAAAAATTGCAACCACAGCAAACTAATAACATCAACCCTAACTCTAGTTATTTCGATTTTGTCAGATGCTTTAAACAAATTAAGAGACTTAAAAACAATAAAGCATCTGGAGAACACGGTATAATCGCAGAATTGCAAAAATCAGGTGGCGCTTACACTATAAAAGATCACCCAACTAATATGAGGTATCTGGTAAACTGAGAAAATACCTGAGAACTGGAAAACTGCCCTAATTCATCCATTGCATAAAAAAGGGGATAGAACCGATGATAATACGAGTAATTACTGAGAAATATCTCTTCCGAGTCACATACAAAATTATCTCGCAGTGCTTACTTGATCGCAACCAAGAACAGCTAGAATCTAAAATTTGTGAATATCAAGCAGGTTTTAGATCAAACAGAGCCTGTCTGGAACAAATTCTTGCTTTAAAACTAATCCTCAGACACCAAAAGTTTTCTAGTAAGAATATTGTATGTACATTTGTGGATTTTAAAAAAGCTTGCGACTCAGCTGAACGTGAATCTCTCTTTCAAACTTTAAAGGAACAAGGGCTAGATAATAAAACTCTAACACAGATATAGTGTCGGTTACCATTTCCTTAATCAAATTTTAAGTTCATGGGAAAGATTTCTGAACCGTTTGAAATAGGAACTGGTGTTAGACAGGGAGATGGACTCTCCCAATTACTGATTAACTGTGTTTTGGAACAGGTGATTACAGAATGGCGAAAGCAAAAGTCGATTCAAAATATAAACCGAGATAGAAGTGATACTAGACTAAATTGCCTCGCCTTTGCAGATGATCTGGTAATTTTAACTAGGGATTTTACTGCAGCTCTACAACAAATGTAAATTCTTAAAGTTTTCTCAGGAAAGGTAACACTACAAAATTCATTCGAAAAAGTGGCATACATGACATGCAACAAACAAGCACCAAAGTTTCTGAACACAAAATATGGAAAAATAGAAAGGGAATCTCAGTTTACATACTTGGGCGAAATCATACAGGGAAACGGTGTGGAGAAAGCTGCAAATGAAGTTGACTGTCAAAAGATGGCAATTGCATTCAGATTAACACAAAACATTTATAATAAAAACTAAGTTTACTGAATTTAAAAAATTGAGACATTAGAGCACTGTAATGAAAACTGAATGTCTTTATGGAGCAGAAACTTTTATTTTAAATGGGAAGAGGGATACTGAAGAAATTCAAAAGAAAGAAAGAAAGATAATAGGAAAATATTAGGTCCCAAAATTACTGATGGAGAAACTTATAGGCGCAGAACTAATAAGTAAATAGAAGAATACACAAATATACCATGGTGACATGAGAAAACGAATACTTAAATTTTATGGGCACATTAAAAGAATGCTTTTTCAACCTAGTGGGTACCAAATAGAAGAATTCTACAAAAACAGAAGTAAGGCCAAAACTGAGCCAATGAAATGGACTGCTGCAATTAAGGAGGATCTTAAAGCAACCGGTATAACTCAGGCAGACCTTGCAGATAGGAAAACGTTCATACAAAAGACGTTTGATTGGAACGTTGGTCAGAGGAAAATTAGGAAACGGACTTGAACACTGTGGTCTGATGAAAGAAAGAGACTTCATTCTGAAAGGATGAAACAAATTTGGGCACAAAGATAGGCCAACCATCAAACGTGACATTGTTGGATTGTACCTCACGTGGTCCTACTGGGCCCATACATGAATAATAACTTCCTGTATGGCTAGACCAGTCTTTTGTATGAATAAATGAGTTTTCCGACAGCAGAACACGGGAAGTGATGAATATTGGTGGACTGTAATGTCTGTTCGTTGCTGTTTTTGTCAAATTCTAGTGTGCTTCCTGCAAAAGGCATCAAGCTATTCTAATTTCTAAAAGGACTTTTACACCTTCCGATTTGTCTGTGCAGACTTGATTCACAATCACTGTCTGCGCCTTTTACATTGCATTTACACGTTCCGACTGTAGGTACAGTTGTGCTCAGAGTTGAATTTATCGGGTAACAGTGAAGTAGTTACGGCCAAATTGAGTAAATATGCTTATAAAGCAATTTTGCTGTCTATAGCTATTATTTCGGAAATTGAAAAAGACAGATCACAGTGTAAAAAGTGGACAAAGCACTGGCTTCTAAACCATGTGTCACATTCATATGTTAATCTTTTCAAGAAGCTAAATTGGAAAAAGATGACTGGTCCAACTATTGAAGAATGGATGACGAAACATTTTAATGTTTTGTAACATGTCGCACCACACATATAGACATTACAGCATAATAAGAAAATCAAGAAGTGCTTACGAGAGACTTTTAGCAACACTGAGATTTCTAGCTACTGCCACAAGCTATGGTGATCTTAACTTTTGTGCTGCAGTGTCATCACAATCATTAACTCACATAATTCCAGAAACATGTCATGCGATACATGCAGTATTAATGCAGCAATATTTGAAGGCAAAAACAGAAGTTAATCACATTATTTATTTAATTTTTTAGTGTGATTAAGTGTCAATGTTGTGCAGTGAAGGAGCATAGTCAAATTTATTTACAAATTTATACATATGTATAACTTTTATCCTTGTTCCTCACATTTTAATAGGCCTACATTCCATATCTCATTCCGATTGAAGGCTTAAAAAAATATATTACAGAACTCCCATGCACAGGATTTGCACCTTTCATGAGTAGTATACTATTTCCATTAAGATTTTGCAATTGTGCCTCATAGAAAACTTCACTAATAGGCCCTTCGGTGAAAATTCTTTGCATTGGATCCAGTTGTCTAAACTTATCAGCATACACTGTTCCCATAGCACCTGTAGCATCTTCATTCTCCAATGTATTTAATTTGTTGCACAGTATTGATAGAAGATCTTTTTTGTCTTCTACATGTACCTTTTGATGTAGGTGTGTTTATGATTGACACTGAAGATTGTCCCCATCCAAAACACTATCTTTTAACAAAACTCTGGTTCATCATGTTTGTTAACCGTTTTGTTGTTTAACTTGTCTCAGGACATGGAAGATGCTCAACAACTAAACAATGTGAAGCACAGAACTTATTCAGCAGTAACATTTTAAAATTATGTACAGTTTAAGGAATAAGTGCTATAGTAGTTATTACATTCTATTACGATTTTTGATTTTCAACTTAAATATGTTTATGTTTTCATTTTTAATTTTCAAACTCTGAGGAAGTTTAAAGAAAATGTAATCTCCTATATGCTCTGGAGACCATAGGTGAAAAGCATGTGTGGATTATTTCTCCACCAAACAACAAATCATTCTTTTATAAGAACAAAGATTGACAGGGGGATTACTGAACAACCCGAACCGCAGGTTGCTCTAATCCGCCCCTACTCCACAAGGGAAAAACGGACCACCCAATTCATAAATAACCACCTTCCTGCGGGTGGGCAAACTGAGAAGAATAGTGGAACGACCCCAAAACAAAGCAGCCGGTGACCTCACCAAGAAAACAAGTAGAATTTAACAAGTAAATGAAACAACAATCACTTAACTTCTAATAAACTGCGATTTCTGTTTAAGACCTGGCGCAGCACCCCAAATGCTCTCCCGAACCGTCAGCTGCCAGCTGCGTCAATGGACGCAGGATGGCACGCTGATCTCCCGTGTCATGGCCTCACAGCTCGCACCGGCCAGACTGATGTCGAGGGTTGACTCCTGTTGCTCTCGTGTTGGACGTGAAGCCTCTACCCCTCGCTATACGGCGCGGCCCACTGGACTGACGTGGCAACCTCACATGCGTAGGTGCTCAAGGCAGACAAGTCACTTGTGTCTCAGTGCGCGACTGACCAACCAATCGATCCAACCGCTAATGACCGTTGCCTGAGCAACTTGAGCAGACTGGCGGCTTTACGCACAGACTCAGATGCAGGAACTCAGCCCCGACCAGGTGACCACTAGCCGAGTTCCGTTACTGGCAGAATGGCAAGACTCTCATTTTACCGACTTTAAAGTTTGATCCAAATGACAGACATACTAGCATTCCGAACGGCAGACAGACACTCACTGCCACACAAATGCGAACGAGAGACAGACCAGCAACTGGTGACGAGTGATTGACCCAGACTCACTCCGACTGACCGACTGACCAACTGACCGACTGGCGAGCTTATAGCGTCCCTTAAATGCACGTGAACAAGAAACCTTTCCACTTTTCCACCAGAGGGAGACACCAAAGCTGCGATTGCCACAGCAGCGCCACCGCCAGATACAGAGGGCGACTACTTCACACAACGCGCTGCGGCACGCTCTTCGCTGGCCGAGCGGTTCTAGGCGCTACAGTCTGGAACCGCTCGACTGCTATGGTCGCAGGTTCGAATCCTGTCTAGGGCATGGATGTATGTGATGTCGGTAGGTTAGTTAGGTTTAAGTAGTTCTAAGTTCTAGGGGACTGATGACCACAGCAGTTAAGCCCCATAGTGCGCAGAGCCATTTGAACCATTTTAGCCAGGGCGCTCTTCAAAACAGCAATTTTTTCCATGGCTCAACATCCTCCCATGAAACTAGATCAGGCGCCTGAACTCAGAGACTTCACCTGGCTCAAATGGACTCGATATCCCTACCGGTCTGATCATGTCTGATTAATAAGTTAACCGGACCCAACACACGGAGCACCATGCATGGACCTATAAAGTGGCGTGTGAACTTCCTTACTCGGCCCTCCATCCTTCCTCGACCCTGAACATTCTTAATATAGACTTGATCCCCAGATTTTCCCTGATAAGGACGCCTATTGCACAGCTTGACGACCATGGGCAGCCGCTATATTGCGATGAGCCCGATTCCATTACTTTCTAATTAACCCCGGGGATACACGCCCAGGAAATAAGTCTTGGATGTGTCATAAGTTAGACAAAGGCGAATTGATAAGATCAGCCAATAAGAGAGAGGCCAGAGTAGTCTTCAATGCCTTATGAACCGCAGTGATGAACGCAAAATTAATCCAGTGCAAGTTAGTATCCCACTTACTTGGCTTAAATTGATGGTAAATTATTAAAGCTGATTTTAGGTTGCGATTCACACGTTCAGCAAAGGATCCCTGAGGGTAATATGGTGTTGTTTTTATGTGTTTGATGCCATTCCTGAAACAAACGGCCTTAAACGTATCTGACGCAAAAGCAGGGGCGTTATCATTAACCAAGCTCTTAGGAATCCCAAAGATCAAAAAGACGTTGGTAAGGTGAGAAATAGTTACGTTGGTAGTACTACTTCTACTGGGAATACGCCAAGTAAAGCGAGAAAAGGCATGAATTATCATCAAAATATATACATTCCGTCTACTGGAACGTGGCAACGGACCCACATAATCGATATAAAGACGATCCATCGGATAATTTTCACGTTCAGAAGACAACAGACCTTGCTGTAGGGCATTGCTAGGATTCACGGCCCAGCACAATTGACAACCGGCTACTAATTTCTTAATGTCACGCGCAAGATGAGGCCTGGTCACATACTGCTCAATTTTCAGAATCGTTTTATATGTGCCTCCCACTGAAGAGTAATGATAATACTGGAATATTGGCTGGATTAATATTTGTGGCAGACAATTTCGGATGTAGCGCTCTCGACTCACTGCCTTACACAGAATACCTTTCCTCAAGCTGTAACCTTCGATTACCTCACCCGACCTAATCCGCTGTTTGATGAAACCCAGTTCAACATCCTGTTCCTGGTTTTCTTCGAGATTACTAAACAGTTGGAGTACTTCCCCAAAACCCAAAGCTGACCCTAAAGTGGACCCTGGTGGTGCTCCTACAAACAATCGGATGGTAGGTCAAACATCCGCTGAGGGCATCAGCGACTACATTCTCGGAACCCTCGATATGCCTAACCTTAAATTTAAAGGCTGAGATTCTCACGGCCCAATGTGCAATCCGACCGGTCTTACGTGGCCTAGCCAAGACCCAGCTCAAGGCTTGATTATCGGTCTCCAGCAAAAAATGTTTGTGATCAAGGTAAAACGGAATTTTTCTAATCAAATAAGGCTGCCAAGGCCTCACATTCGTAGACTGAGTATTTTTCCTCAGCATCATTCAAACAGCGAGAGGCATAAGCCAAAGGTTGCCGCTGACCTTGCCATTCTTGTAATAAGACGGCTGACACACCCGCACTCGATGTGTCCGTCTGAACTATAAAAGGCTTATCAAAATCAGGCACCCCAAGCACTGCAGGATTAGCAATGATGGTTTTGATCTGTTCAAAGGCCGCCTGCTGGGTGGGACCCCAAGTAAATTTTACTCCTTTTTTACGAAGCTGATTCAAAGGGGTAGCTAGGGCCGCAAAATTCGGAACGAACCTCGTGAAATAATTTGCCATGCCAATAAACTTAGCGACTCCACACTTATCAGTAGGAGGTGTGAGTGCGCACAAGGCTTTAGTGCACTCTTGATCGATCAGAACTTCTTCGCCCGAGACAATATGGCCTAGAAAGGAAATCTGTGGCCTGGTCAGGGTAACCTTCGAGAGTTTAACGGTTAAACCAGCCTGACTATCGCGCCTCTGCCAATACTTCAGCAAAGTGCCGTTACAGCGGCCTGCACCTTCCAAATATACTGACATTCTAGATGTTTCCTAAAGTCCTCTGTGAGTCTCTCAGCGATTCTTAGTTGCCTAAGTTGTAACGAGATCCCCTCCGAAAGAGCTCTAAAAATTAATTCGTTACACTTCCCCTTTGCTAACGGGTATAGCAGAGCTAACAGGGTGGAGTGAGATATTTGAAAAGCACAGGAATGCTGCTCAAAATAAACAAGTAACCACAGAATTTCCTGTATCTTCGCCAACGATCCTACACTTAATGTTTTTCGCAAAAGCTACCTAACCTGATTGCACTTCTGGAAAAGGATCTAGGAGAATTGAGTTAGATTCAATTCCGTGGTTTAGGTTATTTAGTTCTTACTGTTCATGCCTGATCAACTTGGACCTGCCCACTAGATTCTTCGGAGCTAGACTAACCCAGTTCACCTAATCTGCAACGCAGCCACCTTTTGGTGCAACTCAACCACTTCCTTACGATCAGCCTCGTTTACAGCAAGTTGTTCTAAATAAGAGACCCGGTTAAACACATGCACCAAATGCACGCGTAGTCTAGCTAATTGCTTACGACTCGGTTGATCAACACAAAACCAGTCTAAATATTGTTGGAACTCACCGACCTCTCCTGCCACCGCTGCCATGGCTGTCGGAAAGGAACGAATAACTTCCGGTGAAATTTGGACCGGATTGAGCAAGGCATCTTTTAAATCCTCAAGCAACTCAGGAACAGTGCCTTGTTTGTTTATATTACGAATGTGCAATTCATATAAGATTTGATTTTTGCGCAACAGGCCGAATCCTGGACATTCTCTGGCCGCCATGAGAACCTGAAACATGCAGCTAAACAGTCACTTGCCAAAGCGAAAGATTACTAAATTATAAAATAAGTACAATTATAATTCCATCAGTTACTTAAAGAGTAGTAGCAAGAACGCTAACCATGCTCTGCTACCAGTAATGAACCGCGAATTTAAATTCTTAGTAAAAAGTTTTGAAAGTACTTTATTCCATAGCGATTCATCAAGAACATTAACACATTTAATCACACTATGTGAGTGTGAAAGTAGTTGCCAGTGGGTGACTGATGAAAACAAATCAAATTTCTTTCAACAATTTTATTCCTAAAAGCCTTTTTTTTAGAAACAGATTTAAAATTATAATCAGAAAGCACCCTTTAAATATCAAATTACAATTTATTCAGAGGCAGAAAGATCAAATTTTTGACTGTATGAGCTTTCGGGCTGAGAACATTGCCACCCCCTTTTGACACGGCCGTAGTCATGACTGTTCACAACAACCTCTGAAAGACTATACTGGTGCAAATCTGCAACACACCAGATTACGTTAAACTAAAAATTTTAACAACTCACACAAGCACATAATCTATGCACCCCGAGGGAGGGATGGAAATGGTACAAAACACTAACATTAAAAGATTAACTTGCCACCGAAAGTGCAACTTGATTTTTTAAAAAAAACCTCTTACGATGCAAGGGAGGCAGCTTTATATACCAGAATGACCATTTAAATAAAACCCATGAAATGCAGTCTGGCCAACCTTGTAAATTTTATGTAAAACATGCTCTTCATTACACATATACCGCCTCTCAAGATGATATGCAAGATAAAAACATATTTCAGGAATCAGGCCATTACACGTCAAGCAGTAAATTCGTTAACAGCTAATCCAACAAACATGACAGAGGCAGCTATTAACGGATGGCAGATTGACAGGGAGATTACTGAACAACCCGAACCGCAGGTTGCTCTAACCCGTCCCTACTCCACAAGGGAAAAACAGATCACACAATTCATAAATAACCACCTTCCTGTGGGTGGGCAAACGGAGAAGAATGGTTTGACGACCCGAAAACAAAGTGGCTGGTGACCTCACCAAGAAAACAAAGTGGCTGGTGACCTCACCAAGAAAACAAAGTGGCTGGTGACCTCACCAAGAAAACAAAGTGGCTGGTGACCTCACCAAGAAAACAAAGTGGCTGGTGACCTCACCAAGAAAACAAAGTGGCTGGTGACCTCACCAAGAAAACAAAGTGGCTGGTGACCTCACCAAGAAAACAAAGTGGCTGGTGACCTCACCAAGAAAACAAAGTGGCTGGTGACCTCACCAAGAAAACAAAGTGGCTGGTGACCTCACCAAGAAAACAAAGTGGCTGGTGACCTCACCAAGAAAACAAGTAGAATTTAACAAGTAAATGAACAACATATCTCCAATCACTTAACTTCTAATAAACTGCGATTTCTGGCGAAGACCTGGCGCAGCACCCTCAATGCTCTCTCAAACCGTCCGCTGCCAGCCGCTTCAACGAATGCGGGAAGGCGCGTCGATCTCCCGTCTCAAGGCGTCGCAGCTCGCACCGGCCAGACCGATGTCAAGGGTTGACTCCTGTTGCTCTCGTGTCGGCCGCGAAGCCACTACCCCTCGCTATATGGCGCGGCCCACTGGACTCACGTGGCGACCTCACATGCTCCGACGCTCAATGTGGATCTTGTGTCTCAGTGCGCGACAGACCAACTGATCGGTACAACCACCAATGACCATTGCCCGAGCAACTCGAAAAGACTGGCGGCCTAACGCGCAGACTCAGATGGAGGAACTCAGCCCGTAGTGGGCGACCACTAGTGGAGTTCTGTTACTGGCGGAATAGCAAGACTCTCATTTTGCAGACTTTAAAGTTTGATCCAAATGACGGACATACTAGCACTCCGAACGACAGATAGACACTCACTGCCACACACCAGCAACTGGTGACGAGTGATTGACCCAGACTCACTCCGACTGACCAACTGACCGACTGGCGAGCTTATAGCGCCCCTTAAATGCACGTGAACGAGAAACCTTTCCCCTTTTCCACCAGAGGGAGACACCAAAGCTGTGATTGCCACAGCAGCGCCACCGCCAGAAACAAAGGGCGACTGCTTCACACAACACGCTGCGGCGCGCTCTTCAAAACAGCAATTTTTTCCAAGGCTCAATATTCTATAGATGAATACCATATTCAAGCTACAATCATTTTAACCAAACTACTTATTTACCCTCACAGTAGTAGATTTCCATTTCACTCGCAAACTATTTTGCAATCATTTTGTTTACCGGTTTTTGTCTCTTGGAAATGAGAATAGCCTGAAGTACTTTCCAGAGTTACCACTGCAGCATGCTGAAGTCCTGACGAAAGCAATAACAAAAACACTTGCATAGCGCTAAAAATATGTTTCAAGATAATACACATTGGATGTACTAACTTCTGTGAAATACATCACCTTCCATGTTTGAATAACAAGACTGTTCTGAAAGCCATACTGGCTATTACAATGCATCTCAGATTGCAGCATTCACACAGGCCATTAATGAACCATCGCATCATTTCACGTAACGTCGTGATTTCCTGAGGATAAAGTTTTAACGGCGGCGTGGCTGCTAATATCAAAAGGTAACCTATTTTCACAACACTCAGTTTTTCAATATTCATGGATTTTGTGCTTTTGTCTCATCTTAAACTTAATTTTATTATTGTGCTTTGTTATCTTAGTGTCAAGTCTACTATGTCTTTAAATACATTTATTATTTAAACATAGACCTACAGAATTTTCCCTGACAATGACAACTCAAGCTTAACCTACTCATTTATCACCCACAATATACAAGCCCAACGCAGTCTGACTGCTATACAGTGACAACATGACTTCCAATAATTAATACAAATGAAGGGCCCTAAATTGCAAGAAACCTTAACAATAATAAAATTAAAAAAAATGAAATTCCACTACCCTAACATTACCAAAATTTATCCTCATTTTACAATGCATGTAGTACCAACACAGTATCCACTAAGAAAAATATGTCCATACACTTCTCTATCCACTCACTAACTGCTAGTGTGTCCAACCACAGACTCTCTTGCTGAGGCCACAGAGCGCTGTCAGCGATATTTACACAGTCTATAGCTCTACCAACATACAAACTGTAAATCTTCTATGGCGATTTGGGTATTTTTTCCGTCGAGTTTTCTTCTACAGTGGGAAGAGACATCTGAAAAAAAAAAAAAAAAAAAAAAAAAAAAAAAAAAAAAAAAAAAAAAAAATTTAGGTTTTACAGTAACAGAACAAAGCTGACATCTAAATAAGGTTATGAAGCAATTTTCTTTAAATAACATTTTAAATGAAATACGCAGCTCTAGTGACGGAGAAAATTTGGTTGCTTATGATGTTATTAATTATGTGAAGGAAAAACATAGCGGATGCGATAAACAGACTATTTATTCCATAATAAATACTGATTGATGTTTTTGTATGTATGTTTCCATTAACAATTAAAAATCTATATCTTGGTATGTTCGTTAACTTCTCAGCACTTTACTACACAAAAAATAGCACAAAAGGTTTCATAACAGGTTTTCGAAATCATGTTGCATAAATAATATAACTATAAATTATGTTGAACCATTAATAATTACTGTTCAGAACTTCAACGGGAAGATAACACAAATACATTTATTTACAATGTAATTAAAAGGATATGGGAGCTCTCTATTATATAGGCAAGCAAACCACAACAACTCCAGAATCTGATGTTTATTTTAAAAGATACAAGCAGATCTTAAATAAAATTATCAGAAGACCAAAAAACTAACAAATGACAAATATGTCACAGTCTGTTTCGAGATTTATGAACTTAATACATATGCTGAGTTCTTGTACAATGAGAACAGATGTGAAACATGATGCTGTATCTCGAGACAGTGTTTTATATAGAACAATCATACGCATCCTGTACATAACAAATTGTGGTTCAACTAGTGGTAGCTCTGATGGAAGTTACTGAATTTCAGGTGTAGGCTGCAGCTGGTCGCTTTGAGCATTTAGCTGTGATGTTCCTTGCTAAATGAAAGCTGGATTCACTCTATCGATTAAGACAGTGTTAGACTTGCCATTAATGAGAATGTGCAATATTCTTCCAGTATACAGAGGCGTCGGTGAAAGTTTCACCCCATCTCTGTTCAACATTGCGCATTGAGATTTGCAATTCTGTGCACATTCAAAGATTTGTGGAGCTCCATGGCGCGATGCCTGACGAGGATGGGTTTGTGATATTCGCTCTCGTTAAGTGAGTAATGAAATGTGATTCATTTGAGATATCCATAGTGACTTCATCGACCCACGTGCAAATCACCAGGTAGCCATAGAACTACTGCACATATTATCTCAGCTGGTGAAGCATCTAGGTCAGGCTTGCAGATGTTATGTAGGCTGAGTAAGACTAATGGTAATGCAGATGTCCATTTTGGAAGAAAGCACACTGTGAGATAGCACTCACCACGTTTACATTGTACATGTGAACAACCATCACTTGCATGCTGGCAGAGTCTTTTCACCGTTCAAGACCACGGCACGCCATTCCATCTTCCAAGTGATCCTCTGATGGCACCAGTCGAGCCGTGCATGTCAGTGCTGTGGCGTGAATGGAAGACAGGCTAGACGTGTGCCTGTGTGTTGACCCACTGCTAATACCTGGTTTGCCAAATGTTTGTGCTTGCGCATCACGGCTTACAAGCCCTCTTATCTGTGTTGTAGGGGCAGCAATGGCAGATCTTACAGCTACCACAATACAACGTCTTTGCTGTGCGGATATCCAGAGCCTCGCCTATGGGTTTGAGAATGTTCACGTGACCACTGATACCAGCACTGCTGCACAACTGACGCAGCACGTCCAGCTTGTGTGGCAATTCTCTGATAGTACCATCCCACTACTCGGAACGCCACCATTTGACCCCTTTCAAACTGTCTCAGCTGGCTGTGGGAAGCACGCTTTCATATGCCTGGCATGGCTGGCTGTTTGCGTCACACATCTGCACTACAGTGAGTCTTCTGCCTGTGAGCATTTCCTATTACGGGGTAGCCACTGATAGCTGTGTAGCTATGCTACTACTCCATCTGTCGGCAGACGACGTTGAAACCTGTATCAGTGTTTCTACTATAGGCTGTATGGCATATGCCGTCATCAGAAGAAAATCGATGTCTTTCCAGGTGTACTTTTTTCTCCGGCAGTGTATTTCAACCCCCATAAGTGCATGGGAGACAGGATTACATCAATTGCAGTGCACAGAACCATTTAAGCTTCTTCCCACATTTCATATGTGAATGGAACAGGAAAGAGTGAGTAATTGGCATGCATACAGCGCAGTGACAAGTCGACGATATTTTACACCCCGTTTTGTTGTTCTTCATGGCAAGCCATCCTGGGCTAACATTTCAGGAAGATAATGTCCACCCACACACAGCAAGAGTTTCTACTGCCTGTCTTCGTGCTTGCTAAACGCCTTCTTGGCAAGCAAGGTCGTCAGATACATGCTCAATCAGCATAGGTTTGAGCATTACGGACAGGGCCATATAACCAGCTGGGCATTTTGAAGATCTAACGCTCTAATTGGACAGACTTTCATTGGATGCCCTCCTGAAGGACATCGTGGCAGTCTGTAAATCAACGGCAAATCGAATAACTGCTCTTATAAGGGCCAAAAGTAGATAAGCGCAATACGGACCTGCTCAATGAGTGAAGCCCTCTCCCTTGAATAAGCCACCACATTTTTCTAAAGTTGCAGCCATTTCTATGTCTTTACATATACACCACATCTACAAATTTCCTTCTCATTCAGAAGTAATCCTTTTGTAGTGCCTCTTTTTTTGTCTTAGAGTGTAGATAAGTAAACTTCATTCTGTAAATATCTTCTTATAAATGTTATTATTAAATCCCTATTTTAATAAGTTTTTTCCAGTACTTCAGGAGTCACTTCTCTGAGTTGATGAGTGGTAGTCTGTAGCCCTAACTTGAAGGATGCAAACAATAGGCAATGGAAATAAGTGACAGTTTCCTCTTTGTTCCACTCACGGGTACCACACAGAGCACATGCACCAGTTGATTACTTCTGGAGGTCACACGCTGGACTGCTTCCATGTCCTCGGCCCACTCAGCAACAGGCCCGAGTTCGCCAAAGACCTCGCCTGTCCTCTCGGCTCCTGCATGAACCCGGTGGAGAAGTGCGAGGTGTGGTAGATAATCCAGCAGGGACGCCGAACTGTTGGAAGCCTTGCTGACTGCCCCTAACTCCAGAGAAAAAGGCCACCTCAAGCAGTCGGTGACTCCAGAAACGCCAGCTACAGAACTCTGCTTCTGTGCAGCATTCACTTTGATGGCCCTGACCGTCAGTTGCGAGTCTGTAGTCTTGAAACAGACCGTCAGACGTTTCTGCAGAGCACTGAGAATATGATGAAACCATAGCATCTGGACAGTCTCCTTCCAATCTCCTTTCGAACTGCATATGTCTACTTATTTACATCCTGGTATCCTGGCCTTGTTTTGAGTGAACCAATAAATGTTATTCAATTATTTTAGCTTCCATTTTCTATTATACGAATACTGCACATTCATTTGATGAAGCAACGTCACAGTGGAAAAAATTACACCACTAATGAGGTGCTGTGCCATACGTTTGGTGTGACACATAACAGTTAGCTTATAAATACGTTCGTTTAAAATCAGTTCTGAATTCTGGGCATGCATGATTTACTTGATATGTAAATGACAAGTAGTATGAGGGTTGCCCAGAAAATAATGCACCAAATTCTTTTTCTTCCACAATTCTTTATTGAACATAATGAGAATTACACACACGAAAAGATGTCTTATTACACACCCTATTTTTCCACGTAATCTCCATTCCATTCCATGGCGTTCGTCCAGCGCAAAACAAGGGCGTTTATGCCCTTTTGGGACGAATCCTTGTCCTGGTGGCGGAGCCAGGGCTTCACTGTGTGAATCACCTCCTCATCGTCCTCAAAATGTGCTCCACGATTGGCATCACTGATATGTCGTTCCTTTTGACATATCAAAAGTAAACACATATCCAGTTTGTAGTTTCCAAACACTTCTTTATTACAAACACATGCTGTTAATGAAACCAAGAGTAGCATGATTATAATAAAAGGCACCTGGCCTACAAAACCAGCAGCAGTACTCAGATGGGAACATTAATGCATTTAAATGTCATAGACCCAGATTTCTCAAAATTTACTCAAACAATTTTCACTAATTAAAACAATGCTCATAAAATCCCATTAATAAAATTTAACTGACATAACTCAATGCTTCATGACTTACATAGGAACTGGCTTTCACACAACCCATATCAAATTCTAAACTTGCTTCTAATGACTGACTGTAAGCAGTTTCAACAAATAAAAGGTATTATCAGACTAATACTAAAGAGGAGCTTAGTCGAGTGCATTACTCACAGGTACGAGGTTCACATACATTTCATGGCCAGAATATAATAATAGGATATTAAATAGTCTTAGCATGGAGGCATTACAATTTTCACATTGAAAATTAGTGATGGACATGAGCAGACCGAAAGGTGCCACCAGATAGAGGATATTCATGGACGAGAAGGTAAAATGGAGCTATCTCAAGTTCAGGCTACACGGAGTTTGTTTCAGATAATTGGCAGTGGTCAATGTGAGCAAACACATCAGAAGCAGAAAACATTCTGGCCCATCGGATAGACAAACATATCTGCCCAGTTGATTATAAATAAACCCTTAATTATACACGGGAGTAATAAACCTAAGTCTGACTAACCTAGATGAGCACTTTCCCAGCAACGGCTCTTAAAATTTGATTAGCTAATTCTCTAGAACAAAGAAATAAAATAATTTTCCTAGTTCTTGTTCCTATGTTATTATTTCGGCCCGCTCTTGAACATCAGGCACAGACTTCCGTACTATTTAGGATGACCTCTAGCTATGCATTAAGCATGGCTTCATATCCCTTAAATACCATCAACATATCAGGCGCCCAGACCAAGTACAGTGAAAAATAACTGAAACAACCAAAATAGTTTTCAGTGCACTCGGGTATTCAATTAACGTGAACAGAACCCACCAAGAAACAATTCGACGACACCAGCAACATGTAACAGACGCGATGGAAATCTGTCCTTGAAGTCTCCAGGAAATCCCAATCACCATCGGCAGCGGATCTGCATTCAAATGGCGAAACACGCCGCAGCCGCTGCCCACGCTCCTTCGTCGTACCGACTCGGCCACTCGCCAGCACCACACGTCGCATCTCTCACACAGCTGATACCCAACTCAAGCCCCAGCAGAGCGTGCGCGCCGCAGTTAAATAGCCATCCGCCAAAGATGCGAAGAAGACAAACAGGCATCGAAAATCATCCATTGTCATCCTGATCGTTGTGAGTCGGAGACTGGCACCAACAGCGCACCAGCTCAATCACTTAAAGGCCCAAACAAGTGACATCAGCTCGGTACAACATGTCAGGTTTTAAAGGCGCATTTGCACGCTTAGTGGTTATTTAGGAAAAAGTCGTAGTTATAAGTTGAAAAATAAAGAGATATTAAAAAAAACCACAGATGAAATCCACGGCTGTGCAAGCATTGACTGCAGCCGCTGGAAAACAGAGGATGAATTACGATCGTCAGATGACAAAAGTATAGGTTACTTTTTGTTGGATAGGTCCTGTACAGATCGGACGTGTGTGGCACACAGCAATTAACATTGTATTATTTCAATATTTATTCACGAGTTGCAGTCACCGGCACTCGTAATCACATGATGTAAGAGTGTTTTTAAACTATGTTTCTATCTCAGAATATAATTATTACTAATCCATGTATGTTTTACTTTGTGTCACTAGTTATTTATAAGATTGAGTGTCTTGGCTTGGCAAAGAAAGGATCCGAAACTGGACGGATAGTCGTCCAGCACGAACCATCGACGTCTTCAGGTGCTGATATCAAATACGAAGTCAGATACATATAAAAGGTGAATCTGCAAGAGTGCGGTGATAATTAACATAACGGACAAACATGCCTTGCCCAAGCACATGAAAAGGAAAGTTTGTAAAATATCAAACATAATTAATATTGCGTACTGTTATCTCTCTTCTGTGTGTGTAAAGTTCAGATACGAAAAAGACCATTTATATTTATAAGGTGTGACAGCCTTGGATGGTCTTCCCGACCGCTGCAAATCGTGGAGCTCTGCCGAACCACCTTGTGATGACGTCACCCTCCGTGCGCTGTGACTAACTGTACTTCTGTCGGCAGCAGATGCTCCACAGACTTTATTCAAGCGTTTGTGAATATTCCCCACAGTTTCTTACTCTGTAGTGAGAAATTCAATGACGGCACGTTGCTTGTATCGTACGTCACCTACAAACGCCAATTTGAAACTGTCCTGCAGCTATGCTCTGTCAGAAGTCACGGAAACTTTACGTATGTATTATCTGAAGTCTTCTGAGTGAGCACGCAATGTTTCGCATTCGTAGCATTGTTTCGGACTGAGAAAAAAATGTGATGCATTGCTTTCTGTGCAACCCTTATACAATATTGTGACTATTTAGACTTTCTCAGTGTCGGGGGGGTCTCCTCAATTTCCTCTACAGGATCCTAAATACAACATGACTCGATATTTCAGCGATCCACCTGTCCGCCATCTTCATTAGATGCTTGTTTGGCTCAATTGAAAACGTATGTCGAGCCTGGAGTGCGCCGTCCTCGAAGTGTACACGGAGCATGCGCCGCCCACCTCAGATGCTGCCAACAAGGCTAGGCTTGTGGAGCCGCCATTGGTAGAAAATTGGCACCAGTGATCCAACACAGAAAGAGAGTCACCCTAGTCTCAAGTCGGCCGCGCCAAAGGACGTTGTATTTTGACACTGGACAGTACAGGGATCCACGTTTTGGTAAGGGAAAAGGCCTTGTCTCTATTAATCAACTTGTCAACCACATTTCAATAGCCACCTTTGAAACACAGTTTCAAAAACGGGACGTTTCTGCAACCATCTTGGTATCATACTTTTCATCCTGGGTCCCTCGTCTACACAATTCTCCACTACTTCCGAATTTCAGACTGCTGTAGCCTCGTGTGAAGGCAATGTTGCCCACACATTTTCTGAACTGTGTGAATAGATCAGCCGATGTAAGCCTTCCCCCACTGACACAGAACTCTGTATACGCGAGGCTTCCTCAGTCGCAAATCGTCCTTGACAGAACCGAGTGGCGCTCTGATCTCACCACGTAGACGAAACATATTCTAAATGTTAATCTCTTTAAAATTCTTCCAGTCTTAAAGCACAGTTTACGATCCGCAGAGGAGTCCCCAGGGTCCAAAATTCGTCGTCTTGGATGAAAACAAAACATCACGATTTGTGACTGGCCTTTAAGGAAGGAAACAACCGCCTTCAAAGATCTATTTTCCCCTTCATCCACTTCTGGGGATTGTGCGGGCTCCACATCTGCCTATCAGAATATCCATTCTCCTTAAACAAAGCCGCCAAGTCTGCCATTTCCTGGGTTAAACTGTCGCATAGGAAACGCCATATGCTCTACGTACTGGAATCCTAACGGCGCCATGGCGTTGGTACGGCGGGCGACATGTCTTTGCTTCAAGATGTCTATCACAATTTCTCGGGTGTCGGTGAATACGATGTCTTAGATTACCATCACTTTTTCAAAAAATTCGTTGTACCCAAAAATCATAGCTTCACATTGCTTTTAAGTTTCATGATAAATGTATTGGTTGATTGAAGGCAGATGAAACGGTCCAAAAATCAATTACATCATGTCCATGAGATACGTAAAAGACGTAGTTTTTCTTCTTCGCGGATGGATCACTTAGGACCACGCGTAATCAACATTTGTTGGCCTTCCTTTTCGCCCAGTATTCCTTCACAAACAACGAATGGGCTAGCTTTCGTTGCGTAGACCACGTATGTCTCTTAGTTTTTCTCTCTTCTTCCTCAAAACCCGGTATGTTTGCGATTTTTCTGATTTCATTTCTATCGTGTAGATTTGGAGACCCTAAATCTCTCAGGTCTTTTTCTGTCTGTTTGTACCAGTTCGGTCTTGTAGTTTTGTTCTTTAAAAATGTATGGATTTTGTGCGTTAACCTGTTTGAGTCCATTCTTTCTAAATGCCCCATGAATTGGATTCTTCTCATGCGCATTGTGTCTGTTATTTTGGAGATATTTTTATATATTTCTGCATTCGTCTTTGGATAATCACACCATCTTTAGTTCTTGGTCCTAGGACTTTCCTCATTATTTTGCGTCCTTTCACTTCTAATTCCTCTTTTAGTGTTCTGTGTTGAAGGTTTAGTGTCTCAGATGCGTAGAGAGCTTCGGGTTTAATTACTGTTGTGTAGTGTCGTATTTTGCAGTTCCACGAGAGACTCTTTTTGTTGTAAATGTTTTATGTTAACTGAAACGCCGTCTCCATTTTCTGGACTCTTGATCTGACATTTCTTTTCATTACAATTTTCTGCAATCCATTTACCTAAATATTTAAGTTCTTTTACACCAATTTTGAGATCAGAAGGTGCATCTTTGTGTCAGTCATAATTTTTTTTTTTTTTTTTTTTTTTTTCAAATGAAACTTGTAATCCTATTTTTGCTGCCTGCTCTTGTAATAATTCTAGCTGTTTCTGTGCATCGGTAATGTCTTGTGCGATCAGTGCCATGTCATCAGCAAATGCTAAAGAGTCTAATTCTATGCCCTTACGTCTTGGTCCCAGTCTGTGTGCTGGTGCATCTGCTTTTCTCCATTCTCTAGCAACTTTTTCAAGAGCACAATTGAAGAGCACAATTGAAGAGCACAATTGTAGAGCACAATTGTAGAGCACAATTGTAGAGCACAATTGTAGAGCACAATTGTAGAGCACAATTGTAGAGCACAATTGTAGAGCACAATTGTAGAGCACAATTGTAGAGCACAATTGTAGAGCACAATTGTAGAGCACAATTGTAGAGCACAATTGTAGAGCACAATTGTAGAGCACAATTGTAGAGCACAATTGTAGAGCACAATTGTAGAGCACAATTGTAGAGCACAATTGTAGAGCACAATTGTAGAGCACAATTGTAGAGCACAATTGTAGAGCACAATTGTAGAGCACAATTGTAGAGCACAATTGTAGAGCACAATTGTAGAGCACAATTGTAGAGCACAATTGTAGAGCACAATTGTAGAGCACAATTGTAGAGCACAATTGTAGAGCACAATTGTAGAGCACAATTGTAGAGCACAATTGTAGAGCACAATTGTAGAGCACAATTGTAGAGCACAATTGTAGAGCACAATTGTAGAGCACAATTGTAGAGCACAATTGTAGAGCACAATTGTAGAGCACAATTGTAGAGCACAATTGTAGAGCACAATTGTAGAGCACAATTGTAGAGCACAATTGTAGAGCACAATTGTAGAGCACAATTGTAGAGCACAATTGTAGAGCACAATTGTAGAGCACAATTGTAGAGCACAATTGTAGAGCACAATTGTAGAGCACAATTGTAGAGCACAATTGTAGAGCACAATTGTAGAGCACAATTGTAGAGCACAATTGTAGAGCACAATTGTAGAGCACAATTGTAGAGCACAATTGTAGAGCACAATTGTAGAGCACAATTGTAGAGCACAATTGTAGAGCACAATTGTAGAGCACAATTGTAGAGCACAATTGTAGAGCACAATTGTAGAGCACAATTGTAGAGCACAATTGTAGAGCACAATTGTAGAGCACAATTGTAGAGCACAATTGTAGAGCACAATTGTAGAGCACAATTGTAGAGCACAATTGTAGAGCACAATTGTAGAGCACAATTGTAGAGCACAATTGTAGAGCACAATTGTAGAGCACAATTGTAGAGCACAATTGTAGAGCACAATTGTAGAGCACAATTGTAGAGCACAATTGTAGAGCACAATTGTAGAGCACAATTGTAGAGCACAATTGTAGAGCACAATTGTAGAGCACAATTGTAGAGCACAATTGTAGAGCACAATTGTAGAGCACAATTGTAGAGCACAATTGTAGAGCACAATTGTAGAGCACAATTGTAGAGCACAATTGTAGAGCACAATTGTAGAGCACAATTGTAGAGCACAATTGTAGAGCACAATTGTAGAGCACAATTGTAGAGCACAATTGTAGAGCACAATTGTAGAGCACAATTGAAGAGCACAATTGAAGAGCACAATTGAAGAGCACAATTGAAGAGCACAATTGAAGAGCACAATTGAAGAGCACAATTGAAGAGCACAATTGAAGAGCACAATTGAAGAGCACAATTGAAGAGCACAATTGAAGAGCACAATTGAAGAGCACAATTGAAGAGCACAATTGAAGAGCACAATTGAAGAGCACAATTGAAGAGCACAATTGAAGAGCACTGGGGACAGTACATCCCCTTGTCGTACTCCTGTGTCTATTTCAAATTCTGTGCTCAATTCTCCCATAAATTTTACTTTGAATTTGGTCACCGTGAGTGTTTCTTTTATGATGCTTGTTGTCTTTTGATCTAGTACAAATTCTGCTAAGACTTCAAAAAGGGATTCTCGGTCTATACTTCATATGCTCTTTTAAAGTCGACAAATGTGATGACATAATGAAATGTTTTCATAGTACTTCAAACAAAAGTTGAGTTTTCCAAGTTAAGGATTTGTTCTACACATGATCGACCTTTTCTGAATCCACCTTGGTATTCGCCTAGTTTTGAATCCAGCTGAGGTTCTGCGCGGTTTAGTAGGGATTTAGACAGAATTTTGTATGTTGTTGACAATAAAGAGATTCCACGATAGTAGTTGGGGTCTGTTTTACTTCCTTTTTTGTACAGAGGATGTATGACAAAATCCCCACAGATTGGAAGACAGCAATCAGTTTTCCAGATTTCATGTTTAATTTCTTTGAGTTTTGCAATAAGATTTTCTCCTGCATTTTTCCATAATTCTGCGATGATTTGATCTTCTCCTGATGCTTTGTTATTTTTCAGTGACTGAATTATCTCTTTAATCTCCTGTAAACTTGTTGGCTTTGAGTCTGGGTTTTGTTGTGTGTGATGGAACTCAAACTCTTCTGCAGGCTTTTCACAATTCAGTAATTTAGTAAAGTATTTTGCAAGAATTTCACAGTTTTCGGTGTTGGTATGGGCAATTTCCCCATGTTCATTTTTGAATTGGAGTGATGGAGGAGAGTACTTTGTTAATTTTTGTTTGAAGACTCTGTAGAAATTTCGGGAATTGTTTTTCTTGAAATAATTTTCTATATCTTGCAATTTTTTGTCTTCGTGTTGTTTACGGACTGTTCGTACAGATTTTGTGACTGTTTTCCTGGTATCTTTGAGATCTTCCAGGGTCTTTTGATTTTTGTTGCACAACCAATTTTTTCACTCCTGTTGTCTGTGACCAACTGATAAATCTCAATCATCTGTCCACAATGGGTGTTTACGTGTTCTTGTTTGCGGTGCTGCAGTTTCAGCTGCTTTTAAAAGTCCTGCTTGCAGTTGTTGCCAATTTTGTGGCTTTAAAATTTGTGTTTCTTTAATAAATTGTTCATTACCATTTCTCTTTTGTACATCATACTTACGGTGTAGAGTTTTCTTAGAGAATTTTCTTTTTTCTGGAATGACATCTAGGGAGAATTTTGTTGGGTAATGGTCGGTATCTAGGTCTAGCTCATTAAGGACTTTCATGATTTATACTGTATTTACGCGGGAGATCACTACATGATCAACTGATATTCACCTAGTAATGGATTACGTGAGATCCAAGTTTTCGTTTTCGAGGCTCTTTTTTTGAAAAATGTTGATTTGAAAAATAGGTCGTGGTTTTTGCAGATTTCAATGAGTCACATGCCATTCCGGTTGGTCTGTGTATGCCCTGACCATTTACCTATCCAATATCGATATTTGTTTTCTTTACCGATTTGTGCATTGAAATCGCCCATAAGGATTTTGACATGGTTATTTGGGATTTTTTGGAGAATATTATCTAATTGGTTCCAGAATTCTACTTCTTCTACTTGACGTGTAGTTAATGTATCTCCAGAAGTTTTTTTCTTGCAACTCTCAGTCCCCTGTCCTGGATGTCCTTCGTGAATAAAAAAAATGTTCAAATGTGTGTGAAATCTTATGGGACCTAACTGTTAAGGTTATCAGTCCCTAAGCTTACACATTACTTAACCTAAGTTATCCTAAGGAAAAAAACACACACACCCATGCCCGAGGGAGGACTCTAAGCTCTGCCGGGACCAGCCGCACAGTCCCTGACTGCAGCCCCTCAGACCGCTCGGCTAATCCCGCACGGCCTTCATGAATCCTTCGCATTTATTTGTGAGTTTTAGACGTGGTATCTCTATTCTCGCGCCTCACTTTGAGATTTTTCACTAATCAACGCCGAGCACACTATCACACTTAAATCAAGATGCGACATGTAGAGGAAAAACCGAAGTAGGATACAAAATTAAGAATCATCATCTTATATCCATTACATTAAAACTATCTCACGATAGAGACAAAGGAATTAGGACGTGTAGCTGCATCATCGGAGAAAGTCGAAAATTTGCACCTGTTTGCAAGGCAGCTGCTCTGATCACTGAGCAGTACAGACGCAGTGGTCATCCCAGCTGCGTGGACCACCCTAGCAAGCCTACCTCAACTTAAAATGTAACTCACGCCGTCTACAGGCCCCAAGGGGCCCATCGGTACCATCCGGCCGCCATGTCATCCTCAGATGAGGATGCGGATAGGACGGGCGTGTGGTCAGCTCACCGCTCTCCCGGTCGTTAAGATGGTTTTCGTTGACCGGAGCCGCTACTATTCGGTCGAGTAGCTCAACTGGCATGATGAGGCTGAGCGCACCCCGACAAATGGCGACAGCGCACCGCGGCCCGGATGGTCACCCATCCAAGTGCCGGCCATGCCCCACAGCGCTTAAGATCGTTGATCTGACGGGAGCCGGTCTATCCACTGCGGCAAAGCCGTTGCCCTGGCAAGCCTACCGTCCGATCGGAATTCTGTACTCATCCACACACTACTGACGCAGTGCCTTACCTATTATCCTTATTACTCGCGACGTTTCGCCGACTCCCATAATAGTTCGAAGCTGGTGTGCATATTTGCCGAAGAGATCATCGGCCAGCCATGCTTAAATTATACATGTGGTGGCTGTTCTTTCACACAAGCCCGTAGGACATACTGATCAGACATCAATATATAATAATTCTGACTAGAAATCAGTAAATGTCTGACAGTGTCTGACAGTTCCGCTGCATTTCATAAATCGTGAAAAGGCAATCATTTAGCGTTTAGCAAACCACACTTTCACTTTAACACATATGAAATATTTCCTTTTCAAAGCCATAGGCGAGGCTCTGGATATCCGGACAGCAATGGCAGATCTTACAGCTACCACATCACAGATAAGTGTGCTTGCACATCACGGCTTACAAGCCCTAACATTTGGCAAACCAGTTATTAGCAATGGGACTACACACAGGCACACATCTAGCCTGTCTTCCACTCATGCCACAGCACTGACATGCATGCCTCGACTGGTGCCGTCAGAGGATCACTTGGAAGATGGAATGGCGTACTGTGGCCTTGAACGGTGAAAAGAGACTCTGCCAGCATGCAAGTGACGGTCTTTCGCATGTGCAATGTGAACGTGGTGAGTGCTGTTCTAGGGGACTGATGACCTCAGAAGTCTAGTCCCATAGTGCTCAGAGCCATTTGAACCATTTGGTTTGCTGCAGGTCGCGGTTTACGTTTCACATGTGGCTGAACACTTCCTGTTTCCTTAAATAACGTAACTATCCCGCGAAGCTGGTGTGCGCGGTTCCAGACTGTAGCGTCTAGAACCGCTCGGCCACCACGGCCGGCTGAAGCGGTATTGAATAGCATATCTCATGACAGGTGGATTGGTCGTCTAAGCACGTTCACCGGATCTGACGTCCCCTGACTTCTTTCTGTGGGGAAAGTTGAAGGATATTGGCTATCGTGATCCACCGACAACGCCTGACAACATAAGTCAGCGCATTGTCAATGCATGTACGAACATTACGGAAGGCGAACTACTTGCTATTAAGAGGAATGTCGTTACACGTATTGCCAAACGCATTGAGGCTGACGGACATCATTTTGAGCATTTATTGCATTAATGTGGTATTTACAGGTAAACACGCTGTAACAGCATGCGTTCTCAGTAATGATAAGTTCACAAACGTATCACATTGGAACAACCTAAATAAAATGTTCAATCGTACCTACGTTCTGTATTTTAATTTAAAAAATCTACCTGTTACTAACTGTTCGTCTAAAACAGTGAGCCATATGTTTGTGACTATTACAGCACCATGTATCACAAAGCGAAAAAAGTGGTCTAATTAAAACATTCATATTTCTTTACGTACTACACGATTATGTAATAAAAATGGGGGTTTTTATTTTAAAACAACGCAGTTGAAATCCGTTTGACCTATGGCAGCGCCATCTAGCGGGCCAAACATAACGCCATCTGGTTTCCCCCTGCAAGCTAGACAAGTTTCGTTCTTTGTAGTTTTTTCGTTTGATGCTTATTTCGTGGGATATTTGGCCCAGTCCTATCAATGGACCACCCTGTATAATCAGCGCTGTAAGTAAGTATTGAAGGAATTAATGACATCATTTCATGTCTGCCACACTCATTAAGGACCATCCATAGAAGGCAAACCACGATTACACGCCATTCATAAAGTGTCGCTTGTCACTATGGCTGTAGTGAATTGTATATAACTGTTTGTCCCACTTCATATTACTAAACTTTTCAAACACTGGATATCAGCAATGTGAAAGTTAAACAGAAAACTCCGATTTTCTGAGACGGTTCTAGGAGTGTGTTGTGAGTTGTGAGTTTTTAGTTTTTAAAGTAGAGAAAATAAGACGCCATAACGACTATTTCTGGAGTACTGCTGCAGCCTTTGGACTCATTATCCAGAAGGCATGATTCCATACGGCAAAAGAAGTTCTGAAATCATACGAGGCTAGCAAATCTCGTACGGAAGTGCAACAGAGATACTCGAACAACTTAGGTGGGACTCTTTTGAACTCCAAGACCATGTTGGGGAAATTCTGTTACCTGTTATTGGAGGAAGCATGTGAGACAGTTGGAGAGCGTCTATTGTATAACTCATGTGGGCTCCTTAAGAAGGTAAGAGATTAAAGTGCACAGTAAGGCGTACCACGAGAGTACTTTCCCTCGCTCCATTTCCAAAGTGAGGTGGAGAAGGTGCGACTAGTGCTGGCGCTACCCTCAGTCATACATTCCACAGTGGCGTTTAGAGCAATACAGTACACAGCTGTAGAAATCAGCAGTAACGAAATGATGCCAGTTATGTCTCTATTTTTGCTATCATACTTAAGTGTATCAAATTCTGTCAGTCTAAAAGTGAAGTGATTTTTAACTCTAAGTCTGAGCTTCCACATATTTCTACAATTTCTTCACCATGGTCTTCTGACAGTGAGGATGACGCAAATCTCTGAAAGCTTGAGTTTCCCCACAGTGTGATCATTTTAGAACTCCAAGAGAATTATTTTCATCTTCTTTGGCTATTGCTCCTGAACTAGTTGCACCATTAGTACCATACAACCAAATATATACCCATAACACCATTAAAAATAATTAAATAGATAAAGCTTCATTCTTGAAACCTTTGGCTTCTTATACACCATTTTCCTCAATGACCATACCAGTAATACAAAAATTACCACATTGTCGATAATTACTTTCCTAGTTAATGTGATGGGCTCCTTTAGTGACAGGTGCTTTGAGGCTTTTTTGCATGTTACCAAGAACTAATCTGCAAGTTGCAAACTCCACTATCATTACGACTTTTCCATTTGCTACATAATAGACTGTTCTGCTTATCGGTTATAGTAGTTTATAGACTGAAATGTAACAGTCCCCTTACATAAGTTGCAGTGTATCGTCCTATAGTTCCATCTCCAGCCGAGACAGAAATAAAACATATTTATACGCGTATGGACTAGATTTTCTGATCTAGTTTCAGTAAAGGAAATTTTTTGTTGTTGATAATATGTGTAATTCTTTTTTTTTAACCAATTATGCCTATGTTATTATGTAGACTCATTTTGAACGTTGAAAATGAGGCGGTACAGCGGTGGTTCCTTGTCGTAAAACAGAAAAACCTAACTTAGTAGTAGTAAATGTTTACATCAGGGCATTGTCTTTACCAGGATATTGGTCGTGTCACGGTAATAAAGTGTGACAGCAAACAAATAACAGGATGTTACTGCGTAGGCTTCCATGGGCAGAGTCGTCTGGCATTAAGTTTTCCGGGTACTGTGGTATGTCATGTTGCAGAGTCAGTTGCGTTTTGTTATGACTCCTCACTCACAATGGCATTACGTCACAATTTTACAAACTGTCGATATAACTCGCCTCTTGAGGCAGAAGGACTGCCAACGACCTTGTAGCAGGTTACTGCAGTGGAGGGAGTGGGTTTCTCCTGTTGCATACAGCTCTGACGGCTGCCATCCTCTTTATTCGTGTTGTCAGAATCTCTGTATATGATGGGCAATGTTCAAACTGACTGACTTACTGGCTCACTGACTCTTCGTCGGCCAGCCCAAACCACTAAGGATAAAAATCTGAAATTTAGAACAGGGTGTGAATCCGATACTGTAGGCATCCTTTAAGAAGGGATTGTTCTAAATTCCACTCTTGAGGGATGAAGTAGAGGATGAAAGGCTTTCTGAAAATATGTACCTATTAATGCAATTTTGAAGATAGATCTACGAAAATAAGCATTTGGTCTCTCAGTTACAAATAAAAAAATTATGTTTCAGAATTTTTTGAAATTCAACTGCTAAGGAGATAAAATATCGTGTGAAATTTTTTAAAATAAATAAATAAAATAATACATAAAATAGGAAATAAAATAAAATAAATAAAATGAAATAAATAGTAAAGATCTTAGGAATTTCTCTCTCTGAGATACCAATCTGCCTGACAGGAACAAATTTAGAAGGTTGGTGAACAACTACCAAGGTTTTAAAATGGCATCAACGTCCAAAGACGGAGAGGACCTCTGTGAGAAGAGCATAAACAGGCACTTTTTGGTGGGCTCAGAAGAAACTGGTAGGAAGTCAAAGATGGAACAGGAACAAGACCTAGACACTAAAATGAAATTGCATGTTACCACGCAGTCCGTCGAGGCTCAACTGGAAATAAAACATAAAAAAAAATTATCAAGGAACTACTAAGCGATATTTAAAGCTACATCATTGAAAACTGGTATTTGAATCGTTAGCCACGTCTTTCAATGTTTCCTATGAAATTTAACACCTGTGTGAAATAGCGTATAAAGTCTTTATGGACGTATTTTATTGTGAAAGCATTTTCAAAACTGAATCTGTAAAAATTTGTATTAGGCTTCTCTGTTAGAAATTAAAAAGCAGTTGTTTCACTGTTTTTTGGAAATTAAGCCCCTAAGGGAGTGAAATGAGGGATGAAACTTATGAAAGTATTTTGTTATATTAAAAAAATTTTAAGGCTAAATCCATGAAAGTTGATATATCAACTTCTCAGGTAGATACAAAAAAAGGGGTTAGGCAATGAAAGTTTCTGTGTAAATACACCACAAGAACCCAAAATGCATGATTAACAAATACCTTGGATTCCAGCTACCGGAATCGCTTTTTGGTAAGAAGTACATTCGGAAAAATCATGCTTCTATGGCCTCAATGGGCGAAAAAAAGCTTAGGAACTGTTGCAATCTTTGAACAACACAAAAATCGATTAAAGGACAAAAATACAAAAAAAAAAAATAACTGTGTGGACCATACACTCCACGCGAGAGAAGCAGCAGGCGCTAGGGAAGTGTTTCAACATTTCCGCCGCTTCCCTCATCTCGCGTTTCACGATCCCCAGATGCTTGGCCAGTACAGAGCTTTCGCTTAGTTTTGTTTCCTTACCAAAGTCTGTCTGATTCTGGGCCACTGCAGACTGTTAAGCTACCAAAGTCGGATGTGGGCTCCTACTCGCGTATGTGGATTGTTACTAGCCTGCCAGTTTTTTCTGTGTAGACTTGTCTACACTCACATTCCTCCTGATACATGCCCGCAGAGTGCCTAGCCTAGGAAACTTTGGATCTTGAGGCTGCTGCAGAACGTAGTCCATATACAGAGGTACTTTTAGTAGACTGATTGCGCAACGTATCAGTTACGGTACAGGACTCAAGATATGAATGCAGGAGCTCTTGCACATGACAGGTGCTCAGGTTGAATGTATTTTTTGTGTCTATTCCCTTGTCAAATTATTTTAGTCAATATATTTTTTTTTCAAATTTCTCTCTTTTTTTTGTTCCTATGCTTTCTCCCCTTGAAATCTCTGTTCATGTGGTTTTAATTATTGATATACAGTAATTTCGAATTAATTTCTTCCATTTTACCATCCTATATTTTTGTCCATGCTATTGCATTCATTATTTCTGTTCCTCATTTTGCTAAAATTTCTTTTTATTTATAATCCGTTTTTTCGTTGAAATCTTCATGTGCTGTATTTTGTCCATCGTGCAATAATTACCGTTTTGTATGTTTTATGACGTTATCCATCCAAGAAATATACAAGAAACTACACTCCGCCCGAACTGGCCACGAATACCCAACGGTTCCGACCGGTCGCCGTGTCATCCTCAGCCCACAGGCGTCACTGGATGCGGATATGGAGGAGCATGTGGTCAGCACACCGCTCTCCTGGCCGTATGTCAGTTTACGGAACGGGAGCCGCTACTTCTCGATCAAGTAGCTGCTCAGTTTGGCTCACAAGGGCTGAGTGCGCCGCACTTGCGAACAGCGCTGGGCAGACCGAATGGTCACCCATCCACGTTCTGTTCTAGCCCAGCCCGAAAGCGCTTAAGGTCGGTGATCTGACGGCAACGGGTGCTGCCACTGCGGCACGGCCGTTGACAAAAAAGGTGCATCTTATGACGAAAAATACGTTTCTCAAGCAACTGCACAATCAAAGTAAACAGAGTATTTGGTCTTTGAAAACTGACGATGTATTCGGTAAAACACAAATGTTTAAATATTATGATACATAAATAAAAATAATTGAATTCACAGGCACAGAGATCTCATGTGGAAAAAACATGAAACAATGAGACGATTTTAAAATGTTAACATGTTGATTTAAATGCTATGACAAAGGAACAGAAATAAAGAAATACATTTTACCCAGTTAATTCAATAAAAATGATTAAAATCATTTCGATAAAGGACGAAAAATGAAAATTTTACATTGTCCAACAACATTCGACCCCATAGCCTTTGGCACACAAGGCCTGTACCTTAACTATTACGCTGCTAAACCAGTCTATTATGTGTACCTTTTTTCAAAAGCTAAAGACTTTCACGCGAAATTCCGAACCTTTATCTTCGATTACTCGCGAACTAGAGCCCATCGAGATGAATGGCTGCAGAGATTGATGTGTGGGATCTTAACTTACATCGACGTATTGATCTACATCTACATAGATACTCTGCAAGCTACAGTACGGTGCGTGGTGGAGGGTACCCTGCACCACTACTTGTCATTTCCTTTCCTGTTCCACTCGCAAAGAGTGTGAGGGAAAAACGACTATCTATATGTGCCTCCGTGTATATATCCCGTGGTCTAGGGGTAGCGTCTTTGATTCATAATCAAAACGACTTCGGTCCCGGGTTCGATCCTCGCCACTGCCTAAATTTTGATAAATAATCAGCATCGGCGGCCGAAGACTTCCGGCATAAGAAGTCAGCCTCATTCTGCCAACGGCCTTGTCAAAGAGGGCGGAGGAGCGGATAGAGGTTCAGGGCACTCTCTTGTCCTAGGGGTGGGAAATTGCCCCTAAAGGCGGAAGAATCAGCAATGATCGACGACATGAGGATGCAGAAGGCAATGGAAACCACTGCATTAAAGACACGTAACGTGTATCCACATGACATGTGGCCTGTAATTGAAGAAGTGTCATGATGATCTCTCCAGTGGCGAAAGATTCCGGAATAGTCCCCCATTCGGATATCCGGGAGGGTACTGCCAAGGGGGAGGTTACCATGAGAAAAAGATTGAATAATCTACGAAAGGATAACGTTCTACGAGTCGGGACGTGGAATGTCAGAAGCTTGAACGTGGTAGGGAAACTAGAAAATCTGAAAAGGGAAATGCAAAGGCTCAATCTAGATATAGTAGGGGTCAGTGAAGTGGAGTGGAAGGAAGACAAGGCTTTCTGGTCAGATGAGTATCGGGTAATATCAACAGCAGCAGAAAATGGTATAACAGGTGTAGGATTCGTTATGAATAGGAAGGTAGGGCAGAGGGCGTGTTACTGTGAACAGTTCAGTGACCAGGTTGTTTTAATCAAATCGACAGAAGACCAACACCGACAACAATAGTTCAGGTATACATGCCGACGTCGCAAGCTGAAGATGAACAGATAGAGAAAGTGTATGAGGATATTGAAAGGGTAATGCAGTATGTAAAGGGGGAAGAAAATCTAATAGTCATGGGCGACTGGAATGCAGTTGTAGGGGAAGGAGTAGATGAAATGGTTACAGGAGAATATGGGGTTGGGACAGGGAATGAAAGAGGAGAAAGACTAATTGAGTTCTGTAATACGTTTCAGCTAGTAATAGCGAATATCCTGTTCAAGAATCACAATAGGAGGAGGTATACTTGGAAAAGGCCGGGAGATACGGGAAGATTTCAATTAGATTACATCATGGTCAGACAGAGATTCCGAAATCAGATACTGGATTGTAAGGCGTACCCAGGAGCAGATATACACTCAGATCACAATATAGTAGTGATGAAGAGTGGGCTGAAGTTCAAGACATTAGTCAGGAAGAATCAATACGCAAAGAAGTGGGATACGGAAGTACTAAGGAATGACGAGATACGTTTGAAGTTCTCTAACGCTATAGATACAGCAATAAGGAATAGCGCAGTAGGCAGTACAGTTGAAGAGGAATGGACATCTCTAAAAAGGACCATCACAGAAGTTGGGAAGGAAAACCTAGGTACAAAGAAGGTAGCTGCGAAGAAACCATGGGTAACAGAAGAAATACTTCAGTTGATTGATGAAAGGAGGAAGTACAAACATGTTCCGGGAAAATCAGGAATACAGAAATAAATAGGAAGTGCAGGGAAGCTAAGACGAAATGGCTGCAGGAAAAATGTGAAGACATCGAAAAAGATATGGTTGTCGGAAGGACAGACTCAGCATACAGGAAAGTCAAAACAACCTTTTAATGTTATCACCGTTGTTTTTAATGTCACCCGAGTGCAACGGGAATTCCACTGTTAAATGCAGAGGAGGGAGCAGATAGGTGGAAAGAATCCATTGAAAGCCTATCAGGGTGAAGATTTGTCTGATGTGATAGAAGAAGAAACAGGAGTCGATTTAGAAGAGATAGGGGACCCAGTATTAGAATCGGAATTTAAAAGAGCTTTGGAGGACTTACGGTCAAATAAGGCAGAAGGGATAGATAACATTCCATCAGAATTTCTAAAATCATTGGGGGAAGTGGCAACAAAACGACTATTCACGTTGGTGTGTAGAATATATGAGTCAGGCGATATACCATCTGACTTTCGGAAAAGCATCATCCACACAATTCCGAAGACGGCAAGAGCTGACAAGTGCGAGAATTATCGCACAATCAGCCCTGTCATAGTTCTCACATGCTCCTTCCCCCTCCTTGCTTTACAACGTTACACGCAGATATTTAAACGACTTGTACTGTGTCAAGCAGGACACTAGCACTCCTTTCTTTCGGGAGTGCTAGTTCCGCAAGGTTCGCAGGAGAGCTTCTGTAAAGTTTGGAAGGTAGGAGACGAGGTACTGGCGGAAGTAAAGCTGTGAGGAGGGGAAGTGAGTCGTGTTTGGGTAGCTTAGTTGGTAGAGCACTTGCCTGCGAAAGGCAAAGGTCCCGAGTTCGAGTCTCGGTCAGACACCAGTTTTAATCTGCCAGGAAATTTCATATCAGCGCACACTCCGCTGCAGAGTGAAAATCTCATTCTGAGGACACTAGTAATACTGTATCCGAACATTATAGGTTTGAGCTTCCCCCCCCCCCCCCCCCCCCCATTCGCATTAAATTCCATTATTCCATATTTAGGTCTAGCTGCCATTCATCACACCTGCTGGAAATTTTGTCTAAGTCGTCTTGTACCTTCCTACAGCCACTCAACTTAGACACATTATCGATTACCACGGCATCTTCAGCAAACAACCACAGATTGCTGCCTACGCTGTCATCCAAATAATTTATGTATACAGAGAGCAACAGCGGTCGTATCACACTTCCCCTGGACACACGTGTATCCGATGAACACTCACCGTCGAGAACATCATACTGGGCTCTATTACTTGAAGAAGTCTTCGAGCCCCCACTTATTTGTGAACTTATTCCACATGCTCGCACCTTCATTAACAGCCTGCAATGAGGCAGCATGTCAAATGCTTTCCGAAAATCTAGAAATATCGAACGCACCTGTTACCCTTCATCCATAGTTCTCAGTGTAACATGTAAGAAAAGGGCAAGCTGAGATTCGGAAGAGTGATACTTCCTAAAACCATGCTGACTCATGAACATAAGCTTCTCGGTCTCAAGAAACTTTATTATATTCCTACTGTGAATATACTCAAGGATTCTACAGCGAAGAGAAGTTAGGGATATTAGTCTGTAGTTTTGCTGGTCCGTTCTTTTACCCTTACACACCAGAGTTACCTGCTGTTTTCTCCAGTCGCTTGCTACTTATTGCTGGGCTAGACATTCACGATAAATGCAAACTCGGTAAGAGACCCATCCGTAGAGTAGTCTTTGTAAAGCCGAAATGCGATTCCATCCAGACCTTGTGATTTATTTGCTTTCATGTCTTTCAGTTGTTTCTCTACGCCAGCTATGCTTATTACTATGTCGCCCATATGCGAGCCTGTTCGATTGTCAAATGATGGTGCGTTTGTACGATTCTCCTGCGTGAACTATTTCTGGAAGATGAAATTTAAAACTTCGGCTTTCGTTTTGCTATCTGCAGTTGCGACACGAGTTTGGTCAACAACGGACTAAATGAAAGCCTTATACACGCTTAGTAATTTCATATACGAGCAGAATTTTGTCGGGTTCTCTGCCAGATCAGGTATGACGTTGGTACTTGTATGCTTCGCACATATATTTTTCCACAAACGCACGAATCTCTACTGACCTTCGCTTGTCGTCATTGATGACTCCAAAAAATCGATTCCAGCGCTGGGGACCTCTCTTTGTAAGTGAAAGTTTTTGACAGTATTGACCTGCAATACGCTGTAAAGTGCTGAGGACAGCAGGGGTGAAATAAGGAGGCGGAGAGACCGTTTACAACTTGTACAAAAGTCAGGCGGCAGTGGTTGTGAAGCGAGTGAGACAGGGTTGCTGACCACATCTGCCTCCACATCAGTACCCTGCAAACCAGGCCAACGAAATTTACGTAATTCCAAAGGAATTACACAGTAGATGTACACAAAAGAAAAAAATTGAGTTTATACATAGGCATTAGGAAAAGTAAAAAGAAGTAGACATACACATGTGAAAAGCTTTGCTTCGTCTCTGACATTGCCACCAACTTCTGCTACGCGCGACGATCAGGTGCTATGGCAGAAACGACACAAGAAAGTAACAACGCTACGTGAAGTTGCATTCTAGGGACGTTCTTGCAGAAATATTACAGACAGATCGTTTGCAGTAACACACACATACCAGACTGCTACGGGTTCATGTCAACAGTGGAAAACGAAACGTAGTGGTCTAAGAGTAAACAAAACTAACTCTGTGTTCGGTTGCCGCCTTCACCACAAAATTTAATGTTTCTGATTTTCAGTCTAATCATTTTCATTAGCTACAACGTCTCGTAAGGAAACTATATTTGTATTATCTGTGCCTCGAAGAAGAAAATTAATGGGTCGGACAGAGAGCTAGGGAGACATAATTTTTGCATAGAGAAAGTATAAGAAATAATAGGAATAATGCAAATATTGATAAAGATAATTCTATTGCCGTTGTGAAAGATAAATTTAAATGTGCGTTGAAGATAATTACAAATAATTTTGAGAACTGCAATTGGGGTTTGATGAATTTACAGCGCAGAATTTGTAATGCATATCACGTCGCGTCTGATGTGACTTGACGCGATACACCGGCGTTCACATTATGTTGTCATAAGGATAAAGTAAATTTCCCACCATTAACACAAAATTTATTTTTCAACGCATTATGTCAAAGACTACCTTGAAATTATCGAACAATTAGAAATCAATGAATTATTTAAAGAATACACGTAGCTACTATGCAGCATTGATCACTCACCAGTTCTGCGTCTAAAATTTCGGACACTATAACATACACGACATTTGCCATCACAAATCAGGTCCACTGACGCAATTGGCCGAATTTTGACCGCAGGCGATACTAGTTGAATTTAACTGATGAAAGCGGAAAATTTAAAAATGCAAGAAATGAAGCAGGCGAAATGGAGTACAAACGTCTAAAAAATGAGACTGACAGGGAGTGCAAAATAGCTAAAAAGGAATGGCTAGAGGACAAGTGTAAGGATTTGGAAGCATATTTCACTATGGGGAGAGACAGATACTGCGTGTAGGAAAAATAGAGAGGCCTTTGAGGAAAGAAAAAGCAGCTGTGTGAATATCAAGAGCTCAAATTGTAATCCAGACTTAAGCAAAGATGGGAAAGCTGAATCGTTAAAGGAGTATACAGAGGCACTATACGAGGGAGATGAACCTGAAAGCAATATTATAGCTAGGGAAGTGGACGTAGATGAAGATGAGACAGGGGATATGATACTCCGATAAGAATTTCAAAAAGCTCTGAAACAAGGCTCGGGAGCAGACGACATTCCGTCAGAACTACTGATAGCCTTGGAAGAGGCAGCCGTGACAAAAGTCTTCCATTGGTGTGCAATTGGTGTGTGACAGAGCAAATACCCTCAGAATGCAAAAAGAATGTGGTAATTCCAATTCCAAAGAGAGTAGTTGCTGAGGGTGTGAAAATTACCGAACTATCAGTTTAATAAGCCATGGCTGCAAGATGACAACACGAATTCAATACAGAAGAATGAAAAATCTGGTAGAACAGACCTCTGGGAGAATCAATCTGAATTGGGTATAAATGTAGGAACACGTGAGGCACTACTGACTCTACAAATTATCTTAGAAGATAGATTAAGGAAAGGCAAATCTACATTAAGAATTTGAAAATTTAGAGAAGGGTTTTGACAATGTTGATTGGAATACACTTTGAAATTCTAAAATTAGCAAGGGTAAAATACAGGGAGTGAAAGACTATTTACAACCTGTACAGATACCTGAGGGCAGTTCAAGAGTCGAAGGGCATGAAAGGGAAGCAGTGGCTGAGAAGGGACTGAGACAAGTCTATCCCCAGTGTTATTCAATATGTACACTGAGGAAGCAGTAATGTGTACAAAAGAAAAATTTGGAGTAGGAATTAAAATTCAGGGAGAAGAAATAAAAACTTTGAGGTTTTCCGATGACATTGTAATTTGTCAGAGACAGCAAAGGATTTGGATGAACAGTTGAAAGAAATGGACAATGTTTTGAAAAGAGGTAATGGTAATGGAATTTAGTCGAATTAAATCAGGTGATGATTGCGGAATCAGATTAGGAAACGGGACACTTAAAGCAGTAGATGAGTTTTGGTATTCGGCCGGCAAAATAATTGACGATAGGTGAAGCAGAGAGCATATAAAATGTAGACCGGCAATGGCAAGAAAGCACCTCTGAAGAAGAGAAACCTGTTAAAATCGAATATAGATTTAAGTATTAGGAAGTCTTTTCTGGTGGTATTTGTCTAGAGAGTAGCCTTGTACGGAAGTGAAGCATGGACTGTAAACAGTTAAGATAAAAAGAGAATAGAAGCTTGCGAAATGTGCTGTTACAGAAGAATTCTGAAGATTAGATTGGTCCATCACGTACCTAATCTGGGCGATTGAACAGAATTGGGGAGACAAGAGATTTGTGGCACAAACTACATAGGGATCGGTTGATAGGACATATTCTGAGACTCCAAGGGATCACCAGTTTAGTATTTGAGTGAAGTGTGGGCGGTACAAATCTTAGAGGGAGGCCAAGAGATGAATTCAGTAAGCGGATTCAGAAAGATGTAAGTTGCAGTTGAAGATCTCGCACATCATAGAATGGTATGGAGCGCTGCATCAAACCAGTCTTCAGACGGAAGACCACAACAACAACAATCTTTTTGAGTGGGTATGAAGTAAAGCCCCCTCCTCCCACTTGGTAATGTGTGTTACAGAAAGAGCCTTGGTATTTGTAGGAACAATGTGTCAGAAGCTTGTATACAGTAATACATTTTCAAGCTTCTTGTTTTCATGATAGTGAGTATCTAAATTTTCGTGCTTCCTTGCTTATACTGAATATTAAGTGAATTTAACCAATTTATATCTCGGCTAGCTTGCTCTTTAGTTTTGGTGGTTTTTCTTCTCACATCGTCAAGCACAATAAATCGCTTGCTAGGCAAGCTATGTTCCAGCAGTGAGATACAAAAATATAGTAATTCGGTGGAGTTACAGTATAGTTTTATAAAGTGAATGGTAATGGCTCAGATATGAACTTGAGAAATTTACGGTAATGATCTCTTAATGGCAATGCCCTATTTTCCTGACTTGAATATTAAAAGCACATTTGGAGCAAACCAGATTATCCGCCTGTAGGAGGAACAATGTACTTAATTTCAAGATATGAATAAATATACTGCTTTCTAAAAGACTGTTTGCTCGTTCACACCCTACACAACATACATTTGTTACCAATGTGTACGGCAGCAAGCCGTTATAATTTTCAAGTCGAAAGTTCAGTATTCTGGCCCTAGATGGGCCAAACTGGCATCACTGCATTGGATGCAGGATGACACGGCAATCAGTCATTGGATGTGGTGTGGAAGGCCACGTAGTCGGAACACCTCTCCCCCACTCGTCGTCTGGGTTCTTGAACTTGGAACCGCCCCTAATAGGTCGAGTAGCTCTCGACCTGGCACCACGAGAATGGACACAAGCTGCGCCAGTCCTTCACCGAGGGAAAACCCCTGGCAGTGCCGCGAAACGAACATGCTGAGCGCTCAGTCGCAGAGGCGGACTGTCCTTCTGAAAGACGCTCTTTTATTTCTTGACTTCATCCATCTCGCCCTATTTACGTTCATTTCTCACGTTATTCAAAAATTCAGTGAGTTAAGGTTCAACTAGCAGTTTCCTTTTATCTGATGCTAAATGCTACACAATGAGAGTTATACGAACATTTGAACATATAAAAAAGATAGCAACAAAAAAAGAATAAAAGCTTTATTCTCCTCATTGTTCATTTCTGTGCAGGGACCATGTTATCTTGCGTGGGCTTGTAGTCACTGCACGATGACATAAAATTTTGAAATGTAGGTAGAATTGTTAACTGTTACCTGAAATTAAAGTACTGTTACCACTATATTTAATGTGTCCACTGAGATTGACGAATTCAGCCTGAAACATGGAATACGTGATCTATTCCAGCTGCTAACATTCTTCTCCTGCTGATAAACTACTTTATCTGATTTATATTTGAACTGTCTGTGACGAAAGACTGTATGTTACACAGGCCCCAAAATACCAAAATACCGTACATACACTATTTCTCATTAGTTTATTACTCAAGACATAGCTTTCAGGCTGCTGATTACAGCTATATATTTAGTTTTGGTGGAAACGACGTTAATGTAAAGTAACAGATAATTGAAACTATTAGTACAGTGTGTGATGCTTAAAGCAGTATGAGCTAATCAGTAGATTTCAGAGAATTGACACCTTTCATGAGAAATTTTTCTTTCATTCTTTCTGGTAACACGCTTCAGTCTTTCAAAAACTAAGTACTTGAAATAAAATTGCCACTAAAGATTAGTCAGATCAAAATTTACTTTTTCCAATTCAACCCCTGCACTTTTTGAACTCCAGGATTTAATACTAGAATTTTTTACACTAATTTTCTCCACTGAATGTAGCCATTCATTATCCAGTTAAGTTGCTAGTTAAGAAATTCTGTAAGTTAACGTAATTTCAAATATTGCAACATTAATTGTCAATCAGTAAGTCACACCAGAGATGTACAAAACAGTTCTGTAACCTTTTGAATTTGTGAACTAACTATATTTTAATTAAAGCAAGTTATATAGTAAATATTCACCTTAAAATTTTATAAACAAATGTGTAGTTTTCAAAATTCTAAGCTATTCAAACGACAGTCTTTATATATTTCGTCAGGCGACCGTTGTGGCCGAGCGGTTCTACGCGCTTCAGTTTATCTTGACACTGCAAGTGTTTGCGAACCACGGTGTGAGTGCGGATGTGCCTACATAGGAGAAACAGGGAGACCTGCCAGCTTACGAGTAGCAGAACACGAACGCTATGTACGATTACAACAACATAATAAATCGGCGATAGCGGAACACCACCGTGACTGTGGACAACCTATCAGGTTCCAGGAAGCCCGAGTACTGGCGAAAGAATCGTGGATGCGAGAACGCAAAATACGGGAGGCGATAGAAATTATTGAACAGACTGACAACATCAACAGAGAAGATGGCTACAAACTCCCGGCGTCCTGGCTGCCGGCCATCCCAGTCCAACGGGCCGCGGGGCAGAAGGTACACGGGACACGGGCGTATCTGCAGAAACAGCTTTTAGAGCAACTGTCAGTCCACTTCCGCCCACACCAGGAGGAAAACTTTCCGACCAGAAGCCGAACGCTGGTTGGCGGACAGCTACCAATCGTTGACGACATGGACATCCACGAATAGCCTCTTTCTTTCCATCTTACGTAATGAGTAGCCAATCATATTAGAGGGCCAATTATAAGTTTTACAACAGTGACGTCAGACATCGATATCTGTCATAAATAGAAGCACCTATCCCCATGCAAGACCAGTCGTGCCCTGAGGAAGGCCGTTTCAATTCGGCCGAAACGTCGGTTTTAGTGTATTATTATTGTTAGTTCTTAGCAACGACGCGGCATAATACCCATAAGAATTTTAATCACTACGTAACAAAGTTCTCAAGGTCGAAGGCTAGCGTTCAGTGTGTTAAGCTTGTTGCTCAAAGTACAGTTCGTGCCTATTTAGCAGCCGCACAATACCTCGAGGCTACTGTCCAGTTACTTCATGGCGTCAATTTCTCCATGTAACTACACACATTTCTGCAGAGGAATATCAGTTATTGTTAAATCTACCGCCTGCACTAACTGTGTAAGGGGATACCAACTTTGTGATGTTCATCTGTCAGAATTCATATGTGAAAGCACCTCGTAAACATTTAGCCGCTGTCAGACTGATTTGGAGGCTACTTTATGTGTCTGCACGTGGTTAATATCCTATGTGACAACCGCGGATGGTCATCCCATTGCTATGGCTGTTAACAAATGTAGAGAGCAGGTAGGGCAGTTATGCAAAACAGTTGAGGTTGTTCAACATTTTGTTGAGTATATTATTTGAGAATTCATCATAAAGCCGGTTTAAAGCAATTCAATGAATTTCTGCCAGTGAGGCACCAACTGTAATGCAGTGATCACAGGTAAGGACACTATCAGCCCATGGTGAATAATTTCCTCCCCTCCCCCTGAAAGTAAGGTGCCATCACGCCCCAAGAGCGAGAAATTATTATTACCTCAATTTTGCAAAACAGCCGCCCACTTCACAGTCATCTTTTCGACAGTTTGTACATGCTCCAAAGAAAAAGACAGCGCAGACTGCGATCACAAAAATCATGGGATAGCGACATGCACACACACAAATGGTGGCGGTATCGCGTATACGAGGTGTAAAAGGGCAGAAAGCACACTGAGGGAGCCGTCGTTTGTACGCAGGTGGTTCATGTGGCGAGGTTTGCGACGTGACTATGGCCTCACGGCGGGAACTAACAGACTCTGAACGCGAAATGGTAATTAATAACGAATACGGCTTAAGCACGTTACATTTCGGAAGTCGCCAGAGAATTCAGTATTGTGAGATCCACAGTGCCAAGAGTGTGCCGACAATACCTCATTTCAGGCATTGCCTCTCACCACGGACAGTGCAGTGCCCTCTCTTGCACACTTCATACACCGCTCCAAATGCCGTTTATACATCCGTAAGCAGTCTTCGTATGCCTTTTGCTGGGTCGCGTGAAGTGTCGTCTGCGAATTGTCTATCGTTGCAAATCTTCGTTCTTTTAACTGATGGTGAGACGTGGGTCTATGGTTATGATATTGAGACGTTAATATTATCCTAACGAACATCTGGTACCCATTTGAGCCATACAAAAGCTCTTCACAAGTTCAGAGGTGAAGGCCTTTCTGGTCTTGACTCCGTAGCCGTGTGACCAACCTGGCGGCAACCCGATGCAGTGTTAGGGTTTTGTGACATGATCCAACTGAAATGTTACATTCTTCTGCAGTCTCTCGGGCAGTCTGTCTTACATTGGCACCCACAGTTTCGTTGACGTTCGTGACATGAGCGTTGTCGGTAGACGTCGAAGGGCAACCTGAATGGGCGTCATTTTAAACTTCCGTCTTGGCATATTTAAACCGTGTGAACCATTCTTAATAACGAATACGGCTTAAGCACTCATCATCTTGTGCGTGTCCGTAAATGTTTTCTAGAGTTTCATGCAAAATGTAACGCAGCGTGTTGCTCCTCTATCTCTGCCATCTCTAAATTCGCAAACTGTGCGACAAAACATCCTACTCAGTAAAGTTCTGAGCAATAACTAACGGACGTACAGTAATGAATCTTTAGACAGTTACACATTACATACAGGTGTGTACAAGGATGACACCATTTCGTTCCAACACACCACGGGCGCAATTACGAATGTTTAGGAAACTTTGAAAAGACAATATTCTTTTTTATGATTTTCCTGTGGCATCTCCTATTCCCAACACCTTGATTGTTGATTGTGTAGTAGATCACTCTGCATTTTGTTGATATGTTAATGTGTGATTGAAACTTCTGAATCCCTTCAGTCGACCATTTCTGAATCCCCTTCAGTCGACCATTTCTGAACTGCCGTTAGTGTGGCAGTGGACATTTCGTAATCTTGCACCAGTTTCGGACGGATTTTCGTCAGTGTTAAACCGTTTTAAACTTTCTGGTGGTGTGATATTCCGAGTTATTGTTTGAGTGGAATGTATACGACATGTCTGAGTAAAAAGAAGTGGTCATATCTGATGTGTGGAACTATTGAAACCTATTTCGTTGTGGAGCATCACAACACTACCTCCATTCAGATCATTCATTGTCAGTCCTCTGCCAGGCCAGGAAATTTTCTTCCTGTAACCATAATGGGATCATTCACCAGTCACAGTTTTTATTCAGAGAGGACCATTCTTGGTTTTTATTCAGATGGCTTGCTGGTACATTTAACGCAATGGGTAGCTAAAATGTTGTCTGATGACTTAGTTAAGTAACAGTTTGTTCCACAAAAATCAGTTAAATACAGCAGCATTCTCTGTTGAGAAGGTACTGTGAAGAACTGGTGATCTGAACCCCCAGGGAGTTCACAGCTCTTCTGAATAAATGCTTCCACTATCCCCTCCCTCATCCCCCCCCCCCTCTGCCTCCCCAGATGGTTTTCTTGGTGCACACCTTGCTGGGACCTAGTTTATGGTTGGGAATCGAGTTTTCACTTCAGACACTTTCCGCAACTTCTCATTAAATAAAAACATAGTCCCCATTCTTTGGTTTGACTTTCCACCTATTTCCAAAGTTCTCCGGAAGTGCATATCATGCAGGGAACGTCACCCAACGCAGTGGATGCTCCAAATGTTGTGCCTTTCCATCTTTGCACCTGTAGCATTGAATTACTGGCCAGGTAGCCATTGGTGAGGCTGGGTGGCGCACATGGGAAGAGTTCCAATACAGAGTGGTGTCACTACAGCAGTTGAGCTGCAAATGTAGTAGATGAAGTTATCTTCCACTGGCGGTCATACAGCTCAGCGGTATCTAGGGAAGGAAAGACCTCGCTTGATGCAGAGAGATATTACCCTAAAAGTTCCCTTCCTTGGTAAGCACGTGGTTTGCATAAGGACTGGTGGGGATTCCTTGTTGGCCAGAAAAGGACATACAAGACAAGTCTGTGGGCAGGAGATGCTGTTTTGATCAAAACTGACCGACTTCTCATTTTAGAGATGACTGCCACTTCTAGTCACAGGTGCTGCTCGCTTGCAACAAGCTGGGTGACATACAGGTGACTGTCACTCCTGCATAACACACTAAATATAATTCAGGGCATCATTTTCCGCCAAGAACTCCTCTTGCAATCTGATGAGCTATGCACCAGCTTGGAGTGAGGGGGTGTGCACTTTGTTCATCATTAACACAGGGGACCAAAGGACAATGGGTTGCTATAGGTGCCTTCATCTTGGCCTGTAAGGGAAATTAATTGCCTGAAAAGGTCAAGGTGATTATACACCGATATGTGATGTTTGCCTGTTTTGGTAACAGTACTCTCACCAGGTAGATCTCCTACAGTGGGGCTTCAGGGCTGCTTGACCAAGCCTACCCCCCCCCTCCCCCCATAGTTGGCAACTCTCCTCCTGCTACTTCCACCTCGCCTACTTGAAAATCATGGACTTCCCACCCATCAGGGACATTGGTCCCCCACCTTTCAGCCTGACAAGTCATGTTCCTCTGGCTTGCCTAGCCATAAAGAGGTCCTTTGGGACATGGGACACTTGCTTCCAGGGTTTCCACTGGTCTGCAAACATTCATTCAAAGAAGAAGAAATGTCGAAAGTCCTCAAACAAGGAAATTCTGGAAGCCCCCACACCACCAAATCCCACCTGTTCCATTCCTGTGACCAAGGAAGAGATGCTGGTGGCCCATGAGGCCCAGTTTGTACCATATAGTGGAACCCAGAACCTGTGTATATTGATTCTATGGCAGCACGTGACCCTAAGGCATAAGCCACCTCCTTGGTCGCTTTACGGCCCCACAGTACTTCATTATTATTCTCCAGTGGATCTATAGCAGTTTTTTCCACCTCCAGGCTGAGCTATGACATCTTTCAAACACTTCCCCTGCCTTCCATATTCCCCTTCAGGAGACTCTGAAGGGCCAGGGTCTGCATTGGTGGCAACATTGATAGCGGGGGTATTATAAGACTCGTGCTACCTATGACAGGGTGTCAAGCAGAGTTTGCACATATGTTCAGGACACTCTTTGTAGTGAACTTATGCCACTTAATACACCTTTAGAGGTTCTTGCTATTTGAGTAAGGGCATTTCAGAATATTACTTACTGTAGTATTAACCTCCCCACCCCCAACGGTAAAGTGTGTCATAATATACTGTCATCATTGGTTTCTCAGCTTCCCCTCCCTTTTGGGGATTTCAATGCCCGTAACTCTTTTTGGGATGGAACTACAATCATTGGCCCTGGCAAAGACCATGAAAGTGTGAGCCACAACCTGACCATTGCCTACTGCGTTCTGGTACCCACAAAAACTTCTGATCCACCCACCCATCATGACGTGTGGTGACCACTTCCTGATGTCCTCCTCTGCGGAGATGGGCTCTCAACAGTGTTGACCCTCCTGTCACCCTTGGCTCCCTGCTGCATGGAGATATTGATGAGGCAGCTGAGAATACAACTGCACTCAATCTTTGGCAGCTGAATTGGTGATCCTGTTCGTGGACCTGCCCCAAAACAAGACAGTACCTTCGTGGTCATTAGAGATTGTATGTTGGCTCTCCAGTGCTCTAAGCAGCACTCACCAACAAAGCACCTTATCACCTGTAAGCAGCTTCATGTTCGGGCTTGCCACCTAATAAAACAATGGAAATAAGTACGCTAGAAATGGTATCTTTGAACCATCAGACCATGTACCTCTCTTTTCAGGTTTGGGCTAATATCAGAGATCTCTATGGATACCAGACACCTACAGATGTGCCTTGTATTACCTTGAATGGCACACTCTACACTGATCCAGATGACATTGCTGAACATTCTGCTCTTCTTTCTGCCCAGACATCTGCATCTGAGAATTATCAACCTGCCATTTGTGTCCCAAAAGAGTGGATGGAGAAAAAGCAATTATCTTTTACTACTCACCACTGGAGCCATGTAATGCTCCATTCAGCAAGTGAGAATTTGTTGGTGTCTTAGTCCACTGCCCTGATACAGCCCTAACACGAGGCCACATCCACATCCAAGTGATTAGACATCTATCAGTTTACTGTTGGCGTCATAGCTTTACAGTCTTCAACAGCATCATGAGTGAGGTTAAGTTCATATCACAATGGCAAGGAAGTATAATTGTCCCAGTACTGAAACTGGATAAGCACCTTCTAGAGATGGGCCATTACAGCCCAATTAGTATCACCAATGCTCTCTGTAATTTTCATGAATGCAGGGTGAGCCAGCAGCTGTGTTGGCTCTTTGGGACTATTTTCTTGCTCCATCCCAGTGTGGAAGCAAATTTTGTGTGGAGGTTGATGAATTCTTATGCCAGATAGGTACCACTGCAGCAAAATGAGGCAGATCAAGCAATGAAGTGGATAAAAAATCCAAGCAAAGAACAGTCGAGCACCAACAGCCCATGTGCCACCAAAGGATATAAGACAGGACCACGTATGTCATTTGGAAGTAAGGCAGAGATGCACATTTCCTGAATATAATGAATATATGTGGGTTTACTGTGAAAAGTATGTAGTACCATTGTGCAGTAACAAAAATAAAGTGCTTTAAGGCATTTCATATGCAATAGGACGAAATTGTTAGTCCTAAACTGAGCTGAAAAATTTAGGATTAATTCTGTCTTGTTTTTAAATACTTTATTATTCTATATAATCTCCTGAGACTTGAGTACCTTCTTTTATTTTTCCTTTTTCATATCAGTTAAGAAGAGTGAGTGAGTGTATAGACAATGTTCAGCACTTGAGCTTAATTACCTAGAACCAACTGAGGCGAGATTGTCACTGTAGTGTGCCAGTTAAATGATAATGGTTTGTAGCTGATGAGCTACGTAACACATTTAACTTTTAACTCTCTGACTCAAATTTTGAAGAACTCTTGCTTCTTTTCTTGCTTTTAAGACAACCATGATCATTTTCAACAAAAATTTAAAAAATCGTACATTAAGGGGCTCCGGAACGCCCTATACTTGCAATGTTAAAATAACGCTTATAAATTACATCTTTCCTCACAAAGTATTTGAGGTAGGAAGTTGAACTTTTTACAGATTATTTATTGGAATATGGGCTACAACTTAACACAGGGATTTTACAAAATTTTAGTTCAGTTATTAAAGATGTGATTTTTCATTACAATTGAAAAAATCAACATTTTTTTGCAATTTTTTTATTTATATATTCAAAAATGTAGTTTTTTGGAAAAAGGCTGTGTTAAATTATGCAGAAGGTACTGTGTAACATTTAATGAAAGTTTGAAACAAATATGTTTGGAAGATCCTTAGAAAACATGTAATTAGTATGAGGAAATAAAAGTTTTGGGAATCGAGCGACAAAGATTGGATTAACTTCATCCTCTGCAAACTCCTCCTCCAGCTTCCTCTTGTTCCTCCTCCTGTTTACTCTTGCTTGTATTTCTAAACTCTTTACAGCCCTGTCTGCAGCCCGAAGGCGTTCCTTGTCTAAAGCAAGCATCGCTCGTACCATGTTAGAACCTATCTTCATTCCCATATTTCTAAATACCTTGCACCTTACAATGTTGCCATCATTGAAAGTCGCCACAGCATCATACACACCAAAGTGAAGTGTTTCTATTCCAACAAATACAGTCTTGGGGATTCTCGACCATATAACACTATTTACACTTTCATTGGGGTTTTGAGTTTTTCCGTGAATACACTTTTTGAGAACCGACATATCAAATATTTCATTCACATCCGATCCACCCATAAAACATTCATAGTTTTCACTCATTGAACCAAGCTTCTTCTGTGAAGTATTTTATTTCCCACTTTGACTGCTATGGGCAGGTGTACTAGAGAGGTTAGGCTCACTCACTTGGTTATCGTCTTTATTGTTTACAGTAATAAAACATACCTTTGGCTTTCCAACATTTCTCCTTTTCTTAAAAGCCTTGAGAGGATTTCTAATAACTTTACTTTTACTCATTATTATACTTCAACAAAACAGAGACTCAAGAAACAGAATTAATTACGAATATTTCGAGATAACGACAGAGTAAATAAACATGAAACAATCGACAATGACACCAGCGATATATATTGAACCATCACAGGTTAGCCACAACACATACTTTATCTCAAATCACTAAAATGTACCTGATGAACGCGGACGTTAATAATAACACCATTCGACAGCAGTTTAACAGCGCCACAGTGGGTCACGCCCATGTAGAACACATTTCAAAAAAAATTTAAAAATAGTTTTAGTGTTCGGAATTGAATAAATTATATATCTATTAAAAGGTAATAATAGTCTGCAGATTCAGAAAACGCAAAAAAGTAAAAATTGAACTTTTCATGATTTTGAGCCTTTCCGGAGCCCCTTAATGGTTAAAATACAGAAACTGTCTTATTGTAGTTGGTACTTATATCGAGTACTGTGGCTTTATTTTTGTGAATGAAATGCAGATAAGTATTGAGAATGGATGTCGTATGAATCTGCGTTTCCATAAATATTCCTGAAACTACTCTGAAGTGTATGGTAGAGGGTATTTTGGAAGGCACCATTTGTTAGGATTTCTCCTCATTGCAATTGCGTGTGGACTGAGAGAATAATCATCCGTTAACTGTCTTTATGTGTACAGTAAATAGCCTAATTTGGTCCTGAGAGTTTCTAAGGGAGCTACACATATGAGGCTGAAGAATATTTCTAGATTCTTCACTAAATACTGGTACTTGTAATCTCATAAGGTGACTTCTGTGGGATAATATGTATATGTTTTCTCAGGATTATTGCTCCCATCAGTCAAGCAAACCTGTGACAATCTGAATGTATACAAAGAAGGATATCACAGATAATTGCTAAAAGTGTAAGGGATCAGACCATTTGTTCAACTAAGTTTGGCCACACACATGAATTGGAGTCATCCACCTGTTATGGACCCTGTAAAACTGTTTCATTTTGAATTCCTGAAAATTATTATTGTCTTAGTTTACTGTTCATAATTTTGAATCATTGAATAAAAAACTGTCATACTTTTACTTATCATTTTGTGAAATCCAGAGTTTTACCTTTCTATACATCAAATCAAGTTGCCAATCTTTGCCCCACTTTGAATTCTTTTTCATATCTGATTATTTCTGCAAATCTTTCCTGTCAATAATTCATTATTGGTAAGTATCATTTGTGAAAAGTCGGAGATTGCCATTAGTACTGTTGGTCAGCTCATTAACATTAAAATAAGAATGACTAGAGTTCCAGCACCATCCTCTGGTGCAAGTCAGAAGTTATATGAAATTTTGGATGGAGACTCATCAACCCAAGTAAGAATGTCATTTATCTAGTGCATCACTTTATCAAATGATTGAATGCTCATACATTTTTTTCTTTTTATGTAACTCATCATCCTGAGTTCAGCAAACATTATTGTGGGAGCACCTCGCTTCCAACACGCAGGTAATAAATTGCTTGGTTTCCCTTTTAGTGCTTGACCCAGGTTTGCTTGAACCAAGTGCTGACCTATGGAAGGTGGTGACACTCTTCCTATTTCCACATCTGTCAAAGGGTCTTAACTCTCTCTCCCAACCAGTGTGAGTGGTGTTGACAAAAAGGAAATGGGGTGAGAGGATAGAGGCAAATGAAAGAAGAGAGTTTGCATACTGTCCAAACACTGCCTTTGGTTGCTCCAGCACTAGTAAGGAATGTAGATTTTCAACATATGCCTATTGTTTGTCACTTTATCTCCATTGTAAAACTTCTTTCCTGAAAAAGAAAGTTCAGCACTTAAATAAATGTAAATCAACAGAATTTGAGTGTAAATCACTATCACAAAGACAGCAATATATCTACATATATACTCTGCAAACCACTGTAATAAGAATATTACACTATTTGTTAGGGTTATGGGAGAAGAACATCTGATGGTGATGGTGTTTCATCAGAGTCACATAGAAAGCGAAGACGAAGTGATAATGCAGGTAAGCCGTTTACATGCTACTGCAATGTCTCTTATGAGAATTCTGTGAAATGTGATCTTCCATACTCATGTAATGGAGAATAACGTCCCATTTGCTAAGTGGCACTTGTCACCCACTTGGTAATTCATATTCCTGTCTCAGGAAAAGCAAACAAAAAAGTTGTTCAAGGTTCACATTGGGAATTTCTTTCCGAGCTGTCTGCCTTCCTGACATCAGAGGTCACTAGAATTTCTGAATTTTCTAGAATGTAAGAACTCACTTTCATGTTTGGCATTTATTCATTACTTCATTCACCTCAAGCCACCTGTGTTAGACTATATATTTGCTGGTGGTTACTTGACACCATGCTGTTTGTGGATCTGCCCATCTAATAACATTATCTACACTCTACATCTACACTCTGCAAACAACTATACAGTTCATAACAGGGGGTACATGTCACTGCCAGTTTTTTTTTGTTTTTTTTTGTTTTAGGGCGTACAACTTTAATGGTCATTAGCGCCCTGACTACGTTAAGAATGCACCACGAGGCACCAGTTTAAAACAACAACTAAAAGGGAAAACACAATAAAAGACAGACTGACAGGCAAAGGATTAAAAAACAGCATCAAATGTCCTTAGAGAGGTTTGTCAAATTGATAAAACGAAGAACGCGAGCAGCTGCTCGTGGGTCATCCGCTAAAATGGCATCAAGAGTAGATGGCAGGTTAAGATCTAGACGCAGTGTGTTAAAATCCGGACAAGACATTAAAATGTGGCGGACCGTCAGCAATTGCCCACATGGGCAGAACGGCGCCGGCGCAGCCGTCAGCAGATGGCGATGGCTGAACCGGCAGTGGCCAATTCGCAACCGGGCCAAAACGACCTCCTCCCGCCGAGAAGGGCGGGAGGAGGACGTCCAAGCCGCGGGAAGAGGTTTCAAGGCCCGAAGCTTGTTGTCTGTAAGTGCAGCCCAATCGGCATGCCACAGCGATAAAATGCGCCGACAAATTACCCTGCTACAATCCGACGATGGGACACAACAAGAAGCTGTCCGAGGCTGGAGGACCGCGGCATCTGCAGCTTCGTTCCCAGGAATACAGACATGGCCAGGGACCCACATAAACCTAACCAGAGAACCGACGTCCACCAGCTGCTGAAGAGAGCGTTGGATCCGGTGCACGAAGGGGTGAACCGGATACCGATCACTGAGGCTCTGGATGGCGCTCAGGGAATCGGAGCAGATGACATAAGCAGAATGTCGGTGGCGGCAGATGTAAAGAACAGCCTGGTAGAGGGCAAAGAGCTCAGCTGTGAAGACCGAACAATGGCCATGGAGCCAGTATTTGAAACTTTGTGCCCCGACAATAAAAGAACACCCAACCCCGTCATTGGTCTTCGAGCCATCTGTATAAATGAAGGTCATATTGATGAACTTCGAAAGAAGTTCAACAAAACGGGAGTGGTAGACCGAACCGGGGGTAACCTCCTTTGGGAGCGAGCTGAGGTCAAGGTGAACGTGGACCTGAGCCTGGAGCCAAGGTGGCGTGTGGCTCTCGCCCACTCGAAAGGTTGCAGGGAGTGAAAAATTAAGTTGTTGAAGGAGGCGACGAAAGCGAACTCCAGGGGGTAGCAGGGCAGAGACATACAACCCATATTGACGGTCGAGAGAGTCGTCAAAAAAAGGAACAATAAGACGGGTGGTCGGGCATTGACAGTAGCCGACAGGCATACCGACAAAGCAGTCGCGGTAGGTGAGTGGCAATTCGCCAGCGTCAGCATGAAGACTCTACGGGACTAGTATAAAACGCTCCGATCGCAAGTCGTAAACCCCGATGTTGTATGGAGTTGAGGCGGCGTAAGATGGATGGCCGTGCAGAGGAGTATACGAAGCTCCCATAATCCAGCTTGGAGCGGACGATCGACCGATACAGACGAAGCAGGACGGTTCGATCCGCTCCCCACGACATACCACTGAGAACACAGAGGACATTGAGAGATCGGGTACAACGGGCAGCCAAATAAGACATGTGGAGACCAACTAAGTTTCCTGTCAAATGTAAGACCTAAAAATTTTGCTGTCTCCACGATTGGGAGAGCAACGGGACCGAGTCTTAAGGACGGTGGGAGAAACTCTTTGTAGCGCCAGAAGTTAATACAGACCGTTTTCTCGGCAGAAAAACGGAAGCCATTGGCGACACTCCAGGAGTAAAGACGGTCAAGAGAACGCTGAAGACAGCGCTCCAGGACACGTGTACACTGCGCGCTGCAATAGATGGTAAAATCGTCCACGAAAAGGGAGCCTGATACATCAGCTGGGAGGCAATCCATTATTGGATTGATCGCGATGGCGAAGAGAGCGACGCTCAAAACTGAGCCCTGTGGCACTCCATTCTCCTGGCGAAAGGTGTCTGACAGGACAGAACCCACACGTACCCTGAACTGTCGATCCATTAAAAAGGAACGAATAAAAAGAGGGAGGCGACCACGAAGGCCCCACGTATGCATGGTGCGGAGAATGCCCGCCCTCCAACAGGTGTCTTAAGCCTTCAAATCAAGGAACAGCCGCGGTCGGGCGCTTCCGCAAGAAGTTATTCATAATTAAGGTCGACAAGGTAACCAGATGGTCAACAACAGAGCGGCGCCTACGAAATCCACATTGTACATTGGTAAGTAGGCGTCGAGACTCGAGCAGCCAAACCAATCGAGAGTTAACCTTTCGCTCTATCACCTTACAGACACAGCTGGTAAAGGAGATGGGGCGTTAACTGGAAGGCAAGTGCTTGTCCTTTACCGACTTAGGAACTGGGACAACAGATTCGCGCCAGCATGCGGGAACATGTCCCTCAATCCAGATGCGATTGTAAGTACGAAGAAGAAAACCTTTACCCACAGGAGAAAGGTTCTTCAGCATATGAATATGAATATGAATAGGAAACGCACTTGGCCGATCACGGTCCTCCGCTCCAGGGCCTGATTCGAGTTCCCGCATGGTGAATGGGGCATTATAACTTTCACGATTCGAGGAGCGGAAGTTAGGTGGCCTAGCCTCCTCTGCCTGTTTGCAGGGGAGGAAGGCAGGGTGGTAATGAGCGGAACTCGAAACCTCGGCGAAAAAGCGGCCGAAGGCATTGGAGACATCCTCAGGGGCCACAAGGACGTCATTCGCGACCGTCAAGCCAGAAACTGGTGAGTGGACCTTAGTGCCAGATAGCCGGCGCAGGCTACCCCAGACAACGGAAGAAGGAGTAAAACTGTTGAAGGTGCTTGTGAAAGCAGCCTAGCTGGCTTTCTTGCTTTCTTTAATAATACGACGACACTGTGCACGTAATCGTTTATAATTGATACAATTCGCCACTGTAGGGTGGCTTTTAAAGGTGCGTAAAGCACGTCGACGAGCACATAAAGCGTCGCGACATGCTGCGGTCCACCAGGGGACCGGTACGCGACGTGGAGAAGAAATAGGGTGAGGGATGGAATATTCAGCAGCAGCGAGAATGACTTCCGTGAGGTGTGCGACCTGACGATCGCAGCTTGTGAATGTTTGATCCTGAAAGGTCGCCCTGGAAGAGAAGAGCCCCCAGTCTGCTTTGGAGATGGTCCAACTAGATGAGCACGGAGAGGGGTATGCTGCAGGAGATGGATAACACACGGGAAGTGGTCGCTCGAATATGTATCAGAAAGTGCATACCACTCAAACCGGCGTGCAAGTTGGGGAGTACATATAGAGAAGTCTAAATTAGAATAGGTGTGAGATGTGTCCGAAAGAAAAGTAGGGGCGCCAGTATTGAGGCAGACAAGATTGAGCTGGTTGAAAAGGTCTGCTAACAGGGAGCCCCTCGGGCAGGATGCTGGAGAGCCCCAAAGGGGATGGTGGGCATTGAAGTCGCCAGTTAACAAAAATGGTGCAGGTAGCTGAGCAATAAGTTGCATCATGTCTGCCCTGGTAACGGCAGATGACGATGGAGTGTAAACGGTATAAATAGAAAATGTAAAAGTGGGGAGAGTAATGCGGATGGCAACTGCCTGCAGGCCGGTGCGCAACGTGATGGGATCGTAGTAAATATCATCCCGGACCAGCAACATAACCCCTCCATGAGCCGGGATACCTACCACAGGGGGTAGGTCAAAACGCACAGAGGTGTAGTGTGCCAGGGCAATTTGATTGCAGGGGCGTAGCTTCGTTTCCTGGAGGGCTACGACGAGCGGACGGTGCAAGCGGAGCAGCAACTGCAAGTCCTCTCGGTTGGAGCGAATGCTGCGAATATTCCAGTGAATAAGTGCCATCGTAAGAAGAAAGGAAGATGAAAGAAGGGGTCACCTCGAAGGCCGCTGAGGGCCTGGCTTCGAGCGAGCACTGCCGCCGCCATCAGTAGGCGGACAGTCATCGTCCATTGGTTCTATAGGTTCATCAGCCATCTTGTTAAGATGGCCGGGATGGGGAGCTTCCTCCGCCGGTGAACGGCCAGACGTTCGGCTACCAGCGGTGCGGCCAGGCGAAACGGATGACGGCCTGGGGCGGCAACCGCTGGGTGGCGCAGGAGAAGAAATGCGCCGTGGCGGAGAAGGAGAACTGTGCTTCCTATAAGCCTTCTTGGAAGGACGTTTGGTGGAAGTACCGGTCGAAGGCTGGGAGGTCGAGGTACGTAGGAAGTCTGCACGGGACGGTTCCTTCTTGAAGGCCCGTGCATCAGACTTCTGGGTCTTCATCTTAACAGAAGCTGATGAAGGGGCTGGTGTCTGTGGGGTGATGGGACGAAGAGGAGACGTCGACCGCGCGATCTTAGTACTGGCCGAACGGACAACCGTGGTGCTGAAGGTCAGATCGCATGTCTGGGTTGCCACCTCCCTGGTAGTCCGAGGAGAGGCGAGGACAGTACTGTATTTCCCCGCTGGGAGCAGCGTGGGCTTCCTACTAGCCAATAGCTTGCGAGCAGCCGAGGTGGACACTTTCTCTTTGACCCGAATTTCTTGGATACAGCGTTCTTCCTTATAAACAGGACAGTCGCGGGAGGATGCGGCATGGTCACCCTGACAGTTCACACAACGAGGAGACGGAGGTGGACAGTCACCCTCATGGGCACCCCTGCCACAAGTGACACATTTAGCCGCATTGGAACAAGACTGTCGAGTGTGATTGAAACGCTGACACTGGTAGCAGCGCGTAGGTGTCGGGACATAGGGGCGAACAGAAATAACCTCGTAGCCCGCCTTGATGCGCGATGGCAGCTGAACACTATCAAAGGTCAAGAAAAGTGTCCGGGTCGGTACAAGGTCATTGTTGACCTTTCTCATGACCCTATGGACAGCCGTCACGCCCTGCTCAGCGAGGAAAGACAATCTCCTTGTCAGTCAATCCGTCGTGGGATCTAGTATAGACCACACCACGAGACGAATTCAAAGTTCGGTGAGCCTCCACCCGGACAGGGAACGTGTACAGGAGTGTGGCTCGAAGCAGTTTCTGTGCCTGAAAGGCGCTCTCAGTTACTAGTAACAAGGTACCATTACGCAACCTTGTACAAGACTTTCGTTATCCAGAAGGGCGTAGATGCCATAGCCGGTACTGTAATGGGTTGACAGAGGAAAAATCCTTTCCGTCCTCAGATCGAGAAACTACAAGGAACTTTGGGGCAGCTGGTAGTACTTTTGTCACTGGTGGCTGGTCAAGTTTCCGTTTTTGGGCAGAAGTCGAGAGAGATGGAGTGAAATCCATTGCGGAGGAATCCCCCATGATTGCCAGCGTCTCCGATGGCGCGCTCCTTCCTTGTGAGGACCCTCTCAGAGGGCACTCCCGCCTTAGGTGAATGTTTACACCTCAAGTCACACCTCCCGAGAAACAGACGGAGGGACCAATCGGCATGGTCAGAAGGTATCAGCTCAGGCAATCACCCCTCCCTGGGCCTGGCCTTTACCAGGCGGTACGTGCGTGCCTACCCAGGGTGGGGAATTACGCGTTACCCCGTCACCGGCTACGCGTGGGTCGGCCTTCAGGCACGCACAGGGAGGAAGGAAGAAGAGGAAAAAGAAGAGAGTCTGTCCTCTCTCTCTCTCTCCCTCTCTGTCTCAAACACCGAGACAGAGACTAGAGAAGGCAGGGAGAAGAAGGCAATGAGAAGGCAAGGAGAAGAAGACAAGGGAAAGAGTAAGGAAGACAGTGAGGTGGAGAAGAGCAAAGAAAGGAACCAACCAAAGGAAGGAAGGAAGGAAGGAAGGAAGGAAGGAAGGAAGGAAGGAAGGAAGGAAGGAAGAAACGAGAAGTGAAAAAGCAAAATGACCGCAAATAGAGGTCGTGGAACCGTCTGTCTCCGGACGCAGGCGCTAACGACCCCCTTGAGGGGGTGGGACTCCTTTTAGTCGCCTCTTACGACAGGCAGGAATACCTCGGGCCTATTCTAATCCCCGGACCCGCAGGGGGGGTCACTGCCAGTTATTAGGGTTTCTTCCCCTGTTCCATTCGTGTATGGGGTGCAAGAAGAATAATTGTTTTAATGTCTCCACGCAAGCTGTAATTAATATAACCAACTCCTCAGAATTCCTGTGGAAGTGGTATATAGGGGGTTGTAATACGTTCTGAGTGGCATAATTTGAATCCAGTTCCTAATACTTTGTCAGCAGGCTTTCTTGGAATAATTCATGTCCATCTTAAAGAGTGTGCTAGCTCATTTTTTTTAGCAGTTCTGTGATACTCTCCCATGGATCAAACAAACCTGAGACCATTTGTGCAACCCTTCTCTGTATGTGTTGAGTATCACCTGTTGGGTCCTATTTGATATGGGTCCCATACACTTCAGCAGTATTTTAGGATGGGTGATTTACAAGCAATCTCCTTTGTAGACTGACTGGATTTCCCTAGTATAAATAAATTGAAGTCTGCTGCAAGTTCTACCCATGACAGAACTTCAACATAATATTGTATTACTATCATATAAATAAGTTTTTCATTTTGTGAAGTGCACAGTTTTTAATTTCTCAACATTTAAAACAAGGTGCCATTCTCTGCACCAGTTTTAAATCTGATCGGGCTGTAAATGAACATTGATGTCACTTGTGTCACACTGTACTACTTCAGTCTGAGGTGACGAAAGTTATGGGGTAGCGATGAGCACATATTAAAATGACAGTAGTATTGCATATGCAAGGCATAAAAGGCCAGTACATTGGTGGAGCTGTCATTTGTACTAAAGTCATTCGTGTGAAGGTATCAAGCATGATTCTGGCAACATGATGGCAATTGAAAGACTTTGAATACGGGAGGGTAGTTAGAATTATATGTATGGAGCACCCATTTCTGAAATTGTTGGTACTTTAATATCGAATTCCTTAACAGTGTCAAGAGCATGCCAAAATATCAAATTTCAGGCATCCTTCCTCACCACAGACAATGCAGTGGCCAGTGGGCTTCACTCACCGACAGAGCAGCAGTGTTTGTGTAGAGTTGTCAGTGCTAACAGACAAGCAACACTGCATGAAATAACCACATAAATCTGAGTGGGATCTATGACAAATGCAGGACAGCGCATTGAAATTGGGCATTAATGGACTAAGCGAGCAGATGATTGACAAGAGTGACTTTGCTAACAGCAGGGCATTGCCTCCAGCACCTCTCCTGCACTTTGTGACTATCTTACTTGGACAGAATATGACTGCAGAACTGTCCAGAATTCTTTTGGTAACATCACATGGTAGGATTAGTGTGTGGCATGGACCCGACATAGCCATGGACCCAAGTTGTCAACAAGGCACTGTGTAACCTGTTGGTGGCTCCATAATAGTGTGGACGCTGTCAACATATAGCGGACTGGGTGCTGTGGTCCAACTGAACTGATCATGAACTGGAAATGGTTTTGTTCGGCTAGTTGGAGATTACTGGCAGCCATTCATGGACTTCATGTTTCCAAACAACGATAGAATGTTTATGGATGACATTGTGCCATGTCAGAACATTCTGGGCAATTTCAATTAAGGATTTTTCCACACACATTTCCTGATTTGAACCCCAGCGAACATACATGGGACATAATTGAGAGGTCAATTTGTTCACAAAATCCTGCAGTGGCAACTCTTCTGCAGTTATGGATGGCTGTAGAAGCAGCATGGTGCAGGATTTCTGCAGGGGATTTCCAGTGACTTGTCTAATCCACACCATGCTGAGTTGCTGCACTGTGCCACACAAAAGGTGGTCTACGCAACATTAGGAGGTATCCCGTGACTTTTGTCACTTCTGTGTATAGCTAAATCAATCACCCGCAAAAAAAAATGTTAGGGCACTAGTAATAATGTGTGCAACGTAATTCATATAAGATCTGAACAGCAACATCCGCGATTAACTTCCCTGTGGCACACCCAAAGTTACCTCAACATCTGTTGATGACTTTTACAAAAATGTAGTCAATCCAGTCAATGTTTTTGCTTTATACTCCCTAACAATTTTACTTTTGATAACAAGCGTAAATGTGGTATTAACTGATATTCATTTTGGAAATAAAGAAATATTGCTGTTACTTCATTGCCTCCATAAAAAAGCTTCCAGCGTGTCATGTGAAAAACTTGAGTTGATGTTCAAATGAGCATTGCTATCAGAATACATGTGGCTGGCATGGAGATTATTCTGCTAGGGCTGTCTCATTATGTCTGAGCTGAGAATATGTTTCAATGTTCTACAACAAGTCAGTGTCATGGATGTAGGATGGTAGTTCTGTGGATTATTCAATGCAGAATTTCATGCCCTACAATTTTTAATTCCACTATGTTTTCGACATGTGAGTCGTTAACAAGCTATAATCACAAAACAAGCTGCTGCTGCTGCTGCCGCCGCCGCCGCCGCCGCCACCACCACCACCACCACCACCACCACCACCACCACCACCACCACCACCACCACCACCGTGGGGGAAAACCTAGGATAGTCATATTGGGCCACAAATGAAGCCATTGAAACAATAAAACCTTTTGTAGCAGTTACTTTCTGTTTGTCTAATTTTTAGGTTTAACCCTACTGAACTAAATGTGGTTCTCTGTGATTGGCGAAGAGTACAAACTTGAGGTATCAACTAACAAACATTTGCTGTGAGGCAACATTCTGCCGGCTGCGGTAGTTTAGCGGTTCTAGGCGCTCAGTCCGGAGCCGCGCGACTGCTACGGTCGCAGGTTCGAATCCTGCCTCGGGAATGGATGTGTGTGATGTCCTTAGGTTAGTTGGGTTTAAGTAGTTCTAAGTTCTAGGGGACTGATGACCATAGATGTTAAGTCTCATAGTGCTCAGAGCCATTTGAACCATTTTTTGCAACATTCTACTATATTTCTGTTGAGGTGATAGTGATACACTTGAGTTAACTATTGTCTTACGCTTTCCTAGACGCAAGAGAACCATCTGCCTCTAAACTTACTTGCATCTGCGTTGAAGGATGACAAAGTGGATGGAGTGATCGGATAAAATGGGGTTGTAACGAGGTTTGATCTAATGGTAGATGATTTAATGGTACATGTATTCTAGAGAGAGAGAGAGAGGAAGATGGTGAAATGATCTGCACCAATATTTTTTCCGTTGTTTTGTTGGGGTGCATCAATTGTGGGGCATAACCTGTGTTCGACTCGTATACAACTGCGTGTTCTGTCTTTGGCTTAGAGCACTATCTACTCACGATTGTTAACAGCAGATCTCTCTGTCATCAGCGGAGTTCCATCTCGTGTGTGGTGTTATGCCGACGACGAAACATGCCCATCTTGTTTCGGCACTTTCCTCTAGACGGATGAAGATATTTGTAAGGTACTCCACTAACCTGCCGTATCTTTGGCATAAAATCGAGTCTTCAGTTTCATAACTACATTGATTCTATGTTAGTGACAGGTGTTTGTGAGGCACTGAATCCCATGTATACATCTGCTTGACAGACTTTCTTTTTACAGATTCAGATGACTTGTAATTTCGCATGTCAAACGCATAGCAGCGGCCTTTGTCAGTTTCTTTCTGAGAGGTATTCTCCATTACTAACGATCATTTTGTATAGGACTGATGCAGGCATAGTATAATTTCTAAACCGTTATCGGATATGAACAGTGGACGCCATACACCTCTGCAAAGCTATATTGTGCATGTATCACAGGGAATCGATGTTTCAAGGAAGTAGTTTTTTCATTTTACAGTTTTTCTTCTTACAGTTTTAGGGCGCAAAATTGCTACGGTCATTAGCGCCCGTTCTGTGGCTTAGGGAAAGGCAAAAGAAAAAACGAATGGGAAACTAGCAGCAATGCGAGCGAAACTCAGAAAGGGGGGAAACTAAAAACGGAAGGAAAGCTTAGAAAACCACTATAGAAGGGAGGGCTTTTTCCTCAAAAAGATCTTCAAATGAACGTCATCTCACTGACATTGATAAACTCGAGGACGCGATCGGCTGAGCGCGTGTCATCAGCTAAAATGAAAGATAAATCAGGCGACAGATGTAGACGGGTGCGTAGCGGAGTAAAATAGGGGCAATGAAGTATAAGGTCTCTCACCGTCCACGTTGAGAGCAGTGGGAACAAAGCGGGGGACGATTGCCAGTTAAAAGATGTCAATAGCTAAAATGACAGTGCCAGAGTGTAGTTAATTTTAAATCCTCCCGACGAGTTCGGGAGGGAGACGTCAGAGCACAGAGAAGAGGTTTCAGGTCCCATAATTTATTATCGGGACGTGTAGACCAATGTGCGTACAATAAAAGAGCAACACGACGACATGAAACACTCCGTAGATGGGCGGCGGGAACCACGCGAACAGCGGGCTGAATAGGAGACCCCAGCATTGGCTGCTATATCGGCTGCCTCGTTTCCACAGATACCATTGTGTCCTGGGATCCAGCGGAATGCCACAGACGCCTCCAAGTGGTTCACCGGATTCAGGATTGCCTCCACTCGCTGCAGAGGGTGGGCAGGATAAAGAGCTTAGAGGCTGAGAAGAGAGCTGAGCGAATCTGAGCATATAATATACTGCGTCCGCTTATGGCGACGGATGTACTGCACACCCAGGAGAACAGCGTAAAGCTCTGCAGTAAAAACCAAACATTGGTCAGGAAGCCGAAATTTATTAGGGGTGTCGCCAACAATATAGGCAATCCCAACACCAAATGATAGTTTTTGAGCCATCAGTGTAAATAAATATGGCATCCCCATTTGTGCACATAGAGCAGCAAATGCCCGTCGATAAACGAACGAAGGGGTTCCATCCTTGGGAAGCTGGGAAAGGTCACATAGCAGGCAGGTCCAGGGTCGAAGACAAGTTTTGGGAAATTGCTTCTGTCAACTGCTGTCTTCTCTTTCCAACCAGACTCCCATTAGTAGTAGGGAGAAAGGGCGGCCTGCATACCCTGAATTCAAGGAGGCGTCGGAAAAAAAAACTAAGAAAAGATGTCATGGGCTGGACGAGCAGGCATGGAAGACATATGGCTAGCGTAACGACTCAGAAGGACAGCTCGCCGATTGGAAGCAAAGGTTCAGCAGTCTCAGCATCAAGGCTTTCCACAGGGCTGGTGTAAAAAGCTCCAGACACTAAACGTAACCCACGGTGGTGGACAGAGACGTCGAAGAATAGACGGCCGAGCACAGGAGTTAACTATGGTTCCATAGTCCAATTTCGAGCGCACTAAGGCGCGACATAGCCCGCGAAGAACCACTCGGTCCGCTCCAGAGGAGGTACCATTCAGAACACTGAGGGTGTTGAGGGATCGCAGAGAGTGAGCCGAAAGATAGGAAACGTGGGAGGACCAGCACAGTTTTCTGTCAGACATAAGACCCAAGAATTTAGCGACGTCTGTGAACGGAAGGTTGACAATGCGTAGATGTAAGGAAGGCGGAAGAAACTCCGTTTCTGTCAATTTTTGGCGTCGTACGGTCTTACTGGGAGAAAAGCGGAAGCTGGTTTCGATGCTGAAAGAGTGGAGGCGATCGAGACATCCTTGAAGACGTCATTTAAGAAGGCTGGTCCTGTGAGAGCTGTAGTAGATAGCAAATTCGTCCACGAAGAGCGAACCCGAGACATCGGGAAGGAGACAATCCATAATTGGATTTATGGCGATGGCAAACAGTACAACACTTTTCACGAAGATCTGGGGTACCCTGTTTTTTTGGGAGAAAGTACGGGAGTACGGGAGAGAGTAGTGTTCACCTGCACTTTAAATGTGCGCTCAGCCGACCTCGACAGCGCGAAGAGAACAGTGTGCGGAGGATGCCTGCACTCCAACAGGTATCGTATGCTCTCTCCAGATCAAAAAATATTGTTACTGTTTGGCGTTTCCTGAGAAAATTGTTCATGATTTAAGTGGAGAGAGCAACAAGATGGTCAACTTCAGAACGATGCTTTCGGAAACCGCATTGGGCATGTGTTTGAACACTGCGGGACTCCAGCCACCAGGCTAAACGTCAATTCGCCATACGCTCCGAAACCTTACTTACACCACTCGTGAGAGGAAAGGGGGCGAGAGCTAGAGGGGAGATATTTGTCCTTTCCAGGTTTCGGAACAGGAACGACGGTAGCTTCCCGCCATCTTCTGGGAAAGGTACTGTCAGTCCAAATTCGATTATAAAGGCGAAGGAGGTAACGCAGACCATGGTATGATAAATGCAGCAACATTTGGACGTGGACACCTTCCGGTCCCGGGGCGGAAGAGCGAGAAGAGAGTGCGTGTTTGAGTTCCCGCATCCGCTGCACGTTTCGTAGGGGGAAAGGCTGGTGTGTAATTTGAAGAGCTCGAAATCTCTGCAAAGTGATGACCCAATGAGTTAGAAATTGCGACGGGGTCCACTAATTTATCATGCGCGACAGTGAGCCCAGAGATCTGTGAGAAACTAGATGCGCCAGATAACCGTCGAATTCGACTCTAAACAACTGAGAAGGGAATGAAGGTGTTAAATGAGCTAGTAAAGAAGTCCCAGCTTGCCTTCTTGCTATTGCAGATTATGCGATGGCGTCACAGAAGTAATTGCTTATATTGGATACAGTTGCCTTTTCGCGTTTACCGCCACCATCCTACTTAGGCCAAGGATCTTGGGCATGCCAGGGCAAATTGGAGGTGCGAGGTATTGAACGTTCTGTGGCTGTAAGAATAACTTCTGTAATGTGAGTGACCTCATCGTCGACGCTAGGGAAGTGACGGTCATCGAATGTCGCCAGAGATGAAAAGTGTCCAATCGGCTTGGGCAAACTTCCAGCGTCTCGGACGCATATATGGCAGTTGTGGCTGTAATCTAAGGACACATGGAAAGTGAATGGTTCGCTCTTGCTGATACACACTCGAGTAACCAAAGTGCCGAGCTAGCGGAACAGTATCGACCGAAAGGTCCAAATGAGAGAAATTTGTCGTGGAGGCAGACAAAAACGTAGGGTCCCCAGTGTTGGGGCTAACAAGATCCACTTGGTGGAAGACGTCTATGAATAGAGAGCCTCCCGGACAAGGATGTGGAGATCCCAAAAGTTGGTGGTGGGCATTGAAGACCCCAACCAGCAAGTGGGGGGGGGGGGGGGGGAGATAGCTGACCAAGGAGATTAAGATCAGCTCTTGCCATCAGTGTTGATACTGGAATGTATATGGTACATAGAGTGTCTTTCCCTTTCTGGGTACACCTTCAGTCACCAACAGCTTGAAAGGAACTTTTAAGGGTTTTTTTGTTTGGGTTTAAGGGCGCTCAACTGCTGAGGTCATTAGTGCCCAGTCACTGTTGTGAGAGCACATGAAATCTGGTAAAACTCAAGGGGATGGGGGGGGGGGGGGGGACACCAGAAGGCCCTGACAAAGATGCAGATAAAATAAGTAAAAAGGTTAAATGTCTTTGGACAAGCCAGTTAAAGTTATAAAACGCAGAATACGAGCAGCTGCTCGAGCGTCATCAGCTAAAACATCCGGTAAAGTAGATGGCAGGGACAGGACAACACGAAATTGACTAAAACGGGGACACGACAATAAAACATGGCGCACTGTTAATGCCTGACCACAAGGGCACTGCGGGGCTGGGTCACCGGAGAGCAGGTAGCGGTGGCTAAACCGGCAATGCCCAAACCGCAACCTGGTCAGAAGGATCTCTTCTCGCCGAGATGGTCGGGAGGAGGTTGTCCAAGCAGTTGGGAGCGGTTTTACTGCCCGGAGCTTGTTTCCTTGGAGGGATGACCAAGCATCCCACCACAACGACACAAGCCTCTTACATACATCCCCACGAACGTCAGATGACGGGACACAATGGGAGGCTGGCCGAGGCAGGAGGACTGCAGCCTTGGCTGCAGCATCCGCAGCCTCATTCCCAGGCACTCCTACATGTCCGGGAACCCACAGAAAGCTGACAGAACCACCATTATCAGCGAAAGAATGGAGGGACTGCTGTATCCGTTGAATCAAGGGCATACTGAACGGCCTTATGGAGAGCAAAAAGCTCGGCTGTAAAGCTGGAACATTGGTCGAGGAGCCAGTATTTAAAGGTGACGGCCCCGACGACAAAGGCACAGCCAACACCATCGTCAGTTTTGGAGCCATCGGTGTAAATAAAGGTGTGACCAGAGAGTCGAGCAGGAAGTTCGGCTGCAGTGTATTGCTCACGGTTTGTCGGAGTACCCTCCTTCAGGAGTGAGCTGAGGTCGAGATAAATACGAACCGGAGCCTGGAGCCTAGGTGGTGTCGGGCTCTCACCCTCTCTGAAGGTGGTAGGGAGGGCAAAATCCAATTGTCGAAGCAGGCGACGGAAGCGGACTCCGGGGGGCAGCAGGGCAGACACATACAACCCGTACTGACGGTCGAGAGAATCGGCGAAGAAGGACTTGTAAGAGGGGTGGTCGGGCATAGACAACAGCCGGCCGGCATGCCGGCATACCGACACAGCAGTACGTCGCGCCGGTAGGTCAATGGTAACTCGGCAGCTTCAGCATAAAGACTCTCGACAGGACTAGTGTAGAAGGCTCCGGTCGCAAGACGTATCCCCCGATGGTGGATGGAGTTGAGCCGGCGTAAGAGGGATGGCCGAGCGGACGAAGCTCCCATAATCCAGCTTCGATCGGACTATGGACCGATACAAGCGAAGCAGGACAGTGCGATCCGCCCCCCAAGATGAACCGCTAAGAACTCTGAGGACATTAAGGGAACGTGTACAACGGGCCGCCAAATAAGAGACATGTGGATACCAACACAGTTTCCTGTCCAACGTGAGCCCTAGAAACTTAGTTGTGTCCATGAATGGGAGAACTACGGGACCGAGATGTAAGGATGGCGGAAGGAACGCTTTATATCGCCAAAAGTTAATACAAACCGTCTTCTCTTCAGAGAACCGGAAGCCATTTGCCACGCTCCATGAGTATAGGCTGTCGAGACAACGCTGAAGGCAGCGCTCCAGGAGGCATGTTCTCTGGGCACTGCAGTAGATCGCGAAGTCATCGACAAAGAGAGAGCCTGAGACATTAGGTGGAATGCAATCCATAATTGGATTGATCGCAATGGCAAAAAGGGCTACGCTCAAGACGGAGCCCGGAGGCACTCCGTTCTCCTGGAGGAAGACGTCGGACAATACGGAACCCACACGTACCCTAAACGTTCGATCCGTTAAAAAGGAATCAATAAAAAGGGGCAGGCGACCACGTAGGCCCCACCTGTGCATAGTGCGGAGGATACCTCCTCTCCAACAGGTATCATAAGCCTTCTCCAAGTCGAAGAACACGGCTACCATTTGGCGCCTTCGCAAAAAGTTGTTCATGATGAATGTCGACAAGGTCACAAGGTGGTCAACAGCGGAGCGGCGGCGACGAAAGCCGCATTGGACATTGGTAAGTAGTTGTCGAGATTCAAGAATCCAGACTAACTGAGCATTAACCATGCGCTCCATCACCTTACAGACACAGCTTGTAAGAGAAATGGGGCGGTAACTAGAAGGAAGGTGTCTATCCTTCCCGGGTTTGGGTATAGGAACAACAACGGCGTCACGCCAACGCATGGGGACTTGACCTTCGGTCCAGACGCGATTGTAGGTACGAAGAAGGAAGCTTTTGCCCGCCGGAGAAAGGTGTGCCAGCATCTGAACGTGAATGGCATCTGGCCCCGGAGCAGAGGACCGTGACAGTGCAAGCGCACGTTCGAGTTCCCGCATAGTAAAGGGGGCATTATAAGTTTCCAGATTCAGCGAGTGGAAGGAAGGTCGCCGAGCCTCTTCTGCCTCTTTCCTGGGAAGGAAGGCAGGATGGTAATGGGCGGAGCTTGAAACCTCCGCGAAAAAGCGGCCAAAGGCGTTGGAGACAGCCACAGGATCAACAAGGACCTCATTACCTGAGGTCAGGCCAGGTACCGAGGAGTGGGCCTTAATGCCCGACAGCCGGCGCAGGCTACCCCAAACGACGGAAGAGGGAGTAAAACTGTTGAAGGAGCTGGTGAAAGAGGCCCAACAAGCTTTTTTGCTGTCTGATGACTCGACGGCATTGCGCTCGGAGTCGTTTGTATTCAATACAATTCGCCAACGTAGGATGGCGGCGAAAGGTGCGTAAAGCACGTCGCCGAGCACGGATAGCGTCCCTACAAGCCTCGTTCCACCAGGGGACGGAAACGCGACGTGAAGAAGAAGTAGTACGAGGAATGGAACGTTCGGCAGCATTGATGATAACGGCCGTGAGGTATTCGACCTGACTGTCACAACTAGGAAAATCGTGGTCCGGAAAGGTCGCCAGGGAGGAGTAAAGTTCCCAGTCAGCTTTCAGTATGTTCCAGCTCGAAGGACGTGGGGATGGGGTGTGGTGCAGGAGACGAACGACACAGGGGAAGTGGTCGCTCGAATAGGTGTCAGAAAGGACATACCACTCGAACCGACGGGCAAGAGTGGTAGAACAGATCGAGAGGTCCAAGTGGGAGTAGGTACGAGTAGAGTCCGAGAGGAAAGTCGGGGCGCCGGTATTGAGGCAGACAAGATTGAGATGGTTGAAGACATCCGCCAAGAGTGAGCCTCTTTGACAGGATGCAGGAGAGCCCCAAAGGGGATGATGGGCATTGAAGTCGCCAAACAATAAGAACGGCGGGGGAAGCTGAACGATCAGGTGCATCATGTCAGCCCGACTAATAACAGATAACGGTGGAGTGTAGATGGTACAAACTGAAAAAGTAAAAGCAGAAAGAGTAATGCGGACAGCTATTGCTTGGAGTGGGGTGGTCAATGGGATAGGATGGTAATAGACATCGTCCCGAACGAGCAACATGACCCCACCATGAGCTGGGATACCATCCACAGGGGTGAGGTCATACCGCTCCGAGGTATAGTGGGTAAAGGCAATACGGTCAGTCGGGCGCAACTTGGTTTCCTGGAGACCAAGGACGAGCGGACAGTGCAGGCGGAGGAGCAGTTGTAATTCCTCCCGATTAGATCGAATACCTCTTATGTTCCAGTGTAACAAGGCCATCGCTAGTCAAAAAAGAGGGGGAACGAGATGGGGGAAGAGCTGGTCACCTCGACGGCCGCGGACGGCCAGGTTTCGAGGGAACAACGCTACAACCGGCGGGAGGCGGATCCTGTTCCATCGAGTCGTCGCCAGCTGCGGCCGCTGTCCCGGGTTGTGTAGTTTGGGCAGCATCGTTTGCCGGCGAGGGGCCAGCTGAGTGCCTGGCAGCTGAGTGTCCCGGCGAAACTGAGGACGGCCGGGAGCGGCGACTTACGGATGGAGCGTCAGACGAAACGCGCCGGGGTGGAGAGGGGGATAGAGATTTCTTCTTGGAGGCCTTCTTGGAAGGCCGAGGAGGCACAGGGATGGTGGGCTGGACCCGAAGAACGTCCTCACGCGCGGGGTCCGTTTTGGAACGCCGGACCTCAGAAGCTGGGGTCCGGGACGTTTCCCCGATGGACGCCTGAGAAGAGGAACGCTTCTCAGGTGGCGTGGGGGGGGGAGGAGGAGGAGGAGGAAGGGTGGCCCCTGGGGCAGATGGGGTGGGGGCCACGGGGGAGGAGGATTTGGAAGGGAGGGATTTGGGAGGTGGAGGCGGAGGCGGAGCCCCCTGATGGGTGGAGGAGGCGTAGGGGGGACAGGATAGGGATGAGGATATCGCGGAAGGAGTGGACACAACTGAGGCAAAAGAAGTAGTCAATGGCATGGGATGGAGACGGTCATACTTCTTGGCCTCAGTATAGGAGAGCCGATCCAAAGTTTTGATTTCTTGTATCTTCTCCTTCTGATAGGCAGGGCAGTCTGAGGATCTAGGCGAGTGGACGCCAGGACAATTAATGCACCGAGGTGGTGGGGTGCATGTATGTTCCTCACGAAGAGGGCGGCCACAATCGCCACAAAGGGGCTCAGCCTCACACCGTGACGACATGTGCCCAAAGCGCAAACACCTAAAACAGCGCATAGGAGGACGTAAGGTCGCACGTCACACCGGTAGCACATCACCTTTACCTTCTCCGGGAGAATGTCCCCCTCGAAGGCGAGGATAAAGGCCCCAGTGTCAATGCGACGGGTCTTTGGGGCCGCGCTGGACTCGCCAGACGAAATGCACGCCTCGGCGCTCCAGGTTGGCCCTGAGCTCCTCATCAGATTGTAGCAGGAGGTCACGATGAAAAATCACCCCCTGCGTCCTATTTAGTGCCAGATGTGGGACAATGGATACTGGGATGTCCCCTAGGCGGTCGCACGCCTGGAGCGCCGCCGACTGTGTGGCGGAGGTGGTCTTGATAAGAACGGACCCTGAACGCATCTTGCTGAGAGCCTCGATTTCCCCAAAGACGTCCTCAATGTGCTGAACAAAGAACATCGGCTTGGAGGTGGCGAATGTCCCCCCATCGGTTCGAGAACAGACCAAATAGCGGGGGAAGTACTTCGCCCCAAGCCGGCGGGCCTGTCCCTCCTCCCATGGAGTGGCCAAGGGGGAAAGGGCAGGAGAACCAGAACTAGAAACGGTACCTTTTCTTTTGAAAGACTCGGCCGCAGAGCGACCTGATACGTGTTGACGTTTCATCTGCGAAACGTCCGCCCCGATACCACACACTCAGACCAGCGGCTCTCCCCACGGGCGCCACCCAGCCACAGCAAGGGCCACCTGGCAGGATGACCATTGCCGGGAGTCCTGATGCCCCAAGGAGACGGGCATCTACTCCTTGGCCGACGTGGGGAGGGTGCAGCTCAGGTATCGGCAGTACGATCCCTGTGTTGTCAGGGGGCTACAACCTAGAGGGTACATGACGACCCCACCACAACGGGCTGGCTACCGTGCTGGATTTCTGGTGCCATGGAAAGTCGATCATGATCGCTGGTGCAGATGGAGATGCACTATGGGCGTAACTTGGACAACCCATCAGGCGTTTAGGCCCAATTGGAGGAATAGTGGGTATGGTTACAACGCCGGTGCAATACTGAGTGCCAAGGTCTGAGAGCACTTAGGACCAATGGTACACCACGTAAGGTGTCCTTCCCCAAAAGGCTCATACTTCACAAGAATTTTGAAAAATGTAGGTCAAACCCCAAGGGGGACCATCACATGAAAGGCCGAAACGGTTGAAACTCCTTTTAGTCGCCTCTTACGACAGGCAGGAATACCTCGGGCCTATTCTTACCGCGGACCCGCAGGGGGGACCGAGCAGAGGAGTAGACTATGCTTCCATAATCCAATTTTGATCGCACTAAGGCGTGATAGAGGCGGAGAAGGACCACTCGGTCCGCTCCCCAGGAGGTACCATTCAGGACACGGAGGGTGTTGAGGGATCGCAGACAGCGAGCCGAAAGATAGGAAACGTGGGAGGACCAGCACAGTTTTCTGTCAAACATAAGACCCAAGAATTTAGCGACGTTTGAAAACGGAAGGTTGACAGGACCTAGATGTAAGGAGGGCAGAAGAAACTCCTTACGTCGCCAAAAATTAACACAAACGGTCTTACTGGGAGAGAAACGGAAGCCTGTTTCGATGCTCCAAGAGTGGAGGCGATCGAGACATCCTTGAAGACGTCGTTCAAGACGGCTGGTCCGTTGAGAGCTGTAGTAGATCGCAAAATCGGACACAAAGAGGGAGCCCGAGACATCAGGAAGGAGACAATCCATAATTGGATTTATAGCGATTGCAAACAGTACAACACTCAGCACGGAGCCCTGGGGTACCCCGTTTTCTTGGGAGAAAGTGCGGGAGAGAGTAGTGTTCACCCGCACCCTAAATGTGCGCTCTGCCATAAATTAGCGAAGAAAAAGGGGCAGCCGGCCTCGAAAGCCCAAAGAGAACAGTGTGCGGAGGATGCCTATCCTCCAACAGGTATCGTATGCTCTCTCCAGATCAAAAAATATTGCTACCGTTTGGCGTTTCCGGAGAAAATTGTTCATGATATAAGTGGAGAGAGCAACAAGATGGTCAACTGCAGAGCGATGCTTTCGGAATCCGCATTGGGCAGGTGTTAAAAGACTGCGTGATTCCAGCCACCAAGCTAAACGGTAATTCACCATACGCTCCAAAATCTTACAGACACTACTCGTGAGAGAAATGGGGCGATAGCTAGAGGGGAGATGTTTGTCCTTTCCAGGTTTCGGAACAGGAACGACGATAGCTTCCCGCCATCGTCTGGGAAAAGTACTGTCGCTCCAAATTCTATTATAAAGGCGAAGGAGGTAACGCAGACTATGGGTTGATAAATGCAGCAACAATTGGACGTGGATACCATCCGGTCCTGGGGCGGAGGAGGGAGAAGAAGGGAGTGCATGTTGGAGCTCCCGCATGGAGAAAACAGTATTGTAGCTTTCGCGATTTTGAGAGGAGAAAGCAAGAGGTCGCACTTCCACTGCACGTTTCTTCGGGAGAAACGCTGGCGGGTAATTTGAAGAGCTCGAAATCTCAGCAAAGTGCTGACCCAATGAGTTAGAAATTGCGACGGGGTCCACTAATGTATCATGCGCGACAGTGAGCCCAGAGACAGGGGAGAAACTAGGCGCGCCTGAGAACCGTTGAAGCCGACTCCAAACTTCCGAGGAGGGAGTGAAGGTGTTAAATGAGCTAATATAGAATTTCCAGCTCGCCTTCTTGCTATCGCGGATGATGCGACGGCATCGCGCTCGGAACTGCTTATAGCGGATACAGTTGGCCCAAGTAGGATGGTGGCGGAAAACGCGGAGAGCACGTCGCCGCTCACGTATTGCATCACGGCATGCCTCGTTCCACCAAGGAACTGGGGGGCGCCGGGGCAATTCGGAGGTGCGTGGTATTGAATGTTCCGCAGCTGTAAGAGTAACGTCGGTAATATGTGTGACCTCATCGTCGACGCTGGGAAAGTGACGGTCATCGAATGTCGCTAGAGACGAAAAAAGTGTCCAATCAGCTTGGGCAAACTTCCAGCGTCGCGGGCGCATGTAGGGCAGTTGAGGCTGCAGTCTAAGGACACATGGAAAGTGGTCACTCGAGTGTGTATCATCAAGGGCGAACCATTCGAATCGCCGAGCTAGCGGAACAGTACCGACCGCAAGGTCCAAATGGGATAAATTTGTCGTGGAGGCAGACAAAAATGTAGGGACCCCATTGTTGAGGCCAAGTAAATCCGCTTGGTGGAAGACGTCTAGCAATAGTGAGCCACGTGGACAAGGATGTGGAGATCCCCAAAGTGGGTGGTGGGCATTGAAGTCCCCAATCAGCCAATAGGGGGGGGGGGGGGTGGTGGTGGTAGCTGACCAAGAAGATGAAGGAGATCAGCTCATGCCATTGGTGTGCACGATGGAATGTATACAGTACAAAGAGAGAAAGGGAAAGATGGACGGCGACAGCTTGGAAGGAACTGTCTAAGGGGATTGGATGATAATGGAGAGTATCATGGAGAAGAATCATGAGTCCTCCATGGGCTGGAGTGCCTTCAACAGAGGGGAGATCATATTGGACGGACTGAAAATGAGGGAGAACAAAGCAGTCATGGGGACGCAGCTTTGTTTCCTGAAGACAGAAGATGACCGGCGAGTAGTATCGTAAGAGGATCGACAATTCATCCCGATTGGTTCGAATGCCGCGGATATTCCAGTGGATAATGGACATAGGGTGAACAGAAAATGGAGGAATGTGACCAAGGTTGCTGTCAACTCAACGACTGCTCAGAGCTTGCGACCGACAGCATGGAATGGCATTCAGCCGAAGGCAGAAGATCCTGATCCATAGGTTGGTCAAGAGCAGCTCCTGCCACCAGCGATCGGCCGCCAGCAGTGCGCCTCGGCGACACAGAAGACGTAAGAGGGCGATTTCCGCCAGGTGGTGCTGTAGATGGGACACGCCTTGGTGGAGAAGGAGATGAACTGGGTTTCTTTGTAGCCTTCTTGGAAGTATGATGTTTAGATGAAGGAGGAACCAATGGTTGGGACGTTGCGGTACGTAAAAACTCTTCACGAGTATGCTCTTTTTTTCGAAGTCTTGGTGGGTTGTCGACTGGCGAATAATTTTCGAGCAGCAAAGGTCGACACCTTTTCCTTCACTCTTATTTCCTGGATGAGCTTTTCGTCCTTAAAAACGGGGCAATCTCGAGAGGAAGCAGCGTGGTCACCCATACAGTTGATGCAGCGAGGGGATGGAGGTGGACAAGCAACCTCATGGGCATCCCTGCCACACGTAACACATTTGGCCGGATTGGAACAGGACTGGCTGGTGTGATTGAACCGCTGACACCGATAGCAACGCGTAGTGTTTGGGACGTAAGGGCGAACGGAAATTATCTCATATCCTGCTTTGTCAAATGTCAAGAAGACAGTGCGGGTTGGAATGATTTTCGTGTCAACCCTTTTCATAACTCTATGAACAGCCGTTACGCCCTGGTCAGACAGGTAGTGCTGAATTTCTTCGTCAGACAATCCATCGAGGGAGCGTGTATAGACGACTCCATGCGAGGAATTTAAAGTGCGGTGCGCTTCAACCCGGACAGGGAAAGTGTGGAGCAGTGAAGTACGCAGCAATTTTTGTGCCTGGAGGGCACTGACTGTTTCCAACAACAGGGTGCCATTCCGTAATCTGGAACAAGACTTTACAGGACCTGCAATTGCGTCGACACCTTTCTGAATAATGACCGTGGAGAAGTCGTGACCTTCGTCAGACCGAGAAACAACAAGGAACTGTGGCAACGATGAAACAACTGTCTGTGGCTGAGACTCAGTGAACTTGCGCTTGTGAGCAGACATAGTGGAATGTGAGGAAACCATTGCGGAAGAATCCCTCATGATTACCGGCGTCTCCGATGGCGCGTTCCTCCCTTGTTGGGCCTTTATTTATTTATTTATTTATTTATTTATTTATTTATTGTTCCGTGGGACCACATTAAGGAGAAGTCTCCATGGTCATGGAACGAGTCAATACATGAAATTATAACACGATTGTAGAAACAGATAAAATGAAATATAAGAAACATATTCGGGCGACAAGTCGTTAGTTTAAATAAAGAAAATCAATAATGTAACACTGGAATTTGCTTAATTTTTTAGCTCTTCCAGGAGCTCCTCGACAGAATAGAAGGAGTGAGCCACGAGGAAACTCTTCAGTTTAGACTTAAAAGTGTTTGGGCTACTGCTAAGATTTTTGAGTTCTTGTGGTAGCTTATTGAAAATGGATGCAGCAGAATACTGCACTCCTTTCTGCACAAGACTCAAGGAAGTGCATTCCACATGCAGATTTGATTTCTGCCTAGTATTAACTGAGTGAAAGCTGCTAACTCTTGGGAATAGGCTAATATTGCTAACAACAAACGACATTAAAGAAAATACATACTGTGAGGGCAATGTCAAAATTCCCAGACTATTGAATAGGGGTCGACAAGAGGTTTTCGAACTTACACCACACATAGCTCGAACAGCCCGTTTTTGAACCAGAAATACCCTTTTTGAATCAGTAGAATTACCCCAAAAAATAATACCATATGACATAAGCGTATGAAAATATGCGAAGTAGACTACTTTTCGTGTTGAAATGTCACTTATTTCAGATACTGTTCTAATGGTAAATAAAGCGGCATTTAGTTTTTGAACAAGATCCTGAACATGGGCTTTCCACAACAGCTTACTATCTATCCGTACGCCTAGGAACTTGAACTGTTCCGTCTCGCTTATAACATGCCCATTCTGTCTGATTAAAATATTAGTTCTTGTTGAATTGTGAGTTAGAAACTGTAAAAACTGAGTCTTACTGTGATTTAGCATCAAATTATTTTCCACAAGCCACGAACTTATTTCATGAACTACATTATTTGATAATGTTTCAATATTACACACAAGATCCTTCACTACCAAGCTGGTGTCATCAGCAAACAGATATATTTTTGAATCACCGGTAATACTAGAAGGCATATCATTTATATAAATAAGAAACAGCAGTGGCCCCAGCACCGACCCTTGGGGAACGCCCCATTTAACAGTGCCCCATTGGGACTGAACATCATTACCACTCTCAATATTGCGGAGGATTACCTTCTGCTTTCTGTTCTTAAAGTAGGAGGCGAACCAATTGTAAGCTACTCCCCTTACTCCATAATGTTCCAACTTCTGCAGTAATATTTTGTGGTCAACACAGTCAAAAGCCTTCGTTAAATCAAAGAAAACACCTAACGTTCGCAACTTTATTTAATCCGTCCAAAACCTCACAGAGAAAAGAGACTATAGCATTTTCAGTTGTTAAGCCATTTCTAAAACCAAACTGTACATTTGACAGCAAATTATGTGAATTTAAATGCTGCAGTAACCTTGTATATACAACCCTCTCGATAACTTTAGCAAACACCGATGGCATAGAAATGGGTCTATAATTGTCAACATTATCCCTGTCTCCCTTTTTATAAAGTGGCTTCACTACCGAATACTTTAATCGGTCAGGAAACCGACCACTCCTAAGGGAAAAGTTACAGATATGGCTAAGTACTGGGCTAACATACATGGAACAATACTTCAGTATTCTGCTAGATACCCCGTCATATCCATGAGAGTTCTTGGTCTTTAGTGATTTAATTATTAACTCAATCTCCCTCTTGTCAGTATCATGGAGGAGCACTTCAGGTAACAGTCTCGGAACACTTTTTTCTAAGAGCGCTATATGATTCCCTGTTGGGACTAGGTTTCTATTTAGTTCACCTGCTATATTCAGAAAGTGATTATTAAATACTGTACATATATGCGACTTATCAGTAACATGGACATCCCCACTACGCACTGATTCTATATTCTCGACCTGTCTCTGCAGACCAGCCACTTCCTTTACGACTGACCATATGGTTTTAATTTTATCCTGAGACTTAGCTATTCTGTCTGCATACCACATACTTTTTGCTTTCCTAATAACTTTTTTAAGCACCTTACAATACTGTTTGTAATGGGCTGCTGCATTTAGATTTTGACTGTTTCTAACGTTTTGATATAATTGCCACTTTGTTCTACAAGATATTCTTATCCCTTTAGTCAGCCACCCAGGCTGCCTGTTTGTGCTAGTACCCTGTTTTGAACGTTCTAACGGAAAGCAACTTTCAAAGAGCACGAGAAAAGTCTTGAGGAAAGCATTATATTTATCGTCTACTGTATCAGCACTATAAACATCTTGCCACTCTTGTTCCTTGATAAGGCTTACAAAAGTCTGTACAGCAACTGGATCAGCTTTCCTAAAAAGTTGGTAACTATATTTAACATGTGTTGCAGCACAAAAATCTTTTAGACTTAAAATTTGTGCATCATGATCTGAAAGGCCATTCACCTTTTTGCTAACAGAATGCCCTTCTAGTAATGACGAATGAACAAAAATATTGTCTATGGTTGTTCTACTGTTCCCTTGCACTCTCGTTGGAAAGAATACGGTTTGCATAAGATTATATGAATTAAGGAGGTCTACCAGCATCCTTTTCCTTGCACAATCACTTATACAATTAATATTGAAGTCACCACATATAACTAACTTTTTGTATTTCCTATAAAGTGAACGAAGAACCTCCTCTAGCTTTAGCAAAAATGTTGTGAAATCGGAGTCTGGGGATCTATAAATAACAACAGTAAGAAGTTTAGCTCCACTAAATTTAACCACACCTGCACAACATTCAAACACCTTTTCAGTGCAGTACTTTGAAACATCAATTGACTCAAATGGGATACCGTTTTTCACGTACATGGCTACTCCCCCACACCGCAAAGAGCTCCTAGAAAAGCTGCCAGCCAACCTGTATCCTGGTAAAGGAAGCCTCTGAATTATCTCCTTATTTAAGAAGTGTTCAGATATACCAATAATTTCAGAGTCAACATCTATAAGCAGTTCACTAACTTTATCTCTAATACCTTGTATATTTTGATGAAATATACTAATTCCCTCATTAATCGGATACCCAAGCTTCGTAGAAAGTGGTTTCTTTGTTAGAGAGACTTCCCTTAAGCAGGAATACCTATCAGCTGACTTCAATCTAAAAAAGGTACAGCTCTAACACCCACAACTACCGGAATTTTCCCATGAGTGATCCCACCACCCCCACCTATGCTGTCACCTATAAGTTTTGCCAACCTTCCCTTCCCATACCTGTTGAGGTGCAGGCCATGCCTAGTGAAACCCGTCCTGCTGATAGACTCCACCGACACCACTGAAATGTGACTCATGCCTTCCGTCATCAGCGCACCCATAAGTCTCATGTTATTACGCCTGACGGCTGTATTAAGATGAGGCCGATCGTGACGCTGAAACAGTTCCACGAAATGCACATTCGTGTTGCCAGTCTGAGTGGCTATCTTTTCCAGGTCACCATCTATGTCATACTCCCCATCCCTATCAATACTATTACCAGCCCCACCCACAATCACTACCTGATCCTCTTTAGTAAAATCCCTACATAACCCCCCTATGTTAAAAGTCACCTGAGCCAATCCTGCATTAGGCTTCACAATGCTGGTGACCTGGTACTCACTCCCCAAAACTTCCTGTAACTCCTGGCCTACACCTCTTCCATGAGAACTACCTAGCAGCAGAACCTTCTTCTTTCTCTTAGACTTTGCAACTGTCCTAGCCACCGTAACTGCTGAGGTCTGCTGCATACTTCCTACATCTACAGCTACTAGAGATTCCTCTCCACTAGACTCTGACAGTTGGTCATATCTATTACAAACACCAATAGTAAAACTATCTGAAAATCTCCTTCTCCTAGCAGATCTCTTGCCAACAGCCAGCTCCCATTCCCCAACCCCCTTCTCCCTCCTCATCCTATCTAGCTCCTCCTGTGCGTTTTTCAACTGTACCTGAAGGGCACAGATCTTACGCTCCTGCTCCTCTATTAACTTACTCTTGCTACATAACCTGCAGTTCCAGGAGAGGATCTCACCAGAATGCCCACTGGCTTCCCCACTGCATTCCCCCCAGTGAAAATACTTCGAACAAGTTCTCTGAGGGCACTCCCGCCTTAGGTGATTGTTCACACCTCAGGTCACACCTCCCGACAAACGGACGGAGGGACCAATCGGCTCTTTCGGAAGGTATCAGCTCGGGTAATCACCTCTCCCTGGGCCTGGCCATTACCAGGGGGTACGTATGTGTCCTACCTGTCTACCCGGGGCGGGGAATTACGCGTTACCCCGTCACCGGCTACGCACAAAAATGCGTGGGTCGGCCTTCAGACACGCACAGGGAGGAAGAAAGAGGAAGGGGAAAAACAAAGAAAGGGAAAGGAAAGAGGAGAGGTCTCAAACGCCACAGCGGAGAAAAGGGGAAAGAGAAGAGGTAAGGAAAAGAGAAGGACAAAGGAAGGATGAAGACATACAAGCAGAGAAGGCGAAGAATGCAGTACATTTACGAGCGTCCGTCTCCAGACGTAGGCACAAACCATACTCCCAGATGGGGAGAAAGGGAAGGAAACAGCCATAGGTGAAGGGAGGAGGGACGAAGATGGCGGAGAGGGAAGGATGTGGAAAAGGAAGGTATGCAGCCCAGAAAGGAAGGAGGGCCACATTAGCTCGGGGTCCCGTGCTCGCTACGCACGTATCCACAAAAGAGTTGTGGACCCCCTGGGGGGGGGGGGGCGTGCGAGAGTGGAACCTGTCATCAAGGCTAAGGGTGGGGCAACACCATGTTTAATTCCAGCTTTACCGCTGGAGGGCGCCACAAACTTTTAAGTCATTTCCAGCAAAGTGTCCGGATACTTTTGATCAAAGTGTATACTTCTTACATTTAATTATTAATAGCGTTGCACTTCACATGACCAATAGGTCGGAAAGCGCACCGCTCTAGTATTATAGCATGTATGTGCAGAACTGTGTAGCATTAGGAGTGCATGTGTTTATGTTCTCTCTTACCAAAACCTTTGTACTGATCCTAGACGCTAGAACGATTTACAATTGATAGCGCAGTTTATTTACATAAAATGACAAACTCTGTACGTCTGGAGTTTCATCATGTTAAAAACAAGTTTGTTGTTCTGATCTGTCTATTGCATCACAACGCTTTCCGATCTACTACTATACACCAATAAGGGGGTGCTAACGTCCGCGACATGGGTGCATCTGGAGGAATCTTGAGCACTTTTATCAGTACCGTAAGAAAGATTGGTGTGGAACAATAGTTACGGGTTCGGGTCGCTCTATTTCTTCAAGAGACGCGGCATGTAGCAGTCTACTTCTGGTCAGCTGCATATTAAATCCGTGACAGTGCTGCAGGGAGGGTCGGTCAAAGACGATGTGAGGTCTTTCAGTCTAACTTTATCCTAAGAATGTGGGGATGCCCCGTGACCTCCATCTGCATAGGGGAAGATCGTAAATTACCCACTATGAGCGATGTGCTAGAAATATGTAGATCGCTGTCTGGTATAGTTTGGTGTAAATGTTCGAGAATTAACAACGAACAGATTTACCTACATTTGGAATCAAGCATATGGTCCTCGCAGAGTAGTGGAGGGGCAGTTTAGTGATACAGAAATTGTGAAGCATGCTGCCGCGTCGTTGGTTAGTGTTGAAATTATGATAAAATTGCAACATCTCGTCGACGTCTCTGACGCTCATATTGAACAACCTTTATGCCCATGTTCTATTCCTAATCCGTTACGTACAGAAACAATTCCATACGTCTTTCTTGCATTCAAAGCCGCAAATTTGCACCTGGTGGCCAAACCTAGAACTAGTTTTTTCCAGCGTAAATCAGTTCCGTATTATTTCATTACAATATGTTTCAAATTTCGCTACCATACGATAATTACAGCCCTCTGATTACCTGTACTTTAATTTGCGCTCAGTACTTTATTTCGCTATGGGACACAATACACTAACTACGCAAAAAGACTACGTCAATTGTTGCGTGTTGTGAGTAATGTGTGGAGAGACATCCCAATATGTTTGACACAAATGAAAATGTACCTGAACTAACAACAAAACGAACCTAGGAATTTCGTGGTTGGAAGTGAAGAGTCAGGACGGTATTTTAATCCCTTGTTCTTCATCTTAAGAAATACATATCTGCCAAAATACATCAGCTACACTAGTTAATTAGGAGTATTTTTTCCTCGTATCGTGATTAAACATAACATGTAACTGCAGTAATTCAGCTACCTCACTATCATTTCTTTGACGCTGCATATTTTCTGCAGTTTGTAAAACTGCAAAAGAACTAACTGGATTCTAGGTTTTTTTGCCTTCTAATTCATATGTGCCTCCTTCAGGAAACCTACAGTTCTTCCTGCAAGTTTATTCTAATACGTCTGTAATCCGTAAGTGGAATTATTATCCTTCACTAAAGCAACCAATTCGTTGCACTTTATGTACGGACTCTAGCACAGTGCATGAACTTTTCCAGCATGTGTAGAACTTCGGCTCGAAGCATGAGTGGAAGCCACTTTTCTTCAAATGTCCTAAGTGCTGTTATAGAATGAGCAGCACAGAAGGCTTTCGCGATTTTCCCGAACTTATTTTATTGGAAGCAGGTCAGAGACAAAAAAATCATGCAACATGTCCGACGAAATTTAGTATCAGTCATCCTCTCTTGTGCGTCTTTCATAGTGTTTACTGCCGTCAGCTTAACGTCCGTGAATTCTGTTATGAATAGAACGTTTTCACGAGAGCCCAATCTGTGCCTATGTAATGTGCTGTGTCAATGCACCTTTTATACGGATCAGTCCGCGTATATTAACCGTGGTAGACATTTTTTATTAATAACTTAATAACAGAAGGTCTTGTACGGTTTCGTACTGCAAGAAGCCTCTTTTGTGACATGCATACTTACAGTAGAAATATTTGACGTAACATCAAACGCAGACTTCTCGATAACTTGCACCTAGATGAATTAATTCTTAGCGTATTTCTTTGGAACTGTCATCAGAAACACCTCTCACCTCTAAAAGGTGTCACCTCTTTAGCACACATTGCAACAAACTTCGCTGTTGTCTTTTATTTGCTACCTACATTCCTGGTATTTCTTACAACTGTGTATCTTTAAATGAATTGTTCCCGACTGGAAACACAGTAACGTTTATCAGTTTACGCGTGACACACATCCTGGAGAATTTGTCTTTTAGTTTACACAAATATTTATTCCTTACTTCGCTTTTTGGACTATCCCGTTTCCTCTATGTTTACGCATTGGTTTCAGTTTTACTTGTTACTGCAAATACTTCCTCACTCTGCATGATTACAAATACACCACGAATGAGAAGCCTGTGCTGGATGTAGTTGCGCAGAGATAAAGGCACGTTTAACGTTTTTGGAGTGAAACATTACATGTGACTCGGCCATGGCCTCTACGCTCGGCAACTTGACTGGTGCGGGCAGACTGTCCAGGTAGGCTGTGCTCAGCACACCTCACTTTGTGCTCGATTACTGTCGTGCAGGACTAGCCCGCCCCGACATCGTGACTGTCTACACAACGCACGTCCCGACCGACTATACTCAACGGTATCGCGAAGAACGTCACAACCAGCTCTAGGAGCAGGGCGCCGCTGAAATCGCTGAGTATTCCACAGGAAAAGAATTGTGATTTGGCTTGGCTGTTCGAACTAACAAGGCTAATGCAATGGACCAAATGCACCTACGCTTTGTTACTTACGGATCTGAGACCCGAAGATTATCGAAATTATTTAGGAATGGATGAAAAATGCTTTCCTGAGTTCCTGAACGTCGTCCAACTATAGCCACATACGATTTCTAGCCACTGGTGGAATTTACGAGGACCTCAGATTCAGCGCAATTACTCCCCAAAATTATTGTCTAAAATGATTCTCGAAATCTGCAAGGTGATTCATAATTGCTTGAGGAAATATTCGTGATAAAGCAGAAGCTAAACTAAAATTATATTCATGTAAACTTTATGAATTTATGTTGTGTATGTGATATTGCCTGTAAGTTCAAGACACTCATTTCAGATTAGAAGGACTGCAAATGTCGGCGGCGCATATTATGTAATAAATGAAGCAACATATTCATAAGAAACGAAGCTCTTAACAGTTGTTAGAAAAGTCCTTCCCTTTGCTCTTCATAGCAGAACAGGTGACGATAGGTTGGATTTTTGTAACACTTTTAATAATGAACCAAGTGGATTTCATGAATGAAAGTCCGTGTACTGTCTATAATTCGGTTTTTAGTTCTTACTATCGATACGCATCCGAAACGAAATAAAAATCCAATCTGTCTCTATGTAACGTTATCTGACTTCATTTCCGGTGAGTATTTGAAGTAAAACCGAGAAACAGACAGACGACTAACAGTTATTCACAAAAGTGTGTATATTTTATTTTCTCTGTTTGCCACATGAAACTACTACAGATTCGTTCAAAATGAAAGAAGCACTTAATTTCTTACCCCTATATTAGTATACTGCTCGCACGGCGTGTCCCACAAACATCTGAAGACTCGAAAACTTTCCAGAAACTCTGTCATAAAAATTTCGTCTGCCACGCACACTGCCATGTTAGCCACATTTGGAGCGCACTGAACTCCGCGCGTGGTGACTGAAGAGAAAGTTGTCGGGCGGCTTGCACGACAGACTACACAATTTGTACGGCGAATGGGGGTCGCGGGGAGGATTTCCATGATTTCTCTAAATTGCGTACTGAGAATGTCGTGATGGTTCCTGTGGAAGGGCACGGCCGACTTCGTAGTCCACCCTTCCATAGTCCGAGCTTGTGCTCCGTCTCTAATGGCCTCGCTGTCGACAGCACGTTAAACTAACCCCCACCCCCCAGCTACGAAATTGGAATTAATTTTTGTCCAGATCTATGGAGCCACAATGTGTACACGGAAATTGGTGTCACTAAGACCCTGTGCTCCATACTTTGGGAACAATTTTCCACTTTTCATCCGGAAGTAATTAAAATTAGCGCCAGAACGAAAAGATTTATCCAGCTGTACCGGCTATCATCAAAGACCAGGCAAAGGAAACAGAGGCAGCTCAGGGTCGGGAAGCAGGACATACGGATTCGTCATCGGTTTAGGGTCTAAATGAACAATACTTGCGTATACAAGGCTCCTACACACATCAATTTATCGGATGACAGAATGACCAAATTGGTCGCAGCCTACACACGTCCGAACCGACTGTACTCTGTGATTATAATGCCGTCCTGTTTCTTTTATCTTCAGTTATTTTCGTTTGTTTTACGAGATCCCGCCTGGTTTTTCACAGAAATAATAACGGGGTTTGCATTGATTGCTTTTTCCCTTCTTACCTTTAAAACAGAGAGAAACCTGTGGGCAAATAAATGGCCAATGCAAGGGAAGAAATTCACCCATGTTCAGGCTGGGAGCTTATAATTTTCCTGATTATTTAAGGAGGCGTGAACCATACATTTCGGAGCTGCTGGACATCATAGAATCATTCTTAAAGGAAAAATGCAGTCCTGAGAGATGTGCTGAACTCCGAGGAGAGACCGTTAGCTCTATTACGATTTCTCGCCACTGGCGGCAGACCTAAGATTCAGTACTGTCATACCGCTACAATTAGTAACCAATATTCCTGAAACATGCAACATGATCTATAGTTGACAGAGGTAATTAATCATAATAAAATAAAACGAAAGACGTTCATGAAAACGTTTTTAATTTACTTACGGATGTAGTACAAAAGAGGACCTGCAAATTTCAGATACTCTTTTCATAATTGAACAAGAAATACTACACGTGAGGGCGTCGCGCATCATCTAGTAAATACAACAGATACGTAAGAAATGAAACATTTAGCCACTGTTAGAATTGTTGGGTTGGGTTGTTTGGGGGAAGAGACGGAACAGCAAGCTCATAGGATTAGGGAAGGAAGTCGGCCGTGCCCTTTCAAAGGAACCATCCCGGAATTTGCCTGGAGCGATTTAGAGAAATCACGGAAAACCTAAATCAGGATGGCCGGATGCGGGATTGAACCGTCGTCCTCCCGAATGAGAGTCCAGTGTGCTAACCACTGCGTCAACTCTCTCGGCGTTAGAATTGTAATAAATAAATAAAAATTAAAGATCCACACTTTGGTCTACAGGGAAATTAAAATCTGAAAACAGAAATAAAGAAGATCGACAGACAATCTCGTGTTGCACATAGAGAAACCATTATGGATTCGTTGAAAAATGAAATAAGTGCCTCATTTCTTGCATCTCTATTGTTATACTCCTCGCACGATGTGTCGCGAAAACATCTGCAGTCTTTGAATTTCTCTAAAACCTCTGTCCTTAAGGTTTCGTCCGCCTCGGACGTCGAAATGTCTATTACACCAGTATTTCATTCCGAGAGCTGTGTCAGAACAGGAGTTTTACTCATGCGGTTGGCACGATCGCGCTACACACAATTTCTTGGGTCGGTTGTCGACTGGTCGGACGCGCCCGACATCCCGACAATGAAAGTTCGTCGGCCGTTGAGTCAAAACACCGACACAACAGCCAATTTGTCAGACGGGCGGTTGGTGGGGCGCCACGAGGTGGGCTCCTATCGAGTCACTTGATCTGTCTGACTGCTGCAACGGATGATACGAACAGCTGAGGATTATTCGTCTTACTTGATTAGCATAGTGAAGATCTAAGTATTGCTGCGTTTTGTTGTTGCTGTTTGGAGAGGAGTTGCTGTCGTCGTCTTTGAGCGGAGAGGAGGAGGAGGAGGAGGAGGAGGAGGAGGAGGAGGAGGAGTTGTTTTGGAGTGGAGAGGAGGAGTTGTCGTCGTCGCTGGTTTCGAGTGGAGAGGAGTTTCGCATCAAGTTAACAGCCATGGTAAGTGATCTGATATTTCTTGTAAATCGTTTTTTGCAAGGAGGTTAAGTTTTAACAAAATGACAGTGGTCCTGTTGTAGTTGATGTTCTTGTAAACATGTTATGCATGTAAAATAAAAATTGCCGATATTTAGCTACATTTAACTAATTACAACTTCCCGCTGATACAACTTTTATAATAGCTTGCTCATTGCGAATATTTTTTACAGTAAATATCAGACATTTTACATCATTTTGCCTGTGTCGACTCGAGAGATGGTTGATTTTTTTTGTCAGCAGTGGCTGCGCTGTTCATTTTTGCATTAGAGGTTTTCCTTCTGTCATCTGACTTCAGATTTCGTATCCATCCAACTCTGAAAGCTCTGGGTGAAGGGTGTGAGAACAAAAGTTTGGAAACCCACCAAACGTTGCATAATACGTTTTCAGAATTTTCAGGAAGAGAGCAGGGAATGCAAATAAACCTCAGTTTATGTGATCGCTCTAAGCTTGTTGATACCAGTGCCAACCAATTTTAATTGTATATTACAGCACTGAGGATGGTCACTAAGTGACCGAAAATTGATTTTGCGGATAATAAAAAAATACGACCAATGCTGTGTCTCCTTCCAGTTGTATCCATTATCTGGTCGTGGTGCACAGAACACTCCATGGAGTCGCCAATCAAAATTCGTTGTCTGTGATAAGGAAATGTACGAGGTCATTGCTTCGTGCAGTGGGAGAAGAAGTTGTCTGTGATAAGTTTCCAGCAACTATTTCGACCAATAACGGACGATTCTTTCCATTAATTTAGGAAGTTTTCTTGTTGGTATTGGGCAGTTGTCAGTGGTTGGTAGGTGTCGACATCGGTTTACCATTATTGGTTGGTCATATTTTTTGTACTATGTCTGGAGAGTTTTAGTTTGTTTTACTGTGGCCTTGTCAGATATGGTAAGTGAAGGTTTACGTAACGAGTTTTTACGATTTCAGTGTGTTTTTGTCAATATGGGCTTTCTTTTTTCTGCCATAATGGTCAAGTGAAATATGCGGTATCGGTTTTAGGAGATGTGTGTGGGGTATCTGGTATCGAGGGTTTCGTTCAAGCAATACATGTCAAGTCGAGTTACAATGCCACTGGTTTTGGTTTTGCGTATTTGGATTGTGCTTACTGTGCAGAATTTCTTGTGCTAGATTTGTGTGTTGATATTGGTCCGGAAAAGTGTTATTGTAACAGTCTTGTCCCCACCGAGAATTTCTACTTCTCGTGGTTGGCGCATTAATTTGAGCTTTTAGTAGTCATTATTGCGCATGTTACTTCAGTTTGTTCGCGGATGCAATGAGTGGTACTATGAGGGACATATTCTTTGTGCTTGAAACCCAGATTGCCGGTATATTCATATCATGAGTCAAAGCAGACAGGTGGGATCGCAACCTTTCGGTGATCCCGTGAACAGTACTATGCATTTTGTCATCTATTCAACTAACTGTGTTGTAATTCAATGAGTTGCATCCATTGTGATTCCGTTGTAATGATCAGTAAAACTATACTGGTACATGGCAATATGTTTACATGTTGTTACTTTACGCACAAGGTTTGCAATTTTAGTTCAGGGATTATACGCTCTCCATTTCTATAACTTGCAAGTAATAGGTTGGAGTGAATGTACGGTTACTGCTCTACTAGATCAGAGATATGTTCTAGACGTTCAAGAAAACTGAGGAGGGATGGAAGCGACTGCCAATTTACTTCGATACACAGCTCTCAAGGGACTTGTTCGAAGGGTTCATAATGAGTAGGAAGATAGTGCAAATCAGAAATTTTTTCCTTTCATTGGAACTTTGAAGGAAGGATCTGTCTTAGGAAAAACGTGAACCTAAAAGGGAAAAATAAACACCTCACGGTACACCAAATAAAATTCCTAGAACCGTAGCAATATGCTAGAATGCCTCACATGAAGTGAAAGAAGCCCAGTATTTTCTTCTAATGTTGGAAGAGTCAAAAGGGTTTTCGAAAACAGAATATAGTCATTCGGTACTATTTAGCTGGTAACGTATACGAAACATTCCTAGTCTTTGAACCTGTAAAAACTTGGTCGCTTATTCTTCGTCGGCCTACATTGAGAAAAACTACCAACCGTAATTTAAATTTCTGTTGCACAGTCATATGACGGAGCTGCACCTACGAGTGATTTTTATGCACGTATTCAAGCTGTTTTAAGCAAAGAAATCCCACAAGCCACCTACACACACTATCATCCTTTAAAGGATGAGGCTTGCCTGTTACGACCTTTCAAACAAACTTCATACCCATCTTATTCCAGGCCTTCTAAGATATCCCATTCTGCTTGTAGTTCACAATCGTATGAGGAATTCCGCGACCTGGAATTCCCTTGAGGTGTTTTCTCCCAATCTTCACGATATTTTTTTAACTTTTTCATTCACGCTAGAAATATTTATCTTCTAATTCTTCGTTTTTAATCTTATCTCCTTGTGCAGCCCTTGTCTTTCTTAGGAACCCCATCTCGGACGTTTCAATTTTCCTTTTTTGTGGTAAGCAAACTTTCGATTGTTTAGGATAACACCGGAACCGCCGTTACTTTATAGAATATCACGACTGTTTCTTTTTGTGTTTTATAGGCCAGTGTTCTGCTACCGGTGCCACAGAGAGCTTGAAATTTCTGTATTTTATTTTCAATATCAGGGTCCAAATCAAAGCTTACAGCGCAGCCTAAATATGAGTTGACACTTGTTCTAAAACTGAATTATCCAAAACAATTTTTGACCTGACTGGATATTTTCCTCAGAATGCCATTTTTTTTTGTTACTAGAAATTCTGAAGATGTATTTCCGTTCAGCTGGTATGTTGATCTTTGTTAGCTTGTACACTGATCTTTGGAGGTCATTCTGAAATGCATTCAGATATCGCTCATTTGTTATGTTAATTCTTTTGTTTACTTTACATTTGCATTTGCGATAATGTCATTCTAGTATTAAAAAGGGTTGGTGATAGTCCACATCTAAAGCCGTGGTGAATAATTATTCCTCCTAATCGATTCCTACCTATGTTCATTGCAATGCATGTGCTATTGTGAAGACTTTTCACTACCTCTGTTAGGTGGTAAGTATATCAATGTTCGGACATAATCTTCCATAGGCTATCACGTCTCACACGTTCAAAGCCCTTCTGAAGATCGATAAGGCCATATGGGTTTCTACATTAAATTCTGTGTTTTTCCTATGATGTCTTTAATTACAACCACAATGACTGCATAAACGACCTAGAACCATTATGTTCCTCAGAAATAATAGTTCCTGTAATATTCTGCATGTCGTTATTGATCTATCTATATAGTTTGTAGCCAGTGTTTTGAAGACTTATAATGATTGTAGAAGCTATCACAGCATGTTTCCATTTTCTGGAAAGAGATTAATTCTGCTATATACCAATGGTCTGGGGATCTTGCATTTCGACCAACGTTCATTTATTAATTGTAAAGTCTTATTTAGTGGTAACCCTCCATATTTAATTAGCTCTGCATGTATTCCATCTATACTTTTTTTCCTTTATTTCATGACTTTCAAAGCGTGTTGTTCGTGTGTAGTAATTGCATCTACTGATTCATTGTACATACTTTCTGGAGTCATTTACAGCCTTCAGTGTACAACACAGATTTGTATAATTGACCCACTGATTATCGAGTACAATGTTCAGTGAGGCAGCGTCTTTTTCACCCTTGATGAGGGCTTTCATGACCTCGTATGCACATTGCTGTCCGCCATGTCCATCGTGTTCTAAGACTTATGAATGGGTCCCGTGACGGTTGGTGTGCTTTGCACAGCAATTGTTGGGCAGCATTCTGCTTTATTTCGTACGTCTGCAAACTTTCTGACGTTTTAATCTGTAGCAACTTCAGACATGCAATGTGTTTCTTTAAACGCTTCTTCAATTTCTGTGTTCCAAATTGAATAGTTTCCCCACCTGTTTTCTTCCTTCTACCAAGTGCTTCTAGGGCTTCAATGATGCCCGTTTTGATATTCCATTCTATATCGATGTAATAAAGCAAGCTTTCCTTGGAGTCAGTACTGATGAAGTTTCCTAATACTGTATTCCGACAGAAGATGTATTATGAACAACTCGTGGTGTGGTTTCTTTAGGAGTTTGTCTCCTTCCATTTTGGCAGTAGCCTATCTTACTGCGTAGAGGGAAGTGGTCACTATGTATCGTCCTCTATAAACATGTATATCTTACATAAGATTCTTCATTTTATCATTAATCAGTGTGTAGTCAATCACAGATATTAATCTTCGTGCACTCCATGTGAACTTGTTACTGTCTGTAAAATGTGGTAGTAATTTCAGAATTGTTGGAGACAACTGTGCGTAGTTCATTTCCATTATTGTGAAGGGTATTTCCTCCAAATAAGCCTGATATTACTGGTATAGATAGATTTCCAACCCTTGCATTAAAATCACCAGCGATGAAAACAAGGTCTGTCTTGTTGATTTCTATTCACTTTGAGGATCATCCTATCCTTCTCTGGGCTGTAGACAGCTTTTACTGTTAGATGATCTCTTGGAATTTGAAATCTGTCATTTAGGAGGCTGAATTCACGAATCTGCCCTCTCCCTTTATCATTGACTGAAATTGCCACTCCAGCACTAGCTCGTTTTCTTTGTGTGACGCCACTGTAAGCTAACGTGCAGTCCGTCAGATCTTTTGTTTCTCTTAGTTTTTTCTTAGTTTCTGTTATTTCAGTGTATACTTCCCTGTCCTTGCGTACTTGGTTTAACTCGTTTTCTGTGTTAGTCAGTCTTCTAACATTCCACATTGCCAAAGACACACAATCTGCGCACGTTAAGTCACGTGATGGGGCTTCCACCTCTTGCTTGATTTTCTGTCGGTTTGTCTGGCTTGGGAAGCTGGGTGCACAGTGCCTCTAGAGCCCTCCCTGCCCTATGTAGGAACCATAACTTAGTCTCGGTATGGTGACATGTAGACGGATCTAGTCGGCTATAGATATTTGATACTGCAGTACTGTTTTTACGAGTGATTAGGCAGCGCATTTAATTTTTGGTTCAAAAATGAGAATGAAGACTTCTGAAGTAGAGATTAAAAAGGGGCACTAAATAGATCTGCAGAAGCATCAACATTTAGTGCAGAATTTTTCCTTTATGTCTGTTCACAAGTTTTCTATAAAAGTGTAAGTTACTACTAAATTCCCGTCACGGGCTCGACTGTTACATTTTTGCTATAATCTTATTAGTAGGAGTAAATCAGATTTTTAACCAAATGTGTGGATCAGACTCAGGTTTCACTTATGAATGGAAATAAAATGGTGGGTAGATGTGGCAACAAAATAGGTGCCGATATTCCCACAGGTTCATGTTCTTTTGAGGGGTTCCGAAGTTGCCAAAACGTCTTGGGGAATATGTAGGTGAAATGGGGAATATGTAGGTGAAATGGCGAATAAGAATGACCTTTCAAGATTTCGCTGTCAGTAGGGTGGGTGCATGGATACTAGATTGCACGGCAGGGATCACGAGGTGTGTCCACAGTAGCGACCAGCACCGCAGGCGTCAAAGTGGACCCTACCAGCGCTCAGCAGCCCGGGATTGCCAATAAGTTTTGTTTTCTTTTTTGTTTTTTTTTGTTTTAGGGCGCAAAACTTCTATGGTCATTAGCGCCCAGCCCGCGACTTAGGAAACAGTAAAAAACCGAAATTGAAAACCAGCAGCAATGGGAACAAGGTCATAAAATTGGAGAAACAAAGCAGAAGGAATGCTTAAAAATCCACTACAAAAAGGGGTTGGTTGTCCCAAAAAAAGCTTCAAATGACTGACGTCATTTAACTGTCACTAATAAACTGGAGAACGCGGTCGGCTGAGTGCGCGTCATCTGCTAAAATCGACGAGAGATCAGGCGATAGCTGTAGACGGGCGCGTAACGGATTAAAATAGGGGCATTCAATTAAAAGGTGTCTTACCGTCCACAGCTGAGAGCAGTGGGGACAGAGTGGGGGAGGATCGCCGCTTAAAAGATGTCGATGGCTAAAAAGACAGTGCCCTATCCGGAGTCTAGCTAAAATCACCTCCTCCCGACGAGGCGTTAGGGAAGAAGAGGTCCAAGCGCAAGAAAGGGCTTTCACTTCCTAAAATTTATTATGGGGAAGTGTTGACCAATGCGCATGCCATAAATGAGCAACTTTGCGACATAAACCGCTCCATAGATCGGTGAAGGGAATAGACTGAATAGCTGGCCGAGGAAGAGAGACTGCAGCCTTGGCCGCTATATCAGCCGCCTCATTCCCACAGATACCAGCGTGTCCCGGGAGCCAGAGGAACGCCACCGAGACGCCCCCCAGGTGGAGCAAGCGCAGACAGTCCTGAATCCGGTGGACAAGAGGGTGCACAGGATAAAGAGCTTGGAGACTGAGGAGAGAGCTGAGAGAATCTGAGCAGATAACTTGCTATATCCGCTGATGGCGGCGGATGTAGTGGACAGCCTAGAGAACTGCGTAAAGCTCCGCAGTATACACCGAACACTGGTCGGGAAGCCGAAATTGATTTGGGGTGTCGCCAACAATATAGGCACTCCCTACACCTAACGATGTTTTCAAGCCGTCGGTGTAAATAAATGTGGCGTCCGTCATTTGTGCACATAGAGCAGCAAATGCTCGACGATAAACAAGTGTAGGGGTACCATCCTTGGGAAATCGACAAAGGTCACGGAGCAGGCAGATCTGGGGACGGAGTCAAGGCGGTGCTGTACCCCAAGTTGTCAGGAAGGTTTTAGGAAAGCGGAAGGAAAGAGAATGGAGCAGTTGACGGAAGTGGACTCCCAGTGGTAGTAGGGAGGAGGGGCGACCTGCATACCCTACATCAAAGGAGGCGTCGAAAAAAAAGGTCATGGGCTGGATTAGCAGGCACGGAAGACAGATGGCTAGCATAACGACTCAGAAGAACTGCTCGCCGATTGGACAGCGGAGGTTCAGCAGTCTCAGCATAAAGGCTTTCCACAGGGCTAGTGTAAAAAGCTCCAGACACTAAACGTAATCCACGGTGGTGGATAGAGTCGAGACGCCGAAGAATAGACGGCCGAGCAGAGGAGTAGACTATGCTTCCATAATCCAATTTCGAGCGCACTAAGGCGCGATAGAGGCGGAGAAGGACCACTCGGTCCGCTCCCCAGGAGGTACCATTCAGGACACGGAGGGTGTTAAGCGATCGCAGACAGCGAGCCGAAAGATAGGAAACGTGGGAGGACCAACACAGTTTTCTGTCAAACATAAGACCCAAGAATTTAGCGACGTCTGAAAACGGAAGGTTGACAGGACCTAGATGTAAGGAGGGCGGAAGAAACTCCTTACGTCGCCAAAAATTAACACAAACGGTCTTACTGGGAGAGAAACGGAAGCCTGTTTCGATGCTCCAAGAGTGGAGGCGATCGAGACATCCTTGAAGACGTCGTTCAAGACGGCTGGTCCGTTGAGAGCTGTAGTAGATCGCAAAATCGGACACAAAGAGGGAGCCCGAGACATCAGGAAGGAGACAATCCATAATTGGATTTATAGCGATTGCAAACAGTACAACACTCAGCACGGAGCCCTGGGGTACCCCGTTTTCTTGGGAGAAAGTGCGGGAGAGAGTAGTGTTCACCCGCACCCTAAATGTGCGCTCTGCCATAAATTAGCGAAGAAAAAGGGGCAGCCGGCCTCGAAAGCCCAAAGAGAACAGTGTGCGGAGGATGCCTATCCTCCAACAGGTATCGTATGCTCTCTCCAGATCAAAAAATATTGCTACCGTTTGGCGTTTCCGGAGAAAATTGTTCATGATATAAGTGGAGAGAGCAACAAGATGGTCAACTGCAGAACGATGCTTTCGGAATCCGCATTGGGCAGGTGTTTGAACACTGCGGTATTCAAGCCACCACGCTAAACGCTAATTCACCATACGCTCCAAAACCTTACAGACACTACTCGTGAGAGAAATGGGGCAATAGCTAGAGGGGAGATGTTTGTCCTTTCCAGGTTTCGGAACAGGAACGACGATAGCTTCCCGCCATCGTCTGGGAAAAGTACTGTCGGACCAAATTCGATTATAAAGGCGAAGGAGGTAACGCAGACTATGGGTTGATAAATGCAGCAACATTTGGACGTGGATACCATCCGGTCCTGGGGCGGAGGAGCGTGAAGAAGAGAGTGCATGTTGGAGTTCCCGCAAGGAGAAAACAGTATTGTAGCTTTCGCGATTTTGAGAGGAGAAAGCAAGATGTCGCACTTCCGCTGCACGTTTCTTCGGGAGAAACGCTGGCGGATAATTTGAAGAGCTCGAAATCTCAGCAAAGTGCTGACCCAACGAGTTAGAAATTGCGACGGGGTCCACTAATGTGTCATGCGCGACAGTGAGCCCAGAGACCGGGGAGAAACTAGGCGCGCCTGAGAACCGTCGAAGCCGACTCCAAACTTCCGAGGAGGGAGTGAAGGTGTTAAATGAGCTAATAAAGAATTGCCAGCTTGCCTTCTTGCTATCGCGGATGACGCGACGGCATCGCGCACGGAGTTGCTTATAGCGGATACAGTTGGCCAAAGTAGGATGGTGGCGGAAAATGCGAAGAGCACGTCGCCGCTCACGTAGTGCATCACGGCATGCCTCGTTCCACCAAGGAACTGGGGGTCGCCGGGGCAATTCGGAAGTGCGTGGTATTGAATGTTCCGCAGCTGTAAGAATAACGTCGGTAATATGTGTGACCTCATCGTCGACGCTGGGGAAGTGACGGTCATCGAATGTCGCTAGAGACGAAAAGAGTGTCAAATCGGCCTGGGCCAACTTCCAGCGTCGCGGGCGCATATATGGCTGTTGAGGCTGCAGTCTAAGGACACATGGAAAGTGGTCACTCGAGTGTGTATCATCAAGGGCGAACCATTCGAAGCGCCGAGCTAGCGGAGCAGTACCGACCGCAAGGTCCAAATGAGATAAATTTGTCGTGGAGGCAGACAAAAACGTAGGGACCCCAGTGTTGAGGCAAACTAGATCTGCTTGGTGGAAGACGTCTAGCAATAGTGAGCCACGTTGACAAGGATGTGGAGATCCCCAAAGTAGGTGGTGGGCATTGAAGTCCCCAACCAGCAAATATGGGGGTGGAAGCTGACCAAGAAGATGAAGGAGATCAGCTCGTGCCATTGGTGTGGACAATGGAATGTATACAGTACAAAGAGAGAACGTGTGTCCGGAAAGGGAAAGACTGACGGCGACAGCTTGGAAGGAAGTGGTTAAATGGATTGGGTGATAATGGAGAGTTTCATGGAGAAGAATCATGAGTCCTCCATGTGCTGGAGTGCCTTCAACAGAGGGGAGATCATATCGGACGGACTGAAAATGAGGGAGAACAAAGCGGTCATGGGGACGCAGCTTTGTTTCCTGAAGACAAAAGATGACCGGCGAGTAGGATTGTAAGAGGATCGACAATTCATCCCGATTGGTTCGAATACCGCGGATATTCCAGTGGATAATGGACATAGGGTGAACAGAAAATGGAGGAATGTGACCAAGGTCGCTGTCAACTCAACGACTGCTCTGAGCTTGCGACCGACAGCATGGAATGGCATTCAGCCGAAGGCAGAAGATCCTGTTCCATAGGTTGGTCAGGAGCAGCTCCTGCCACCAGCGACCGGCCGGTTGATCGGCCACCAGCAGTGCGCCTCGGCGACACAGAAGACGGCTGAGGGCGATTTCCGCCAGGTGGTGCTGTAGATGGGACACGCCTTGGCGGAGAAGGAGATGAACTGGGTTTCTTTGTAGCCTTCTTGGAAGTATGATGTTTAGAAGTTGGGGTATGTAAAAACTCTTCACGAGTATGCTCTTTTTTCGAAGTCTTGGTGACTGACTTTTAGGCTCGAGATTTAGCAGAACTCGACGAAGGGTGAGCCAGAGAGTGGGCAGGCGAAAGTGGTGAGGTTGAACGGGCGATCTTTGCGCTGGTCGATCTGACGACCGTGGCACTAAAGGTGAGGTCGCAAGTCTGCGTGGCCGCCTCCTTTGTTGGCCGAGAAGAAGCAAGGACAGTGCTGTATTTTCCTTTCTGAGGCACGGTGGGCTGTCGACTGGCGAATAATTTTCGAGCAGCAAAGGTCGACACCTTTTCCTTCACCCTAATTTCCTGGATGAGCTTTTCGTCCTTAAAAATGGGACAATCTCGAGAGGAAGCGGCGTGGTCACCCATACAGTTGATGCAGCAACCTCATGGGCATCCCTGCCACACGTAACACATTTGGCCGGATTGGAACAGGACTGGCTGGTGTGATTGAACCGCTGACATCGATAGCAATGCGTAGGGTTTGGAACGTAAGGGCGAACGGAAATTATCTCATTGCCAGCTTTGATTTTCGATGGGAGTTGAACTTTGTCAAAGGTCAAGAAGACAGTGCGGGTAGGAATGATGTTAGTGTCAACCCTTTTCATAACCCTATGAACAGCCGTTACGCCCTGGTCAGACAGGTAGTGCTGAATTTCTTCGTCAGACAGTCCATCAAGGGAGCGTGTATAAACGACTCCACGCAAGGAATTTAACGTACGGTGCGGTTCCACCCGGACAGGGAATGTGTGTAGTAGTGAGGTACACAGCAATTTTTGTGCCTGGAGGGCACTGACTGTTTCTAACAACAGGGTGCCATTCTGTAATCTGGAACAAGACTTTACAGGACCTGCAATTGCGTCGACACCTTTCTGAATAATGAAAGGGTTGACTGTGGAGAAGTCGTGACCTTCGTCAGACCGAGAAACAACAAGGAACTGTGGCAACGATGGAAGAACTGACTGTGGTTGAGACTCAGTGAACTTACGTTTGTGAGCAGACATAGTGGAAGGTGAGGAAACCATTGCGGAAGAATCCCCCATGATTACCGGCGTCTCCGATGGCGCGCTCCTCCCTTGTGGGGGCCCTCTCTGAGGGCACTCCCGCCTTAGGTGATTGTTCACACCTCAGGTCACACCTCCCGACAAACGGACGGAGGGACCAATCGGCACTTTCGGAAGGTATCAGCTCGGGTAATCACCCCTCCCTGGGCCTGGCCGTTACCAGGGGGTACGTGCGTGTCCTACCTGTCTACCCAGGGCGGGGAATTACGCGTTACCCCGTCACCGGCTACTTATGGAAGTGCGTGGGTCGGCCTTCAGACACGCACAGGGAGGAAGAAAGAGAAAGGGGGAAAGGAAAGAAGAGGTCTCAAACGCCGCAGCGGAGAAAAGGGTAGAGAGAAGAGGTAAGGAAAAGAGAAGGACGCAGGAAGGATGAAAACTTACAAGCAAGGAAGGCGAAGAATGTGGTACATTTACAAACGTCCGTCTCCGGACGTAGGCACATACCAGACCCCCAGAGGGGGAGAAAGGAAAGGAAAGAGCCAGCGGTGAGGGGGGGAGGCGAAGAGGGGGGATGGGGAAGGATGCGGAAAGGGAAGGTATGCAGCCCGGAAAGGAAGGAAGGCCACATCAGCTCGGGTTCCCGTGCTCGCTACGCACATATCCACAAAAGAGTTGTGGATCCCCTGGGGGGGGGGGGGGGGCAATACGTTCTGTGTTGTAATTGCGTTTCCGAGCGAAAACAAGGTTGCTTGCGTCAATGTATTCAATCACCAGTCACTAATAAAAATTCACAGAGTTACGGCGTAATTATCGGCGTGTTGAGTGATTTTTAGAGTAAGTTCTTAAGTGAAAAATAATGGTTTGCTACGCGCCCTAGAAGCGGTGGGACAAAAAGGAAATAGACAAGTGCTTGACACTTGTCGATTCGCTTCCAGTTAAAAATGCTCTTTTGGGATGCGATTACGGAAGAGATTCGAAAAGAACTGTTGACTACGTTCTAAATGCAGGTAGAGTGATGCTGTTCCAATTCTAAATCCATCCACTGCAGATTCGGGACGTAGTAATGATCCTAGTAATGAGAAATATTCGGATACGAAAATGGAGCTACCGCAAGGAATTAGAACATTTTTCTGGAAAACAGAAGTAAATTAACGACTAACGAAGAAATTGCTACTAGACAAAACGTTAACCACGAAAACCCACTGCGGTGTGACTTTCAATGCGTGCCTACGCAAGTAATTAGAAATTATGAAAATAGAAACAAAGGATCTTCAGACAAAAGAATACAGGATATAGCACTGAGTTACGGAAATTAAAAAATGTTCAAAAAGTGATTCAGGGCCCTTTCTGTATCAACAACTGTTTATGGAAGGACAGCGTACTAACTGGTCACTTGAAGATATTGCATAGGATGCGAATTCACGTTGCCTCTCTTATAAAGCGTTCTCTTTTCTCTGATCTTTCCTGGAATGTTTCACAAGGGCACGCATTTTCTTCAGAATTAGAGCTATCAACAAGAAAAAATGCAATGATAAGTGAACTGAGAGAAGACAGAAAACTGAAAATGAAAGGTTATAACATAACCTTCCAGAATAGCGAAGAAACTTAATACAGTTATGGTTTAATATGACAATATAGGGGTTTTCTCCGTACCACAGATTTGGGGTGTAAGGCTGTGTGAGCCTTTTTTAAAATCTTTGTTCATCAAAAAGATTAGTGGGTCCTGTCTGCGGCTCGTGGTCTTGCGGTAGCGTTCTCGTTTCCGCGCACGGGGTCCCGTGTTCCATTCCCAGTGGGGTCAGGGATTTTCTCTGACTCGAGATGACTGGGTGTTGTGTGTTTTTCATCATCATTTCATCCTCATTCACTCTCAAGTCGCCGTAGTGGCGTTAAAGAACTTGTGGAGCGGCGGCCGAACCGCCCCGCGAGGGGTCTCCCGGCCACCATGCCATACGCTTATAATTGGGTCCTAATTACATACGATGTACTGATTGCCAAGCAGCATTTACTATTCTTTTATCTACTACATGTTAACCACAGGATGGGAAGCTAGCTACTCTATGGGCGAGCCTACTATTCAACCTACTCTATCAACGCTGCAGGACGTAGCTTGGTAGAGTAATTTGTAGTGTGCCAGCAAAATACAAACCTCTTGGCCGTGCCCACTGAGCTAATCCCAGTGGCCGTGCCTTTTGCACTGGGCTGGCCTTAACTGGAAATCGCTGCAAGTCTTTCAAAATTATCCAGAAAAACTATATTCTACCAATGAATCCTAACTACAAGGGTCACAGTGTGCGGTGTCTAATTTGGCTAAGTTCAAACCCACCCCCTAATCCAGGACGTGGCGGATTTCAATGGTCACGGCGATCGGCCAGTCCGCGCCCCAGCGAAGTGGAATGGCTGTGGGATGTCGATTCATTGCTTGCCACTCACTCTCTCCCTTCGGTATTCATGCAGGTCCTTGGTGGATACCTCGCTGCGAATGAGCACGAAGTTGCTGACGTGTGACTGTCTTGTTACGTTGCATCAGGATACTCCCTGGGCAGCGTTTGGTATTTAAAGGACGTTTACATGGCTCATATTTCACGACAGTGTCTGTCCGAAATCGTGTTCCCTTTGAGAGTACAGCAATGTCGATGTAACACGCGACATTTTTGCGGTATGGCTACGAAACATTTGTGTGTTAAGGCAATGACGCAGGCAGTTTCCAAGGTGTTACCGTTATCACCCAACAACGGTGCAGAATACCTGTTGTGGCCGGACACACGGGCACAGTGCTGCTATGCTATGCCAGGCCAGGTAATCGGAGCGCTGACACAGGTATTATTTCGTGTCAGGTAGACAACATGGCGCATGTTGTAGACCCACTCGATTTGTTTACGCACAGTGCAAACGAGAGAAATCCACGAATTTCAGAAGTGTGATAGGTACATCTGCGTCCAGGTACATAAAGTATTACACCTGAAGACTTCAATCTGAGAAAGGACAGTCCCGCTGCTACAATTGCTACCTATCTGCTGCAGTGAGCCATAAATGTATTTTGCATAGGTTCTTTAGATTTCTGAACTTTCTTGGAGTGTCTTCCTATGTTTCCTTCATATACACCAGCTTGCCAATTGTTCCTTTATTCCGGGCTTTTTATAAATTACTTTCCACGTCCTACAAATCTTGTAGACGAATCGCATTTATGAAGCTATAGTTCGCTCACTACTTGTGAACCGCAATAATGTATGTACATAAAGATTGGTATTACAAATTATATTAACGAATTGCACGAGGCCCTGCACAATCGTTGCAAACTTTTGGTACCTAGAGGCGTAATTTATCGT